>NC_062214.1:172232868-172541017 GCF_902686445.1 Sciurus carolinensis | reverse complement strand
ACATTTATATCCACAACCTATCTTGAGTTAATTTGTTTTATGTTGTGATGTAGGGGTCAAGTTTCATTTTCTAAAAATTTTATTTATTCATTTATTTAGTGGTACTATGAATTGAACCCCAGGGTTCTCTACTAGAGCTACAGTCTCAGTCCTCTTTGACTTTGTGACAGGGTCTCGCTAAGTCACTAAGTTGTTAGGCTGACCTCAAACTTGCAATCCTTGTTCCTGGCTGTTTCATTTTTTGCCACATAGACACCCTAGTAGTTCTAGCACTATTTGCTGAAAAGACAAGACTATCCTTGAATTATTTTGGCATTAAAGAGAAACTGACTACCTATGTATGGGTCTATTTCTGGTCTTTATGCATCTCTTTATGTCAAAACCACACTGTCTCAATAACTAACTGTAGCTTTACAGTAAGTCTTGAAATTAGATTGTGTAAAACATTCTTGTTCTTTTTTGAAACTGTTCTAGTTATCAGGTCCTCTGCATTTCCATATAAACTTTAGGATCATTCAGTTTTCAAGATAGCTGGCTAGGATTCTGATTGGAAATGCATTGAATATATATATATGTATATGAATATATATATATGCATATTGAATATATGCATATATATGTATGTTTAGGGAAAACAAATAAACAATATTCAACCATCTGATTTACAAAGTATAAATTTGCAGTTACTTAAGATCTTTATTTTCTCTCATCAATGAGTACATTTCTGCACATAATTTGCTAAATTTATTCCCTAGAATTATATGGGTTTTTAATGTTATTATAAATTGTACTGCTTTTAAAAATTCCTTTACCCAATTGTTTATTGCTAGTAATAAAAATAAAATAAAATAAAAATAAAAATGATTTTTAAAATTTTGACTTTGTATACTTGCTTCCTTGCTAAATTTCACTTACTAGTTTTGGTAGTGTTTTTGGAGATTCCTTACATTTCGACGTAATCACGTCATCTAATATGAAGACAGTTTTATTTCTTCTTTTCCAATCTAGAAGCCTTTAATTTGTTTTTCCTTTTTTCACTGTTTAGGTCCTCTAGTGAAAGGATAAATTAAAGTGGGAAAAGCAAACCAGGCAAGGTGGCGCACACCTGTAATTCCAACTACTTGGGTGGCTGAGGCAGGAGAACCATGAGTTTACGGTCAGCCATGGCAACATATTCACAACCTAGTATCAAGGCGGGGGGTGGGGGGTAAATGGAAAAAGCAGACATTCTTCTTTACCTTGTTTTCAATCTCAGGGAGAAAGCATTTAGCCTATCATGAGTGACTAAGTACGAGGATAACAGTAATTTTATTTTATTTTATTTTATTTTTGCAGTGCTCGGGATTGAACCCAGGACCTTATGCTTGTGAGGTAAGTACTCTACCAACTGAGCTACATCCCCTGCCCTAGTTTTATTTATTTATTTATTTATTTTAAATTTATTTTAGTGTTAATAGATCTTTATTTCATTTATTTATATGTGGTGCTGAGAATCAAACCCAGTGCCTCATACATGCTAGGCAAACACTCTACTGCTGAGCCACAATCCCAGCCCCGCTAGTTTTATTTTTCTATGTATGCAACCTTTCAGTTTGAAGAGTCCTTGTACTTGTAGTACTTGTAGCTTCACTTAAAAAATAAAGTGGGGGAAAAAAAACTCTTTAAAAACAAAAATAGGTGCTAAATTTTCCAAATGCCTTTTCTATAGATGTTGGAAAATGTTTTTTTCTCCTTTGTTGAAACTGTGCATTACTTTGATTTAGAGTATTGAATTAACTTTGCATTCCTGAGATAACCCCCACTTGATCAGGATATATTATTATTGTTGTTTTATATATTGCTGAACTCAACTTGCTAATATTTCACTAAGTATTTTTGCATCTATGCTCCTAAGAGATAATAGACTATAGTTTTATTTTCTTGTCTTTGTTTGATTTCACTATTAGTGTACAACTGGCCTCAAAATATGAGTTGGGAAATGTTTCCTCCTATTTTCTGAGCATGTGTGTGAGTGCTATTACTAATTTTTTTTTTTAATGTCATACTGGGAATAGACCAGGACCTTGGGTATGCTAGGCAAGAACTCTACTACTGAGCTACTGAGCTATATCCCCAGTCCCACTAGTACTAATTCTTCATTAAATGCTTAAAAAAAATCAAATAAAGTCATATGCACCTGAAATTTAGTTTTTGAGGTTTTTAAATTACAAATTTTTTTTTTTTTTTTTTTACTATATATAAGTAAGGCTACTGAGTTTTACTCTACCTTCCTAAGGCAATTCTGAAAATCTGCACCTTTCAAGGAATTTGCCCACTTCATCTAAGCCATCAAATTTAGTAGAATAAAGGTGTCAAAATTTCCTTCCATTTCCTATAGGATCTATAATGAAGCCCCTCTTTCAAAGCCCTTCTTTCATTCCCAATATTAGTAAAGAGTAATTTGTGCCTTCTCTATTTTTTTTTTTTAACTTGATTAGTCTAGCTGGAGAGTTGTCCATTACTTTATCATTTCAAAGAATGAGTTTTTGAAATTACTGATTTGGTATCTTTTGATGAACTGAAACTTTATCATTATGACATGCTTCCTTTCCTCCCTCATAACATTTCTAGTTCTGAAGTCTACTTAATATAATCACTCCACTCCAGCACTCTTTCGACTAATGTTTGCATGGATTATCTTTTTTTATCCTTTTATTTTAATGTATCCATGTATTTATATTTAAAGCTTATAAGTAGCATACAGTTAAGTGTTGATCAACAAAGCACTTTTTAGTATCCCATTATATTTTCACTAATGGTTTATTAGCTATGCCTTGTACATTTTTAAATATGTCTACTGGAAATTATCCTGGTTTTTGTTTGCAAAATTTATTTTGTCTTAATTTTTGAAGCATATCCTTTCAGGATATGCAACTCTAGGTTGACAACTGAGTTTTTCTCTTTCAACATTTTAAAGATTTCATTCTATTATTTCTGGCTTACACACTTTATGACAAGAAGTTCTTTGTTTCTTCTGTATAACTTTTTGCTGCCTGCTTTTAAGATGTTCTCTTTCTCACTGTTTTCAACCCTTTATTATGTGTGTTGGTATAGTTTTCTTTGTGTTTGGATTTCTAGTGGCTTCCGTATCATATTTGGGCTATTTATTTCTTCAAATATTTTTTGGCTTGCAGCTCAACTCCTTCCTTCAGGGACCCAAGTTACATGTATGCTACACTGCTTGATTCTGTTCCACTGAGTCTCTATTAATTTTGTTTTTCATATTTTTTCTTGGTGCTCTGTCTTGGATAGTTTATATTTATCTAATAGTTTCTACTGCTATTCAAATTCAAGTTGGGCAGAATCACACAACTAATTAATTTTTAAATAAGCTAAGTTCTGCTTTTGACTTCATGTATACCAAATAGATTTTCATTATGGGCGTAAATCTAGAGTGCTTATTGTCATTCCTAAGGTTTGCAGCAAGAAGAGTGGGCTTTCAGAAAAGAGACCAAAGATGTCTCTTAACAGAAAGTAACAACCTCATGGAAGGAAGGAAGAGGAGAGGATATGGCACGGATTAACCATCACTCAATTCTTACTATAAAGCATCAAACTGAAAAGAAAAAAACTGTAACTTTTCAATCTCTTCCATTTTTAATCAGAGAAAAATGGAACATTTAAACTTCAAGGCAAATTCTAAAAAGTTAAACAGGATATTGCAGAGTTCACTTCACCAAGAAATATTTTCATTTTGCTTTAAGTTGGTCATTTGCAAAATGTAGCACAGCAAACTCTGGCAGGCAATTAAATAATTGAGCATTTCTTATTTATCTCAGAAATCCATTAAAAAGGAAAAACTGCTCATTAATAATTATGCTGAAGAATCAGAAGATACAAAAGTCCTAGTAGTGTGAAAAGAGCCGGTCTTCATAAAGTTTAAATGAAATCTCTTTCTTGAGTTTTGTTAATTGGCAGTATTAGCTCACTTTTCACAAGAGGGCAGCAAGTAGCTTTCTAATGTCATGAAAGTTCTAACTGAAAGGTATGCTAGGTATAATGAAATTTAAAGCAATTTATATAATTATTGGGGCATTCTATGAAAGCCTAATGAATGCACAGGTAGGAAAGATTTCAGAAGTTCTAGTCGGGCATGGTGGTGGTACACACCTATAGGCCTAGCATAGGGAAGCTAAGGCAAGAGAACTGTTAAGAGACCAGGAGTTTGGGGTCAGCCTGGGAAATAAAGCAAGACCCTTTCTCAAAAAACAAACAAAAAGTTTTACTTTCAAAGGTCTATAAATGTGTTCATACTTCCCTCCAAACTGTAACATCTCTCTCCATTCAGAAATTCTTCCTATTATCCAAGTCATTCAGTCTTCAAGTTAAGTATATTTCCTTTTACTCTAAATGTTGTTCTAAAAAACTTGCTAATTTTCCTATCAGAACATTTAATAATTTAAGGTAAAGTACCAAGAACGTTGCTATCCCCATTAACAAGTAACAGCTATTATTTGTAACAGCGAGGACTATAGTAAACAAATATTTTAAGAATGGAACAATTCAATATGGAGACTGTTTATTTTGTAGAACTTTTGTTGAAAGCAAAAAGTATAGATTTTTTTAAATTCTATGAATATATAAGAGCATTTGAGATTAGTTAATTTGCGTGCTCCTACTTAATCTCAAGCATCTAGTCACAAAGCTCTGCCTGAACATTCCCAATGCAAAGGAATTTGGCACTTTCTGAGAGTTCATGTAATTCTGAACATTTGGGAAGTTCTTCTTTAATACTGTAGCAAACCAACCAACCAACAAATCCTAACCTCTCTAACTCCTCCTCCTTGTTCCTAACTGCCCTCTGGAATGGGACATGTGGATCAATGCCCACAGTTTAGTCGAGTCAGACAAAATAAGATGCAAGGAGTCTAATCAAAAGCAAATTTAAAAAAAGGTGAAGTGTTAGGAGCAACTAAGATAATAGGCAGCTGTCCTTTATCATCCTCCCTGACATTAAGATTATGTTCAAAGGATTTATATAAATTGTACAACTCTTTTAAGCTTACAGATATTTAGTATTTCTTCAGATGCAACATACAATAAGGTGAAATAGCATGTGATTCTATGGTCAACCATGGATGATCCATTAAAAAGACAAGTGACAGCTCAACCCTCTCTCCAGGAACATTTGTCACCTACGCCTTTATCCTTCAGGGATCTGAATTGAATGACATTTGCTTTAGGTTGATAATTAATTTTTCTTTATTTTTCTTCTTTACTTCTTTTTTTAAGCACACAAGGCCAATGTTGGCCTCTTCCCCAGGAGAGACACTAGCCTGAGTGGTCTGGGGAATATATGCCTTCATCAGATTTGCACTATGACTCCTGAATGCAGACACCATCCAAGCAACACCTGCTCTCCTGATAAGCCACCTGGGACTAGCAGAAAAAGGATGCATCAATTCCTTTCTCTCCACAGAGGTCAACCAGACCTAATGCTACATGTACAAAGTAATGCCACATTATATAAGTAAAATTCCATCTACCAAAACCTATCAGCTACCACAGGTCAATATGTTAGAGGGCTCTAATAATGGAATTACCACAGAATTCTGGTTTTTGTTTTTGTTTTTTTCCTAGCCGAATTACAATCCCACTAAATACTGGGAAAAGTATCACTTAAATCAAGAGATGAAAGATGGGAAGGAGTGAAATTCCTTAATCAAAGTTTGTCACCAACATATTGCTAATGGCTTGAATTTTGGGCTCTATTTCCCATCACTGGATGGAAATACAGTTGCTTCTCATGCAAAAACTGAGTTATTTATTTTAGATTGCAATAACGTTTGGGCACACAGACTTTATAATATAAAAGCTGAAAACATAAGAAATCACATTTTAATTCAAAGTAATTATAGCTTCCTTTTACATAAAGAAAGGTAGACATCTTTTATTTTTGGCCTATTTGTATACATTTTGTCTATTTTGATTTCTATTCAATTTGTTATTGTTACTTAAACTCTAAATATTACACAATCTAGTCTCTGTCCTCTGTATTATTTCACCTACTTTTAAACTTTATTTGTTTATATATATTTTTTGTGGTGCCAAGGATCAAACCCAGTGCCTCACATGTGCTAGGCAAGCACTTTACCACTGAGTCACAATCCCAAGGCCCCTATTTCACCTATTTTGGACAATGAAATCATACACACACACACACAAACATTTTAACAATAAAGTTACATATGTATCCAAGAGTCAAATAATTCTATAAGGTTTGTTATGAAAAACCACAGTTCCCATTAACTCCTGCCTGATAGCAACTATTAAGCCAATTATATTTCTACTATGTCTCTAATAACTAAATAACATGCCTGTATTTCTTCTTGATTTTTCGATTTGTGGCATTATCTATTGACCTCCCACAAGAACAAAGTGATGATTTAACTTTCTTCCACCCACCCTTCTACCTTAATTCCTTACAAAACACATAAAAGCACCCATCTCCTCTCCTCTCGGAGTTCTACAGTCATGTGTAGCTTAACAGGGACATATTCCAAGAAATACTCTGTTAAGTGACATTGTCATTGTATAAATAACATCATAGTATACTTTCACAAACCTAGGTGGTACAGCGTACTACACACCTGAGTTATTTATTATAGGCTACTGCCCCCAGGGCAACAATGAACAAAACAACATGAGATTAAAATCAAGCATGATATAATCGAGACACAGCAAACACAAGAAGTACCAGGGCACCACTAATGTAACATGGTGTACTGTATTACAGTACACTTTTTTCTTATAAGTAGAAGCACATCCTAAATAATGATTAAAAGTTTAATATAGTAAATACCTAAAATAGTAATAAGGCCCTTTATTATCATTGCCAAGTATTATGCATTCTACTTAATGTGTGCTATATTTTTATACTGACAGTGCAATAGGTTTGTCTGCAGTAGCATCACCATGAACAGACAAGTAATGCACACTGTTAGAACACTATGATGGCCATGACGTCACTAGGTGACAGAAGTTTTTCAGCTCCATTACCATCTTGTGTGACAAATATATGCAGTCTATCATTGACCAAAAAGGTCATTAGGCAGTGTATGACTGTATATGGTAACTTAGATCAATATTCAGTTTCTATATTATGGCTAAAGCAAGAGGGCTGTGCCATGTAGTAAAATAAACTATGATTATTTTCCTTTCTGGCAGGTTTTGTTGTTTTCCTGTGGTTGTGGCATTATCTATTGACCTCCCACAAGAACAGAGTCTATGTCTGGCTGCCATCTAAATCGTAAGATACTGAGATGTATTGTGAAATTTATCAATTTCATCTTCCCAGATGCACAGTCTGTCTTCCTCTGAGTTGGTTTTTCCACTTCTTGCCTTTGTTCTTTATTTTTCATGATAGGGCTTTTCTCCAACATTGGTAATCTTTGTCTTTTCCCCCTATGTAAACAGGGGATGAAGAAGCACTGAGGACAGGAGCCCAAGCTTGTTGACCGTGAGCTGCAGCAGGGTTGGCTGTCTGCTGGAGAACTTCTAATATCAGTGCTTAAATATCTAACTCCTTTTAAACCAGATTTACTTCTTCCTTATTTTTGCCACCCCCCTCTTCCACCTAGTCTCTTACCAGTCTTCAGTCTTTTGGCCTACTGTGAACTGGCTTAGATCTTGGCTTTCCTGGCTTCAGTACTGTTTTTCATAGGTCTGCTAAGTTCATATACTTTCCAGCTTCCAAAATTTTGTTTCACCTACTTTTAAACTTTATTTGTTTATATATATTTTTTGTGGTGCCAAGGATCAAACCCAGTGCCTCACATGTGCTAGGCAAGCACTTTACCACTGAGTCACAATCCTCTTAACCTATTCTCTCCTTCAGGACTTATATCTTTTGTTTGTTTGTTTGTTTTCCCAATTATTTCAGTAGGATTTGAGAAGGGAAGTGGAAAGAATGGGAAGGAAAGCAAACATGGGCTTAAAACCATCATTAACCTATATGCAAACCCTCCCCACATTTATTTTCCACTTCAGATACTTGCCGCTTTTTCCACGAGCATAACAGTTTTGCCATCTTCTTACTCCTACCCTGGTTTTGTCTTTACATTCCTACGTGAGATTATTATTTTTCCTTCTGTTAGACTCCTAGAAAGTAAGAGACACTGAGAGACTGTTGATAGCTTCTGCAAAAGTAGTAATGAGAAAAGAATTGGTAAGGACCTATCTGTTCTCTGAATGCCTTAGAAACTGTGTTTCTCTTTTTTATTCTGTGAATATAAAATGATTCTATCTACCCAACAGGATTTTGCCCAATTACTGTTTATAATATACAAAGGGAATACTATAAAGTATGGTCCCTGACTTTAACAGCTTTACAATTTAGTTGGGAAGACAAGTATACCTAAAAATTGAAGAACAATAAATGGTCATAAGACAGGAATGGGGGAGTTTGAAGTGGCTAAAAGCTGAGAGAGAATAAGGGTTTATTCACATTCTTGCTTTGTTATCTTCCCATTATTATTTATTATTTTTTAATTTTGAAAATATGTTAAAACATATTTATTGAATAATATTTATAAACCCCTTTTGTGAAAGGTAGTCAAAAATTTTTTAGGGAGCATTTGCAAATCAGTGGCTCAGGTAGCACTGTCCAGGTGGTGAGAGCTACCTAGCCAAGTGCAGAAATTACAGGTGTACCTTGCTTTAGGAGAAATAAACTGTTGGGTTTGGTGGCATGCACCTGAAATTTCAGCTGCTTGGGTGGCTGAAGCAGGGAGATCACAAATTTGAAGCCAGCCTGAGTCACTTAGAGAGACCCCATCTCAAAACCTAAAAAGGGGCTGGGATTTTGCTCCGTAGTAGAGCACTTGCCTAGCACTTGCAAAGCCCTGGGTTTAATACCACACACACACACATACACACTCAAAAAAACACACACACACAAAGAGAGAATATACAATGGAATATTACTCAGTTATAAAGTAATTATGGCATTTACCAGTAAATGGATGGAACCAGAGATGATCATGCTAAGTAAAATAAGCCCCTTCCAAAAAAACCAAAGGCTGATTGTTCTCTCTGATATGTGGATGCTAACACAATAAGGAGAGGAGGAAAGAACAGATCATTGGACTAGAGAAAGGGGAATGAAGGGAAGGGGGAGGAATGGGAATAGGAAAGACAGTAGAATGAACTGGACATCACTTGTCTAAGTTCATATATGAATACACAACCAGTGTAACTCCACAACATGTACAACCACAAGAATGGGAAGTTATACTCCACATAGGTATATGTCAAAATACACTCATTCTACTGTCATGTATAACAAAAAAGAATGAATAAAAAATTGAGAGAAACAATTTGAAACAAGACGTATTCATCTTTGAAAGTGAATTCATTTACTTTTTAAGATTGAAACTTACAAAATGCTTTTATTCACTGGGTCACAGTTATTCCTTTTTGTCTGTTGACTCTCAGATCCTAATTCACCCTTCTTTGCCCTGCTTTGTGGTACTGAAGCAAAACCCAGCGGCAGGCTGCATTTCTCTTCTGCCAACTGGTTCCATATTAAGTTTTGCCAATGGAAAGCTCTGGCGAGAGACTGCAAGGCTAAAGCAAGAAGGCATTTTTCCTTCATGTAGTGTGTGGGTTTTGGGGCAGTGACAAGCAGGTTGGCATACAGGGGTCCTAGAAATGCTCATCTTGGCAATGGTGGTCCTCATAATCCACCACAGGGGCAGGCTGTTCCCTCAATATACCCAGGAGCACCTTCTGGCAGTGGGCAGCATGTTCCTGCAGCAGCGTGTCTTCTCCTAGAGGTCTGACTCTTTTATGGGGACCTCCACAAGTTCCTCTGCTGTTCACCACTCTAAGGGCTCGTGGTTTTTTGCAGTTGCCACCTCCATACACTTCACCGTCTTCTTTTATCCTTTTAGAAGTTAACTACCTTTCACCTGGTTAACAATACTTTAAATTTTCTCCATCAAATTACCCCTGACTGGATTCCCACTGATATAATCACCCCCAAAGACCAAATAAACAGAACACAATGTGATCCCAACTAAAGCCTATCCCCAAATCCTAATACTAAAAATGAATTCTAGGCATTACTGTTGTATATCTAGGAGAAATAAACTGTTGGGTTTGGTGGCATGCACCTGAAATTTCAGCTGCTTGGGTGGCTGAACCAGGGGGATCACAAATTTGAAGCCAGCCTGAGTCACTTAGAGAGACCCCATCCCTAACATCAATTCTGAATAAGGTAATCATGAATATAAGGTTACCCAAACCATGAGTACTAAGCACCAAAGAACAAAAGTCAAGAAAAAATTATGTCAGAAAAACTTTTTGTTTTGATAAAATTATAAGATCAGTGGCTGACAAGAACCCAATGGATGAAATAACCTGATTATAAGAAAGCATTTAATACTGCTTCTCCTGGCATCTTCCTTGCAAAATTAATTAAAACTAGCCAGGATATATGAGTCTCATGAATTGAAAACTGGCCTCAAGACTGCAAGGAGTGATTATAAACTGCCTTAAATCACACTGAGCAAAGTGTCTGATAGAATGTCCAGAGAGTATTAGATTGGTTATAATCCAGTATTTCCATTAGTGCTTGGGAGAAGTAAAGAGTAAGTTAATTAATGTTGAGTCAACATTAACTAGAAGGGATTTGTGTGAAAAACAGTATGGCCTAAGGTATAAAAGATTCACCACAGTGAAAAGGATGTACAGAAGATCTTTTCAAAAGCTAAATTATCCCTTTACTAGAAATAATTAGTATAAAAATAATTTTCACCTAGAGATCTCAAAATCTCCATATGTATACAGGATTACATAAAGTTGATAAGGAAGAATCAAAGGTTTTTATCAGGGGTAAGAAGAGCAGTCACCTCTGAGGATCTACTTACAGTTAGTCTACAGAAATTATAAATTCTAAGAGCCAGGGATGTGTCTCTGTGATTGAGTGACTGCCTAGCATGCCTGAGGCCCTAGGTTCCATCCATAGTAGAGTTTGGGTTTATAAATAATTCTATGCATTACTACATCATATAGCAGCTTGAGCTAGAACCAGCATTTCCTTTCCCCAAGGATCTGAGCATTTCCAAATACACAGAGGCAGAGACAGAAGTAAAGCAGCAACAGCATCAGCAGTCAAATTTTGGTAAGATATCACTTAGGCCTTCGTAAAGAGATTGCGGAAACCCAGAAATTGGGCTCTTCTTTCCTCTTGTGCCCTTTCTTTTTTTGGGTGCAGGGGAGTACGAGGGATTGAACTGAGGGGCACTTGGCTACTGAGTCACATCCCCAGCCCTATTTTGTATTTTATTTAGACACGGGTCTCACTGAGTTGCTTAGTGCCTCGCTTTTGTTGAGGCTGGCTTTGAACTCGCAATCCTCCTACCTCAGCCACCCGAGTTACTGGGACTATAGGCATGCACCACCATGGATGGCCTCTTGTGTTTTTTTCTTGGCATCATACTGGGGACCCAGTGGGAAGCAAAAAAGACATTCTAACAAGTAATTGCAACACTGAGTTAGGAAAAGGGGAGCAGACAGTGCTGGTAGAACATGTATCCTGGGAAAGGGAGAAGAGACAGGAATTACCTAATCTAGGAGCCAGGCCCAGCCTTCCACAGAAAACCACGCTAAACCTGGAGCTTACTCCAATTCCTGCATGGGATCTATTCTTAAGGGAATGAGTTGTCTATGGTAATTTCTTGTTATGGGACAGAAGATGGTCTGGGGCTTATTCTCAACTTGACTTCTTCAGTCAAAAAGTGGTCCCTCAGTCTGATTTTCATGAAAAATTCAGGGATCTAAAAATGCTAACAAGTTGCAATTTAGCAAAAAAGGGCCTGTATTAAGCTCTTCCTCCACTCTACCCATGTGGATATACTATGATTCAGGCTTCTTTCTAGCAATTATTTGGACTTAAGGACTGGCCTGAAGAATTAACTATTTCATGGTATTGCTAAGCTAACATCAGGAAAGTACTCAGGGTACATGATAAGAGGCCTATGGTCAACCTCAGCAGCCACATTTAGGATTAGCATCTCAGGAACACTCAGGCCTGAGTTTTGGTCCTGGCTCTATCATTTAATACCTGAATACATTGGGCAAGTAATTCTCTCTTTCTCGCTAGGTCCAGTGAAAGTAATAGTAACTATCCCACAAAAGTATTATCTGGATGTGCACAAGGAGCTGGGCACAGTGCCAGGCACGTATCATGAAATGTAAGCTATCAGTAATAAAAATATATATGTATATGATGGAGTATATCTATAAGTAGTTGAAGGAGTATACATGATTATTTGGAAATGTCTAAAGTGTTTAATAAACCCATATTTAGCTAAGTAAAGTGATAATATTGCCAGGTATAGTGAAGTACACCTGTAATCCCAGTGACTCAGGAGGCCGAGAGGTAAGAAGTTTGCAAGTTCAAAGCCTTAGTAATTTAGCAAGACCCTGTTACAAAATAAATAAATAAATAAATAAATAAGCCAAAAATGTAGCCCGGTGGTACAGCTTGGGTTTAATTCCAAGTACCACCCTCAACCAAAAAAAAAAAAAAAAAAAAAAGAATGCTATAGAATGCTCCAAGAGCAAACAAGATAAACATGCTAAAAACAAATATCTCCCAGACCCAAACAGTACTTTCCATATATTCTCTATTCTGATTAATACAACCAATAAAAAAAACTCCTCAGGTTAGAAACTAACTCCTGCATCATTACATATTCTAAAACCAGTCACCCTGAAACTAGCCGCCCACTAGACATGAGCACCTATAATGTGTCAGACACTTTTTAAAAAGGGAGGGAGAGAAATACTGTGAAATGAATCTACAGGCTCTGTCCTTAACCACCTGTCAGAGATCTTCCTAAGAAAAGGTCAATGTTATTTCCCCCCTTATCATTCTTCACTGGCCACACAAAGCCTTCGAGGTAACACCTTGTCTTACATGCATGATCAGGATCCTTCTTTAGCTTTCCATATTCATCTCCTAAACGCTTACTCAGCAGTTCCTGCAAATACAGCATGCTTCAGGATTTTGTTTTCACAGCAGTTTATGTGCAGATTATTCCTTATCACTCTATTCAGAAATATCTCTCTTTCTCTCTCTCTCTCTCTCGCTCAACCTTAAGGTTAAAGATTATTGTACTTTATCTGACCCTGAGATAAGAACCCCTCCCTAGTGCCCTCTAAGACACTGTAGCTTTAAGCATAAGAATGTTCTTTATAACATATATATATATATATATATATATATATATAGAGAGAGAGAGAGAGAGAGAGAGAGAGAGAGAATGAGAGAATATGAATATATATCTTTACACACACACCTATTTTTTTGCCCCTTCAGGGCTAGGCAAGTGTTCTACCACTGAGCTACATCCCCAAATCTCCTTAATCTTTATTAATAAAACCCTGGTTTTATTCAGGTCCAGGTTGATCACGTTCTTAGGGGGGCCTAGTATCTTTACCACCCTGGAGGGTAAGGTCTTACTGGTTCCTCTAAGCCAATCATGATAAGTTTCATTTCTCTTGCAGGGACTGGTTCAAGTATAAGAATGTGATCAACACCACTTGACTATATAGAAGGGGAATCTTTCAGAGTTTCTGGGGTTTTCCCTGACAAGAAGATACAAGGGGAACACAATTCCCTTTTCTATCTGAGAATACTATTTCAGCATAAGATATTAAAAACTGTAGCAACCATCCAGGAACTAAGAAGGAAGTTAACCAAAGAGGGAGCTGAGTTCACTGAAGGTGGCACAGCAGAAAAATGGAAATAACAGGGATCTTCTAGGATAATGCTGAGTCCCTGAGTTAACCAATCCTGAAAATGACGTTACCTCTAGACTATGTTACATGGAACATCCTTATCCTTTAAGCCATTTTAGTTGAGTTTTTTGTAATCTGCTGACAAAAGCACCCCAATCAATATAGGGCTCATGTAACAAACTACCACAAACTGAGTAGCTTAACAACAGAATTCTATTTGCTCACAGTTCTGGAGGCCAAGCAAGGTGTTGAGGACCCTGAGGAAAGGCTCTCTTCTAGGCTTCCTTCCTTGGCTTGCAGATAGCTCTGTGTCTTTCACTCTGTGCATGTCTGTTTCCCAAGTTCTCAATTTATATAAGGATATAAGTCATACTGGGTGACTTAAAGGCCCACTCTAAGGACCTTAATTTGATTACCTCTGTAAAAACCCCATCACCAAATAAATTCATATTTTGGAATGCTAGAGGTTAAACTCCAGCACATCAATTTTGGGGACGCAATTCAACACTTAACAGAGTTCTTTTTAAAAATCTGATAACTATGGATATTCTGCAAACACATAAATTTTTGTTTATCATTTCAGAAGACTTGGAACCTCTAGGTTAAGAAGCATGCTATGAGATCTTATCTCACATCAGTCAGAATAGAAGTCATCAAGAATACAAATAATAAATGCTGAAGAGGATGTGGAGAAAAAGGAACACTTTAACACTGTTGGTGGGACTGTAAATTAATACAACCAGTGAGGAAATCAGTATGGAGATTCCTCCGAAGACTAGGCATTGGAACCACCATTTCACCCAGCTATACCACTCCTTAGTATTTATCCTGAAAAACTGAAATCATTACACTATAGTGATGCATGTATACCCATTTTTATAGCAGCACAATTCACAATAGCCAAACTGTGAAACCAGCCCAGATGTTCATCAACAGATGAATGGATTAAGACAATGTGGTATATGTACACAATGGAGTTTTATTCAGCCACAAAGAAAAATGAAATTACGTCATTTGTAAGAAAATGGATAGAACTGGTGAAACAAGCCAAACTCAGAAGATCAAGGGTCGTCTGTTTTCTCTCATATGTGGAAGCTAGAGAGGAAAAAGGCAAAGAAGAAGGGAGGCAGAGATCTCATGAAAATCAAAGGGAGGGGTTGGTTGTGGCTCAGTGGTAGAGCACTTGCCTTCTATGTGGGGGGAGTGGGTTCAGTACTCAGCACCACATAAATAAACAAAATAAATAAAAGTGTTGTGTCCATCTACAACTAAAAATAAAAAATAAAAAATAATTAAAAAAAAAAAATCAAAGGGATATCAGTAGAGGAAAGAGCCCAGAGGATGGGAGGTATAAAGGGAGGGGAAAGTGCTGAGGAGTGATATTGACCAAATTATATTTTTATATTTTGTATGTATATGGTATGTAACAATAAATCCCATCATTATGTACAAATATAATGCACCAATAAAAAAATATGGAGGAAAAAAGGAACCATGCTGCAGACAACTCTAATGATACTGTGTTATGTATACACAAAGGCAGACAAGAGATATTTTATTTAATGAAAGCTATGCTAAGATCACCAGAAAGTTTCAAACAAAGAAGTTACTAAGAGAGTCTTCTTTTAAAGAGATAAAGTCAATAATATTCTTTATTTTACTTAAAAATTTTAAAGATAAATCTTTTGAGATTTTTTTAACCTGAGAATTTATAGTACTAAATTTTTCTTATAATTAAATGTAAAAATACAATTTACACTGAAATTTATTGATAAAAACAAGAAAACATATTTTACTTGCATTAAGCCATTAATGTCAAATAAGGCTTAAAACATGTAACTTACAATAGCTGGGATCCAACTACTAGGAATACAGAGGCTTAATATGCTCACTTCTCAGACCCCAGCAATACTACATTGTTGGCAAGGTTGGAAGGAGTTCCAAGGCTCAGCAAAACGGCTGGAAGGAGAGGGTAGAGAAACCTAGGAAGAAAACTAATCATCTGGATGAAACATGGATGTAACTTTGATGAGAAGGCCTAGAAAATTCTGAAATTCTGTGCAATCTGGCTTTGAAAAATAGCATTCGAAATTATTAAGGGTCATTTGTGTGCTGTGACAGTAAGTTAAATAAGTCCATTTCTCCCCTCTGGAGAGAAATAACTTAAGATAGTGGTAATGGTGGGAACAGCAACACTTCTTGTCTTAACCAGAGAAATTTCCTCTATCACTGCAAAACAAAATCCAATTATAAAGAGAATGTCATAAGGACAAATCATTGAAAACTTGATCATCAAGATATCTCTGAAGTCGAAACAAAGAGCTGAGAACATCTGCAATACCATCTGGCAAACGATGCACAAAGTCCTTGATTACTGAGACCAAGAAGTTGTACATTTCCTCTTCCATGGTAAATCCTTAAAACTTCAGATGCAGAACCCACTGTCTGATGACAAGATCTTATTGGAAAGGGCCTGAAAGATAAATGGAAGTTTTCCAGATGCAACTGGAGAGAAAGAGCAGGCCAATGCTAGGAAGCCCTTTTGTGGAGGCCTGAGGAATTTAAATTTTATCTTGTAGGATCCAAGGAGCCAAAGAACTTTTATTAACAGGAGTATGACATGATTAGTTTTGTTTTTTGAAGTATCTGAGGACGCACAAGACAGACTTTTTTCACCACTGACCACAGCAACTAACAGATGTTCAATCAATACTTGTTGATAGACTGACCAACTAAATCCTTGGAAAAGGGTTATTAGAACTAGACTGACATAAACAAAAGTGGGACCAAAAAGCCAAATTTGGGTGTTCACATAAAGATAACAAAAGTACTGAAGGTTAATGTTTGTTTCTTGTCATTGCTAAACAGGGAGTAAGTATTATGCTCTATAACCAAATGATGCCAATTCTTTTCCTACATTAATATGACATTATCTGGCTTAAAATAGAAGAACAAAGCAAATCAATAACCTTATCTAGAGGAAATAAAGCCGAGTAAAATCACACCCCAAACAGCAATGTTTATTTCAGTCTGTTAGCCCTTTTCTTGCTCAGCTGTACAGTCTCCAATCATCCCTGAAATACAGGTGATTGGGCTCTTCTAGACCCACCACTTAAAGGGAGGGAACATTTATCTACCATCAATTCATGGGACACTAATCTCCTTCCCACTCCTCTGATTACAAGCAAGCAGGATGCTAGAGAAAAGGCTTCAACAGAAGCTTTAAAAATAAATAAATAAACCCAGCCCCTTCTGCTCTAGGAATACAGAAAAGATTGGCATTAATACGAGAGAAAGTGATCTGTCCAAACAAAAGCCAATCTGAAGGAAGAGCGAACCCCACAAGCTAGCCTGGCATTATCACTAGCAAGATAGCACCCTTGTTAAAAATGTATATTTTAATTTTCTGTATTGCAAAAAGCTCCAATTTGCCCAGGGATCTAGCTAAGCTGCCATTTTCTACTACGACAGAGTCTAATCTTTATTTAATGGATTTAGCATCTATCTTTACTAGAGTGGTCTCTAAGGAAAAGGGGAGGGGAGAATGAAGGGGCAGAGAAGAGACGGTCTGTCCCCCTCCCCCTTTCATCCATCCGGCGCTCATGTTTGTGTTCAAAATTCAATTACCTCCTTATTGATACTTCACAGAGATATTTAAGCTGCAAACATGAAGCCCTGATTTCCCAAGGGGCCATGCCCCTCTCTATTTCACTGCTCTGCTTCCCCCAGGGTGAATTCCTGAGGCGTCCATATTAATAGGTAATCAGTCACAATTCATTTATTAAACAGCTAGCAAGGTTTATCAGCCTGCCCTGATTAGCCCGAAGAAACCACTGAATTCTTAATTTATTTATGGAAATGTAAGTGTCTTTTTGAATTCCATTCAGGAGCTGCAGGAGTGTTTTGGGTTTGGCATACTGAAATCTAACAGCAGCACAAGCAGCAAGCAAGCTTTCCAGGAAGGAGAGAGTGCCTTGGCAATAGAAGGCAAAGAGCCAGGGTCATACACTGCAGAGATTCTTCTGGTCACCGGATTTGGGTCCACATAATCCTTGGATTAGTACTTATTTGATTGCTTTCTGTTTACATAAAAGAGTTGGAAATGTTGTCACCAGGCAGCCATTACTAGCCAGTATAACAAAAATCAATCTCCAGGATGCTATTTTTTGATTGGCAGAAAAGTGGCCCTTAATGGAGTAGAATTGAGGACCTCAGTGATTTAAAAGACAATAATTCTTAGCAGAGTTAAACCCAACACCAGGCTGGAATACAAACCAAAACTACTAAAAGAATTGTTCTCAAGCATTCATCTTAGAATAGTAACTAAACCAGATCCTGTTTTAATCTTACACTGCTCTAGGCTGTAGTGACAAAACAGCTTTGTGTATAATTTCTACAATTCTAATCAATTAACATTTCACCCAAAATTGCCCGTTACTAATTAAAAGGCCAATACAGATTAAATAAAGCTCTTAGGAGTAACATTAAAGCCCATCCTAACTGCCCCAACAGGTGTAATTAGAAAAGAGATTGTTCTGGGGACATGAGTAGATCATATTTTCTAGACTCTTGTTCCCAACCAGAATTAGAACTGGCTTCTTATAAAAAATGAAAATAAATAAAAAATGTAAAGAATATATAGCCAATGTTTCAATGCCAACAAAGAAGGCCGCCAATGCTTATCTTTGGCTCTCTCTCCACAGCCAATATTTTCAAATCCTAATCTGCCTTCCTCACAAAGCTCACTATGATTAAGAGCACCCTTTCCATATGTGCTGGTGAATGCAGTGAAAGGCAAGCCACAAGCATGAGAAAACATCAAACTCCAACTGAGGAACATTCTACCATATACCCAAACCAGTACTCCTTACAACAGTCCAGGGCTCAAAAATAAAGAAAGTTTGAGAAACTGTCACAGTCTAGAGAAGCCTAAGGAGACACGACTAAACTGTAATATGGCATTTTGGAGAGGGTCAGGAACAGAAGAGGACATTAGAGAGAAAACTAAGGAAGTCTGAATCAAGTATGGACTTTCCTGTTTAATTAATTGTATACCACATTAATAGGAATTTGTAGGGCAAACTAAATGTGGGTTATATGGGAACTTCCCTTCATAATTTTCCTGTATATGAAGAAATAAAAAGTTTATTTAAAAACAATTAGTGATAATTTATAGACTAAATCAGAAGGTGACCAAAACATGAATAATATTATAGGTTTAAAACAGGAGTAAGTAATATTTATGGGTTTAAGCTTTTGAAAAACCCTTTTCCATTAAAAAATTTTTGGACTATTAAAGATAACTCATCTATAAATGGAAATGTTCATATATACTTAATTATTTTTACCTAACAGGAATAGGAAAAATACATTTAGTTAGTAGTGAATTTAGTTACCATTTTAAAAATCTATTCTCCCAAAGATGCCATCACCATGAAAATATCAATGACCATTATAATTACAATAAAAGAGAAAACACTCTAAAACATGCACACACACACAAAGAAAGAAAAAGGCAAACCAGTTCTAATATTAAATAAGATATAATAGGAAAGGGCATCTGTGAAAAAAAGTCATAGTATATACTCAAAGAAGACATTAACATTCACTAAATTGTATAATGTTATTCTTTATTTCTCTCCTTGAGTGAATTTTCAAGAAATAATCTGCCTGTGCTCTGGCTAAAGACAAAACAGGCAAGTCAGAAGCATCAACTTTCCCCATTCCTAAATTAGTAACTGCATGCACTAGGATTCTGTTAATAATTCCAAATAATACTCAGTTTTTTCCTTTAAGGCCTAATGTCTATAAACACCCAGTACATAAAAATATTATATGGTCCTAGTTTCTAAAATAATGGATAGAGAAAAGTCAAAACTCAAGTGCATCAATGGCAGGCAGAGAGCATCATACACTAAAAGCAATGGCTATGGAGTCAGATGGTTTAGACTGATTTGTAGCTCTTGGGACTCCTCCAGATCTTTGCCAAATGTAAACTGGAGTCAGTGGTCCAATTTACTCACAGAGCAGCTGTGAGGCTTTAGAGACTATGCACCTAAAGGAGTGTCCATTAGTAGATACTCATATAATGAAGGCTGCTGAAGTAATAATAATCAATGTTTCACAGTAGGCACCTGATAGCTAGAGGCAGAAACCTGGAGGAAACAAGTTAATTGAACAGTACAAAACCAAAGTAGAGCCCATATGTAGACTCCATCATCAACACAGCACCCTTAAAGCCAATGCATCTATTTTATACACTCAACCTATAAGGGAGGCAAAGCAGTTATTTATTTATTTATTTATTTAATTTTTTTTTTCCAGTACTGGAATTGAACCCCACGGCCTGGTACATGGTTAGGTAAGTGTTCTACCAATAAGCTAAATCCCCAGCAGTTTTTAAAAAGAAATTTTTGGCACTGGGTATTGAACCCAGAGGTGCTTAACCATCGAGCAACATCCCCAGCAGGGGAGACCCCCACCTTTATTTATTTTGAGACAGGCTCTTGCTTAGTTGCTTAGGTCCTCACTACTAAGTTGCTGAGATTGGCTTTGACTTTCGAGCCTCCTGCCTCAGCCTCTGGAGTAACTGGGATTATAGGTGTGCATCACTGTGCTTGGCTATAGTGGTTATTATCTACAACTGATATTTCACAGATAAGAAAAAGAAAAATGCTGGGCACAGTGGCTCACAACTGTAATCCCAGCAATTCGGGAGGCTGAGGCAGGAGGATCGTGAGTTCAAAGCCAGACTCAGCAGATAAGCGAGGCACTTAGCAACTCAGTGAGATGCTGTCTCTAAATAAAATATAAAAAAGGGCTTGGGATGTGGCTCAGTGGTTCAGCACCTCTGGGTTCAATCCCCAGTACCACACAAAAAAAAAAAAAAAGGGAAAAGAAGAAGAAGAAAAATAAGAAAACTTAGGCAGGTTAAGTGATTTGCCCAAGGTCGCTAATTAATAAGAAGCAAAGATGTGAATGTAGTTCTTCTCACTCCATTCACATCAGTTAAATTTATTAACTGGTCTCAAATTCTGCATGACAGGATATTTTCAGACTAGCTGATAACTCCTGATTTCTCTATGGCATATTATTATATGTCAAATTCCTTATAACTAAAAATTCCTATATGCCAGATTTCCCTACCACCTCTAGATTGCTTAAACCCCAGAGCTTTTATCCAACACTATTATTTTAAGAAACTTTCAATATTAAAATGAGACTATTGAAATAGTATTTTGTTTGTATTAAAATACACAGTAAAAACAGTCAACTTTTAAAATTTCTGCTCAACCGATTCCTAATCTCCTTATCAATAAATTTCAGGGACATCTTTGTCCAAAACAGTTAGTCACAATCTCAATCTTGACGTATACATATTTCTAAATAACAGACAGTACACACACACAAAAAAAAAGATTTCCCAAAACCTCTCCGAATATTCTATCCTTTAACAACCCCTTAAAGCAATATCACATTAAATGAACTTCTTAGAGGCTACCATTCTAGGATTTTGCATGAAAACAATGTGTTCTTTAGATGTGTGGACTTCTAAATCCTGTTAATTCATTCAAAATTATAACACATGAAACAACACACAATAATAAAATATTCTTTCTGGTCTACTTACCCTAGTATGTGACTCATTTTTACTCCTACAAAAAAAAGAGTCACCCCACGTACCCACATTTTAACTAAAAACTTCAAAGGGAACACTGCCATCTACTGAATCATATTCATCACCATCCTCTCGCTATTCCAGCAATACGTCATTTAAATGATGCCCTGGGGACAAATTTTAACACTCAGAATATTTGTGTTCAAACAAACCTAGGAACAAAAAATTGTACACGTTTCACAGCTTTTGATGACAAAACACTTCAGAAAACAATTCCTATTATTCCATTAAATTAGGCCTGCTCAAGATACATTTTGAAATTTGGGGGTTGGTTACCTATCTTCAAGATTCTCTTTTCCTAACTGTTTGGAAAACTGATACTCAATACCCTTCTTTCATGAACTTCCCATCTCAAACCAGACAGGCAAGAGAAGCTTTTCCATTGTAAGGCCAGACCTACTATGAGACTTCAGAGTAAATTTGTTTCAATTTTTATCTTAGCCATAATCCATCTATAAAATTTTTTAAATAAAAAAAAAATTTTATGGTACTGGGCATTGAACACTCTACCCTTGAACTACATCCCCAGTCCTTTTTTAGAGTTTCAGAATTTTGAGACAGGGTCTGGCTAAGTTCCTAAGGCTGGACTCAAAGTTGTGATCCTCCTGCTTCACCATCCTGAGTTGCAGGGATTACAGGTGTTTGTCACTATGTCTGCAATTTTTATTTTTTATTTTTTTTTAGTTTTTAAAAGTATAACATACATATGGAAAAATGTGCTAATTGTAAGTATACATGTTACCCATGTAAAAACCACATGTTAAGTATAGAGGGAAACACTACCAGCACCGGAGAAGCTTCCCTTCTCGAGTTCCCTCCCAGTCATCACCATAATCCCAATGCAACCATTATTTTGACTTATGCTGCCACAGATCAGCTCCAGACCTCTATTATATTCTTGTACAATAAATGCCATATTGTTGCTGGGTGTGGTGGCCCATGTCTGTAATCCCAGTGGCTCAGGAGATTGAGGTAGGAGGATCATGAGTTCAAAGTCAGCCTCAGCAAAGGCGAGATGCTAAGCAACTCAGTGAGACCCTGTCTCTATATAAATGACAAAACAGGGCTGGGGATGGGATGTAGCTCAGTGCAACTGAGTTCAATTCCCAGAACCAAAAAACATCAACAACAACAAAAACATATTGTTTGTTATATTGTAAGTGAACTTTGAATTGTTTCTAGGTTTGGGTTATTACAAATAGTGCCACTCTGAACCTTTTTGTATGTATCTTTTGATACACAAATGTATGCATTTCTATTTCCAGGGTATACACCTAGCACTGGAAATTACCTGTCATAAGGTACAATATATGAATAATCTTAGAAGATACTAACAGTTTCCCAAAATGTTTATATCAATGATCACTTGCCATTTAAGGTCTCATATTTCCCAGCAAGGGGGATGCTATGACTTGAATATGGTTTGTCCCCTTCAAAACTCATGTTGAAATTTGACTGCCATTGTAGAGGTCTGGTGTTGAAAAATGTGGCCTTTAAGAGATTAGAACCGGGCTTGGTGGTGCACACCTGTAATCCCGATGACCTGGGAGGCTGAGGCAGAAAGATTGCAATTGCAGTCCAAGGATGGCCTCAGCAATTTAGGAAGGCTTTAAGCAACTTAAAGGACAGCTCAGCAGTAAAACACCCCTGGGTTCAATCTCCAGTACAAAAAAAAAAAGTGATTAGGGTAAGAGGGATTAATGTCTTTCTTGTGGAAACCGGTTCATTCTTGCTAGAGTGGGTTGTTATGCCCCTAATGTTTTGCCTCTCTCACATGCACCCACTTGCCCTTCCACTTTTCTATCATATAATGATGCAACAAGGGGTTCACACCAAATAGAGCTGCCTAATTTTGGACATCAAGTCTTCAGAACTGTGAACTAAATAAACTTACTTCCTTTATAAATTACCCAGTCTCAGATATTCTGTTATAGCAACAGAAAATAAACTAAGAAAGGGACAGTATTTCAATTATAAGTTGTTCCCAGTTAAAAGAATTTAAGACTTTTAGAAGCAGGCACAGAATACTTAGGGAAAGAGACGTCAGAGAGTGGGTTGAAATGAAAGCATAAGACCTTCCTGAATTCTGGGTGCCCTGAGGACTATGACCTTAAATCCAGAGATTGCCATTAGCATATGAGAACAGACATCTGTGTCCTATACCACTGTACCCTGATACCAATTTACCAGCAGATTTCTTCCATCCAGGTTTTCCTTAGCACTCTCTTAACCCTAATCAATACCTCAAACTACTAAGGAGATTATATATTTTTGAGCACAAGCTACATTATTTCAATCAGAATTCAAAGATATTTTTACACCACAATTTCCTTCTTATTTGCACAGAATGTGTTTTGAAGTAGAGGTTTCTGACAAGCAAGAATATTACTGGAATTGATTTGGAATTACTATAATAGGAGCCCTTCCCCCAAGATTTCTCCTATTTAGTGACAAAGACCCTTGTCAATAATGTGAGAATACCATGTCTAAACTTATTCATGTACGGATCAGGCCTGGTACAGTCTTATCTCATCATGATGTCTCAACTTAAAGGCAAAAAGGAGACAGCTGCCAGAATATTTTAATGCCTATGAATTTAGAGAATTGCTCTACGTCAGTCTAATCATTTTGTAGAGTTATAAAAATATCTGCTACAAAAGTGGTACTGTAAGTATGTGTCCTTATGTAGCTGAGGGTAATAAAACACTGCACAGCCCTGGGTCAATGTCTGCCAAGCCAGAACTGATATACATCTGAGCTGTTGTGAATTTTTAAAACTGTCCTGGCTAATCTTTTTGAAGTACTCTTGTTTTATTTAAGTAAAAATTAGCTGCAATAGTAATCGTCTCAGTGCTTCATTGAAGAGATGTGCCTAATGAAAATTCAGAAATCATCATTCCATGTCATAAGGAGATTAACATTTAACATGGAGACGACAAGAACAGGGGGATGCAGAAAGGAAGAAAGAAGGAAGGAAATATTTTTAAAAAATCAAGAGTCTTTGAGACTCTGATGGATAGTAAATTCATTCAGCATAGAAAGTAAAAATAATCAAAATCATTGTCAAGGTGCAGGTCAAATTCACCCTAGGCCAGAGATGTTTGACATTCGCTACTTTCTTATCTCTTTATTGCCACTTGCAGGCTTATCAGGGTATATATCTGGAGAGCTGGCTACAGTCTGATGGCCAAATTATGATATAAGATTTGCTTCCTAATGCTAACTTACTGCCTCACATGTGAGAGATAGAGAAACAAGTAGTGCTCCCCCCCAGAAAAGTGGACTGCCAAACAAGAGAAATGGGTAAAAGGGAAAAAAAATTATGCAGGTTAATTGAATAGCAACTGCTAACACAGAATGTTACATGTTACATTTTACATGGAATCTTACAGTGAGGAGAAACCCACTGATTATGCCACTGATGAAATATAGGATTTGTTTTTCATTCCAGTTTAAATACCACTTTTTCCTCACCTCTGGACTATTCTGCTCTCTCGTCTGTCAACTTCAATACTATTCAAGTGGCTCTTAACTGCAAGGTCTTTTGCACAATCTTTTTACACATTTGCCTTGTCTCCCAATCAGTTAATAAGTGCTTTGAGAGATGCTTATGTATTTTTGGCACCTAAGTCAGGATACTACTTTTCGTAATAACCCACAATGAATGTTTTATTTATTATAATATTCAAATCCTAAGAAATAGAAGTGAACTCTTAGTAGTGTCTGTGATGTTAAAAGAAAGGATGAGAAGATAATTTCCAATCTATTTCGGGAAAAAATAAAAGGAAGAGGAGGAGAGTAGGTACTTCTTCACAACTTGATGGAAGTAGAATACAAAATTGGTCTACTTTTTTTTAAGGCCTTCAGGGAGCTGAGATGTGGCTCAGCAGTATAGCACTTGCCTAGCATAAATGAGGCCCAGGGTTCAATCCCTAGAACCACCAAAAAATATATACATATATAAATAATAAATAAAAAGGTCTTTAATTCGAAACAATGATATGAAGGCTTCAAATCCTTCTGGGCTTCCTTGATGAGTTTAATTCTTTTTTTCTTATTTTTCTCATACAAATTTTAAAAACTGAGCTATAATTCATGTGTAATAATGCCAGCACCTATCTTCTTAAATTGTGGCAAAATATATATAACACAAATTTACCATCTTAACCATTTAAAAAAACTTTGGGGGGGTACTGGGGTAGAACCCAGGGGCACTTAACCACTGAGATATATCCCTAGTCCTTTTTATTTTTTGAGAAAAGGCCTCACTAAGATACTTAGGGCCTCACTAAGTTGCTGAGGCTGGTTTTTTAAAAAAACTATTTTTTAATTTGTTCTAATTAGTTATGACAATAGAATGCATTTTTTACACATTGTGCATAAATGGAGCACAACTTCTCATACCTCTGGCTGTACATGGTGCTGAGTCACACCAGTAGTGTAATCAAACATGTATATAGGGTAATAATGTCTGTCTCATTCTACGGTCTTTGACTCCCCTCTGCACAATCAAAGTTCCTTCATTCTTCTCTATCCCGCCGCCCCCAATGGATCAGCATCCACTTATCAAAGAAAACATTAAGCCTTTGGTTTTTTGGTTTGGCTTATTTCACTTTAGCATGATATTCTCTAGCTCCATTCATTTACCTGCAAATGTGAGGCTGGCTTTGAACTTGGGATCCTCCTGCCTCAGCCTCCAGAGCCACTAGGATTAGAGGCATGTGCCACCATACCTGGCATGTTAAGAGTACCATTCAATGTGGATTTACTTTTATTTGAATCATTGTGCAGCCAATCTCCAGAACTTTTCATCTTGCAAAACTGAAACTCCACACTCCTTATTCAATAACTTCCTATTATTCCCTCCTCCTAGCCCCTGGCAACCACTATTCTGCTTCTGGTCTCTATGAATGTGACTACTCTAGTTACCTCATGTGAGTGGAACCAGCCAGCATTTTTCTTTTGTGACCGACTTAGCCATTAGTGTCAATATCCTCAAGGTTCAATCAGATCTTTGAAAATTGACTAATTCTGTTACATGTAGATGCTACATTTTTTGTTTATTCATTCATCAATAGGTAAGTGGGTTGCTTCCACCGTTTCAGCAATTGTGAAAAACACTGCTATGAATGTGGATGTTCAAATAACTAACTCTGCTTTTAATTCTTTCGGATATATACTCAGAGTTGGAACTGCTAGATCATATAGTAATTCTAGTTTTGATTTTTAAGGAACTAGGGACTGGGGACATAGCACAGTGGGTAGAGTGCTTGCCTAGCAAGCATAAGGCCCTGGGTTCAATCCCCAGCACTGCCAAAAAAAAAAAACAAATTAAGGAAGTACAATACTGTTTTTCTTGGTGGCTGTATCACTTTACAGAGCTAACAACAGTGCATAAGGATTCCAATTATTTCACATTCTCAACAACACTTGTCAATCTTTATTTTAGCTACCCTAGTGAATGTGAAGTGCTAACTCTTTTTGGGTTTTGACCTCCATTTCCCTAATGATCAATAATGTTGAACATCTTTCCAAATGTGCCCATTGACCATTTGTATATCTTCTATTGTTGGTGATAAATATGATTCAGTAGATGGCAGTATTCCCTTTGAAGTTTTTATTTAAAATGTGGGTACCTGGGGTGACTCTTTGTAACTTTTTTTTTGTAGGAGTAAAAATGAGTCACATACTAGACCCTCATCAGATGACAGGCAATGATTTGCAAATATTTTTGCTCATCCTGTGAGTTATCATTTTCTTTCTTTCTTTTTCTTCTTTTTTGGTGGGGGGAGTACTAGGTATTGAACCCAGGGGTGCTTAACCACTGAGTTACATCCCCAGTCTATTTTTTTCTTTTCTTTTCTTTTTTTTTTTTTTTTTTTTTTGAGAGAGGGTCTTGCTAAATTGTTGAATCTGGCTTTGAACTTGCAATCTTCCTGCCTCAGCCTCCTGAGCCAATGGGATTACAGGCATGCGCCACCACACCCACCGTTTCACTTTCTTAATGTTGTCTTTGAGCACAAGTTTTTAATTTTGATGAAGCTCATTTTTTTCTTTTTTTGCTTATGCTTTTGATTCACATCTAAGAAACTACAACCTAATTAAAAATCATGAAGATTTATGTCTGTTTCCTTCTAAGAGTTTTAAAATTTCAGCTCTTATATTTAGGTCTATGATCCATTTTCAGTTAATTTTCTGTGTATGATGTGAGGAAGGGGTGATTTAAATTTTTTGCACATGGATATTCAGTTTTCCCAGCACCATCTGTTGAAGGAATTATTTTCCCCCACTGTATAAACCAATTAAATATAAATGTGAAAGTTTGTGTCTGAATTCTCAATTCTATTCCATTGATCTATATGACTATTCTTGTCCCAGTACTACAATCCCTTGATTACTACAGTTTTGCAGTAAGTTTTAAGATTGGGAAGTATGAGTCCTTCAATTTTGATTTTTTAAAAAACGGTTTAACTATTCTGAGTCCTCTGCATTAACATGAAGATTTTAGGATTAGCTGCAAAACTAGTTTCATTCTTGATCTAAATAAAGGACAGTAGTAGTTTCCACATTTGGTCGAATATGTAGTCCCCATGAAGTTCATCATGCAAACTGGGATCTCCCCACTTTTTGCACCCATCAAAGACCAAAGCAAATCCAAGAGCTAACAGCCATTTTGCATACACTCATATCATACACTGGTGGTGAAAAACAGAAACACAATCCAAAGTAATCTCTAAGAACAGAGATATTAGTTTGAAGAAAATAACTATTAATCTCATTTATAGCTGCAGTATTATATATAATGCTGAATAGTTCCCCTACATTAAGAATTGAATTTTTCTATACTTTATTCTTAGAAAGGAATCAAAGTTAATCTGAATGACTGTTATTAGTGTTTGAATTCAAGTCTTTATTCTCTGTGGGATTTTACTGTGAAAGCATGAATGTCAATAAAACAGTTTATTTGCAATTATGGTGAGGAACAAATCTGAACATGGCACACTGAATGACCCAGTCTTTTTAGCTGGTGAGCTTGGTGGTCCAACCCAGCATCTGCATTCTGCTGTGGATGAGATTACTGTTAAGTGGTATTCAAACACAGAAAAATAACACTCTGTGAAGCTGAAGAGGACTGTTTCTACAAACTTGGAATAAAAGATTGATGGCATATTTTCTGGGAGGTGAGCTCACATATAGGACATGAATAATGCTGAAATATATCCAGCAGGAATGTCTTAGCAAGTATGCCAGTTTTATCTAAAATATTCTTTGTTAGAGAGGAAAAAAAAAAAAAAAAAAACAAACTAGTGAAAGCTGAAAAAAATAGTGAGGATTATTCAGGAAGCAAAGGACTCATGACTACAATGTGATCTGGGAGAAAATATGAAGTTAAATGGTTCAGGAAATGGAAGGGTAGTAAATCATAACAAGAAATTGTTCAACAAAGATGTCTTTATAAACATAAATAATGGAAGAGGAAAAGTGAGCACATATTAGCCAATGGCCATCTACTATATACCAATTATGGTAAGTATCTGGGATTCAGTGGTGAAAAACCCAGGTGCCTGGATATCCTTATAGAGCTTATGGAATTTAAAGTCATATTGACTCTTCCACATTGTAGTAATATGCAGGCTTTATGAAAAAGCAAGAGGTTCCTTGAGAACCTCAGAAAAAAAAAAAGGAATATATTTTCCAAATAGTAAAATGTAAAACCATCCTTAGCTCAGAGTCAAAACAAAAACCCACTGTGGGCATAGTTCATTGACACTTAGTCTAGAGTAGTGCTGTCCGATACAGTAGCCACTAATCACATGTGGCTATTGAGCATTTGCCAGTAAACTAGGAAATGAAATTTTAAATTTTATTTTATTTTAATTAACTTTAAACACACATTGTGGCTAGTGGCTCCTTCTGTAAACAGTATGTGGTTAGAGGACCTTCGATACCTACAACAGTGCCAGAAATCTCTACATCTATCTCTCGAGAATCTACTGAAGGCTTAGAAAAGAAGTAAATTAGGTATAAACAGTAACTCTAACTAATAATAGCCTCCAATTATTAAATTAAGAATTATGCAACAATCCAAATGACTAACATCAAGGAAAGGAAAAATACCATAAGAAACCTGAAATCAAATTAGCTGCATTTCACAATTTATTAGTAAGACATTTCTTCAGTCATGTTTGGAAAAATCAGAACTTTGAAGTGTTGACAGAAAGAATTTTTCAGTTTAAAAGGCTAAGCAATGTTTCCATTTTTGATGGAAGTGAAATTTCTACTGTTCAATTTGCAAATAGATTATCCTATTGCAGGCAGATGCAACTAAAATTAGGTTTTTGTTTGCCTGAAAAGACAACTGATTTCTCCCATCACTAACCTGAAAAGCTCCTGGAAAACTGTTCTGCTTCACTCATACTGCCCCTCCCAGCAAGGCCCTTAAAGTTCATGCAGCACAACCTTCCTTTGTTAGCCAAGCCGTTACACGAGAAACTTAAGTCCTCATTTCCACATGTTCACAAATCATTTCCCAAGTCCATTAATGCATCTAAAACTTGACTCCTGGAACTTCTGAAGTAGAAAATTAAGGGAGAAAACAGTCAACTATAGGGGAAACTTCCAGTAAATACCTTGGATGACATTATCAAAAAGCTATTTGTTTTTCCCATGTATGTGGAATAGAAAACTTCTCATTTAACAAAGCAAAGATTTTAAAAACACGCAGCAGGGTGCACATCAGTACACACATTCAGCTGATGATGCAGGATCAGACTCATATCATGCCCCCAAAATTTCACCTTCAGCATTTCCTATTTTCGAACAATCCTAGACTAAAGGCTAAAGTTTCTGAAGAAAGGAAAATCACTTTGTGTGAAATCAGAAGTTGAACCATGGAACACAAATCAATGAACACAATCAGGACAATATGCATTCACTTATGAGGTCCAAGTCAAATGATCTACTAAAAGTCTAGAAATTTTATATGCATTCAATAAAATTCGACACATCAAATGGTAAACAATGTGAACTGGGGAGGTATCTCAATGGTAGATGCTTGCCTTGCATGTGTGAGGCCCTGGGTTCAATCTCCAGCACCATTTAAAAAAAAAAAAAGTTAAATTAAAAAATGGGGAACAATGAGGTAAGTCTATTGTGAAAAAATACCCAACATACAGTGTGTGGTTTAAAAAAAAAAGTTACAAAACAGTATGCAGATTATGATCTCATCCCTGAGTGGTAGCAAATATTAACCTATGTACAGAAAACGTCTGGAGGTGTTCATGGAGAAACTGGTGGTGGTGGTCACCTCTGGTAAATCAAGCATACTAAGGCTTTTACTTTTCGCCTTATGCTCTTTCACGCTATTTAAAATTTTTTATATCAAGAGCTTGTGTTACCTGTGTAAGTTTAAAATATTCCTTTAAAAACCTGAAGAGATCTCTGTAGTGACTCCTCTCAAAAGCTCAAGTTGTGGGCTGGGGTTGTGGCTCAGTGGTAGAGTGCTTGCCTGGTGTGCGTGAGGCACTGGGTTCGATCCTCAGCACCACATATAAATAAATGAATAAAATAAAGGTCTATCAACATCTAAAAAATGTTTTAAAAAAAAAAAAAAAAAAAAGCTCAAGTTGTGGTCCTTCTTTGCTGTTGCAATGTCAATAATTTAAATGAAAAAGTCAATGATTCCTTTTGTACTTAAAGTCATTATAACATTCCAAAGAGTATTTCTGTTAATGAGTTTCCATAGTGGGCAAAAGAGAAAAAATTCACACAACAGTGTTATGAAACTAGAAGAAGAAAGGGAAAAAAAAGGGGACACACTTTAAAATAGGGCCTTGGTAGGACCAGACAATCCACAAGTGCCAACCAGCTCCAGGGCTGTAGAGATCTCAGGAGAGCCATCACATTTCAATTACCATCACTAACATTACTTATTATTTGGCCTGCTCCAGTCCCTCAGGAAGGCAGCTTGTGATGATAATACCCGGCCTCTTCTTGTAAAACAATTCATTAGGCAAAGCAGAACAGCTGGGGCAGCCACGTGCGAGTTCTTAAAGCGCCGCCCCACTGGGACCTCTGGCCCAGATTTCCCTTTTCGTGAGGGACAGTCACCACCCCTCTGACAGCTGTAGAGTCCTCCAGGGACTCTTCAGGTTTAATCAGTACTTCCTGCACCACAGAGGGCCATTTGATTTCTAACATAAACTAATGGCACTCCTGCTTTCAGCAGGTTACACCAGACATCAGATAAGAGGCTTTAGTGCATTTTTATCTTGTTCTAATGCTCGAGAGTTAATGAGGCAGCAAAAGATATTGTCATAGAGCCCCGGTGTAGCTATATTATCCAATAAACGGACTCTTTCCAAGACAGGTTTAATATGGATCGAGGAGGTAAAGAAGGCTGGCTTAATATTGATCCTATTGGGAGGATGAGAATCCAGTGACCATAAGTAGGGCAAAATCATGCACATTCTGCAGCAAAGTGCTACAAAGAACGTAAGGAGTCGCCTTTGAAGACGAAGAGTTACATGCTGATATTTTCCATGGCAAGCAGCATAACCTTATGGCTCTGACATTTGATCTAAGTTTTAAAGCAACACTTCGAAATGGATCTACCTATTTTCATGTATTTTGCTGAAAAGTGTTCTTGGGAGTTAGCGTTGTTACTAATTTTTTAAAAAAATCTATTATAAAAGTAGCTTTGTATTATGTTAATTACATAATACAATATATAATTATATTATGTATATCACACAATGCTATAAAAGCAATTATAGCTTTTTGCCAGCTATAAAGCACATTTTATTATGTTAAGTGGTGAAGACTGCCTTAATTTTTAAATTTCACCCGAGCCTACATTATACACAGAGGTCTTCAGAAATAATTTGATCATTCATTCAACAATACAAATAGCCTATTATAATAAAGACTGTGTGAAACAAAGTAAAAATAAAAATCCATTGAATTCATTAGTCCATGCCAAATGCATAAAAGAAAATATTAATCTTTTATTTTTAAACCTGACAATCTGTTTTGGCAAATACATGGCAATCAGAAAACCTGGTATTCCTCTTCTCCATAGCAGAAATATCTATGGCAGATTCTACTAGCAATTTTAAAAGCTGAAAGTTTCTGGAGTGGCTTGCTCCCTAAAGATTAAAAAGGGGGCTGGGGTTGTAACTCAGTGGTAGAGTGCTTGCCTAGCATGTGGTAGGCACTGGGTTCCATCCTCAGCACCACATAAAAATAAAGGTATTGTGCCCATCTACCACTAAAAATAAAAATAAAAAAAAAAAGAAAGGACACACTATGCATGCATTCATTCATCTATGGAATACCAAATATATTTAATATGATTACAAAAACAAAATAATCAATACATTACATGCATCCAAGTCACAGACACTAAGACCACACCTTTAATATCACTAATTCTGAGTTTTCTCAACATAACCACCACCTCACATCCTTCTACTTCTACTGACCCATTGCTCTTGGACAGGTCTTTTGTTCCCTGCTGTGGCCGAGAATGTTGGCTGCCTTTGCTAACACCCATCTTCTCTTCCTCCTTATTAATAAAACCCCCAATTTTTGCCAGCAAAATTACAGCCCAAAACAAGAGATTACATTCTTTTGTAGCTAAGTCAGGCTACGAGACTGAGTTCTGTGGGACTTGCAGGAAGGATATTTAAAGGAATCTGAGTCAGCTGTGTGGGACCCCCCTTTTATCCTCCTCCCGTCCCACATTTTTCTGGTCTACAGCTCAGACATGGTGGCTTGAACTCTAGCACCCATGAGGTACTCTTTAGGACAGAAGCCATGTACTAAGAAAGAGGACTAGAAAGGCAGAAGCCCTACTCCTTGATGTGGACCTGCCCCACGTGCCTGGCCTGTCCATCTCCAGCCTGCCTTCATGTGGGAAAAAAAGAAAAGAAACCTACCAGTGTGCGTCACAGTGATCTTGGATTTATAGTTGTACATTATTCTAACCAATGGACGTGATATCCACAACCTTTTAACCTATGACCCTACGACAGTAGTTAATTACAAAAATGCTTTAACACCCTAGCAAACAAAACTGAAGTTTTATAACATATACCCAGTTCTACCCTGAACTGTATTCTCCTAACCACAGAAGCTTAAAGACTTGACATTATTTTGACTCTTGCTTCTCTACTTTGTTATGATTTCTTATCTACCTTTTCTCCCAAAAGCCTCTCTGAAGGTCCCTCCTCTGTATTCACTCATTCCTACCCAGTACAAGCAGCTACTGCACTCTTGGACTCACAAAGGCAACCCCCTACCAGTCTCTGGAAACCATTAGCACACCCTTCAGGGGTTGTTATCATTTAGAAAATGCTTACTCAGCTGGTCCTTCAGGCTTTCCATAATCTAGTTCCTCCTTACTATCCTAACCACACTTGTTAGTATTCTAACCAATCTATACTCAAAAACTGCTTCCTAATCTGAGGTATATTCACTCCTTCCACATGCAAATAAAAATGTCAACCACCAATCCTACTTCAAGTTTCATCTCTTCCACAAGGTGTTTCCTTAATTCTTGACCTCACTTTTTCTTCTACAGGAATCTGCAGAACACATGCTCAGAAAGGGAACATGGTATGAGATGGCCATTGTGTGAGAAAGACCAGATCAGACAGAAACGGAGCCCAAGCTAAAGGTTTTGACTTTATCCTAAAAACAACAGGAAGCCACTGATGGAATTTACGGAGAAGGGAATGAGGTCACGTGTCAATTTGTGTTTCAGAAATACTACCTCGACTATGGGATGGAGAAGATATTGGAGAAAAGATCAATGCTACAACTAATTCAGCTGGAAGAAGGGGATAATACCAGAAATTAAGGAGCTATGATAAAGCAGGTTTGTTGTACAGGGAGAACCTAAGGCTCAATATTCTGGAGGAAAACGATAGCCATTGGAGTAAATATATGTTCTCTGTAGGGAAAAAGTGGCAAATACTTATTACAAGATTTGGTGTGCAGAATTTAGTACTAAATGTTCTCCTATTTAACAGCATTTACAATGTCTAGACCTTGACTGGATATTTGTTTTAACAAAAAGCTTAGATTATTAGAATAATTGAGTAAGTCCTAATATGGAAGGATATTAGATATTTTCAAAGTACTATAAATTTTTCTTGAATGTGCTAATGTTATTATGTAGCAAACTGCTTATTCTTAGGAGATAAGGGCTGAAGTATTTAGGGATAAAATCCCATGCTGTTTGAAATTTATTTCCAAATGGTTGGAAACGGAAGGAACACATTCCCATGCACACATGGCAGCAGAGAGGGAGTACACTGTGTTTAATATTTTTTTCATGACAAACTGTTGGAGGAAAAACTGGACTTGACAGCATTTCTTAAGTTACAAAGAAGGGCTTCTTTCTTGATCTACTTGTAGCATTGATATTCATTCATTTACTTGATAATCTGAAATGCCTTTTTTAAAAATCAGCTCCAAAAAATCTGGAATCTTAAAAAGAAAACCAACATATGAGGATTTTCACCCCAAGAATCATTCCTTCTACAAGTAGTAAGCAGATCAATACAGCAGCCCTCGCTCTAGTTTCAAGCCTGGCTACTCTTGGATTCCATTCTCCGCCTGATTAACTAAGGCAGGAAGAGGCTGCCTGTTCTCTTTAAAATCTGGAGACACCTGACTGAATCCTTCTCCAGTACCTCTATTTGTTAAACCTTTTATACAAAGTTATCAAGTCCTGCTGTAGAGTCAGTTCAAAGATTAGCAGGAACACCAATTAGTACTCAAATAATCTTTTATTTTGTTGCTCTTCTTTTAATGACATTTTCCTCCAACACCGTGAGACTGTGGCTAATTAAACCCTTGTTTTTCCTGAACTTGACAGCTGACAACAGCAGACACAGAAGCAGACAACCATAAACTATTTTCCCTTCAACCAGGGGAAAAAATGCTTCCCCTGTGAGCCTAGAACACTACACTTTACCCATCTATCAAACTATTTTCGGGCAGGGGGATACTCTTTGTAACAACAAGCTTTTCAACATGAGCAATTAAAAAGCTTATTTTTCATAATGAAACTGTTCTTTTGACTTACTGAGTAGATGTAGGTGAAACTGCTTAACTTGGTCCAACTTTCTTTGCTTATAGTCAGACTGCATAAAACTGATAATCAAAGACAAAATGAAGGTCTGTATCAAAATGGATGTCACACAACTCCAATATGTGCATTCACAAAGGAAAACAAATTTAAGTTCATAGAACAATACAAGGAGATCCAGCTCCCACAGGATAACTTGAGGTTTTGTATGTTTTTTAGGTTATAGTGCATGAGTTAGTTACATGGCATAGTAATTCAGAGAAGGTTTCCAAAACTAGACCTGGGGAACCATGTAATTTCATGAGCTCACACCAAGAACACTGTTGGTATGAAGGAAAGAAAAGAGAAATAAAGGGGGCCCATTTTTCTAAAGCAGGTCAAGAGGGACAAGACAAGAGGGCTACGTAGATTATTCCTCTCACCCAAACAAGGTAGTTTACAAACTGTCGAGGAAGAAGAAATTCTACTCAGGCCATAGGAGAGATTAAAAAATATTAAAGCCCTAGATATCATTTTGGCCACACTTTTTTCTAAACAGGCTTTTCACCAACAGCTAAAAAGCCAAATAATTTTCTATTACCTTTATTCTTCCCACTCTTGCCTACTGATGGAAAGATGGCCATGATCAGTTGAGGTCAAAAAAGAATAAGTGAAGAAAGAAGCTGAAGGTATATAGAAATTAACCAGATTAACTTTCCACATTATCTGGACTTGCATGCTGCCTAAAGATTGAGACTGACCATGTATCTTAACCTCTCCTTATGATGTTGCCTTACTATTTTTTAAAACTACCTCAGAGAAGATTCAGCAAGTACAATGACAGTTTTGACCCTTGAGGGATCTGCTTGAATATCAAATGTACCAGAAGCAAAATATTTGTGTCTGTCTACCATCTACTTAAAGGGGGCTTCTCTTAACTTCCTGTGGGATTCCAGGCCTGCATCACCTTGCCCAGTACTACTGGGTCTTTTGAAGACAGGGATATTAAGAATTTCTCTCTAACACTGCTTTTCTCATGGTGAATGGTTGCCAGTACACCACTTGAAGCAGCCAAAAAAGAGCCAATAATAATTGAAAATTAAGATGTGGCAGATGTAGTCATCATTTTAACACTAGCTGCCCCCACTCTTGAGGAGGAATGAATGTTTTGAAAGAGAAATCCTGTGTTTTAATTCTAAGGAAAGGAAAATAGGGGAGGGGAAGACCCAAGTTTAGATACCAACAGTGATAGGAAAAGAAAGTTATCTTAAAAAGGCATTGTATAAAATGAAGTTAGAAAAGGTTTCTAACTTCATATCTAATTTAATGATATAAGTTGCATTTTCATTTAGAAAATGAACATTGCCTGTCCATGCCCTATTTTCTAGACAGTAATCCTTAAGGAAGTCATATGACCTCAAATAAACAAACAAGAGAGGCCAAGGTCCAGTATCAATTCCTATCCCACTGTTCCTACCTAATCTCCTAGACTAGCAAGCTAATGCAAATCAAAGCAAGCACTTCAGTGCTGCTGGTAGCGAAGCCTGTACCTTTCCCAAGAGAGGCCTGTAAAACAGGACAGTCACTGACAGCAGTACAATTACTGACACAGATACAGACTTTATGGACATGTTTATCTCTGCTGTAAATCCACACTCTCTCTCCACTCCGATTCACGAGTCATAAAGAAATTGCAGATAATGAAAAAGTTGGGGAAATTTACAGCATGTCGGAAACCTCAGACAGCCAGAAGAAATTAAAGAGCTGACTAGGGATAAATCACACAGGTACAATTAAAACTTCTCGTATACCTCCTTCATTTCCAAACTGAGGCACAATCCCATGGAGCTGATGAAAAGTTGAGGTCATGACTCCTCAGGCTGTAATCATTTCTTAACCAACTGCATGTTAAAAATTAGCCAATTCATGGGTCATGTGTAAATGCTGATTTCTTGCTGCTAACTCGACTTCCTCTGCTCTCCACTAGAAGCACTCACAGAGCAATTCTGTCTGTAAACAGGCCAAATTGCAACAAGCAATAAATGGAAAGGTGATGTCCCCTCTCCTACTGCCATTTCTGTAGGAACAGGACATCTTTTACCATTGGCACTGTGGACGGAACATTAAAATGAGAAAGTGGAGCTACAATGGGTGAATGAAATTGGAGGTTTCTTGTTCCCCAATAAATAACCATTCTGAAGGTTTCATTTGATCTCTTTTCAACATTCCAAAAGAGATTTTAAAGCATTGTTATGTTCGATACTAGAATAAGAATTACTCCTGGTGATACTTGGTTTTCAATAGTGGACTGAGTTAATGTCTCATAAGGTTATGCAACCATCTCTGCATGCTCTGATTACTGTGTTAATTAATGTGCAGCTCTTGTGACAAGAAAGTAAATCAGAAAAATACCAAAGATAAGAATTGATGCCCATTTCTCAAATAATAAGGTTCAAGAGATCCCTACTACTGAAGACTAGAAAGTGAGTTGATAATTTTGGTCCCTTTATTACACAAGGCCTTTATAAAATCCTATGTGAAAGAAAACAAGAAAAGATTCTATCATAGTGCTCTCTTCATCTCATTTAGCTGCAACTAGCAGTTTTAAAAAAATGTCAACCCACTCACAAGATCTCTGGAAAGCAGAACACAGATTTTACCAACTAACTTCTATATAACTGAACCAAACTAAGTGTCAACAAAGGTATAAAAAAGTCAATACTAATCTTTGTGCATCTCTATGAGATGAAGCTTCAACCAAATTAGCTCTAAATGATTTTGAAATTTTAAGCCCTGTCACAAAATGAAGTTTTAGATATGAAGGATGCAACTAACATGGTTTCGATTTTATTCCTATTTGACCCCTTGATAATTTGAGGTCCATTTTACACTTCAGAGAACCCAAATGTCATTTTCATTTTATATATTAAAATTTTATTCTCTGTGGGATAAAAATAGTTCTAAGGAAGACTTTCAACCTAGCTGGGTGCAGTGGCGCATGCCTGTAATCCCAACAGCTTGGGAAGCTGAGACAGGAGGATTGCAAGTTCAAAGCCAGCCTCAGCAAAAGCAAGGCACTAAGCAACCTAGTGAGATCCTGTCTCTAAATAAAATACAAAATAGGGCTGGGGATATGGCTCAGTGGTCGAGTGTCCCTGAGTTCAATCCCCAGTACCAAAAAAAGAAAAAAAAAAAAGTTTCAACCTAGACAATCACTAGCATAAAATACGCAGGTCATATAAAGTACATGGATCTCAATTCTACTCACTTGATAAGCATAAGTTATGGTCTCTGATCTACTTTTGTGTATAATGAAAAGTTACTTAAATACCTAAGTATCAGAGTGGTATCTAATATCAACAGGAGCTACTGAACAGTAGCAGAGTTTTATTTACCAACTCCAAGAGGCAAATCATATTTTATCAAATTAGTATTTGAGTGAAGCCAAGAAACACATTCTCTGTTCCTATCCCAAGGGGCAACATTATCCCTAGATTAAGAATCAGAAGACTGGGATTCTATTCCTAGTTTTACAAATAGCTAAGAATGCAACTCTGGGCATTCTATCCAAATGGGAATAATACAAGATTAGCTCTGAACCTTAAATGAGAAACACATGTAAGAAACATAACAGGCTCATAAATATTTGCCTTTTTTGCTTCATGATCTCATGATACATGATTCAAATTCTTGGTTCTGCCATTAATGAGCTTTGTCCTCTGGCAAGTCCCCTAAGATTGCTAAGCCTCCGTTTCTGTATCAAAGGGGTAGGAATCAATGATGTCTAACATTTCCTTCCAGCTCTAACATACTATGACTACATTAATGGGTGATCCTGGGAGAGCCCCTTCAATTCTTCAGACCTCAGTTTCCTCATCTTTAAATACTGGAAAAAGAATCAACAGAAATAAATAGACAAGAAAAGTCATAAAAGGAGGAAAACTGAGTAGCTGGTGAACATTACTTCATTAGTAACCAAAGAAATGCATATAATACTGAAAAAATTTTTCACCTATAAAGTAGACATGAGTTAAAAAGTTTAAAATATTTAAAGCTGGCTAAAATATAGGAATCCAAACACTTTCATTCACTGTTTTCTGAAATGTAATTTGGACCAGTCTTTCTGGAGGTCACTTTGGTAATATACACACAATTTGTGTATGTGGGATGGGGGATTCTAGGAACTGAAACCGGGGTGCTCCAACACTAAGCTACATTCCTTGCACTTTTCATTTTTTTATTTTGATACCTGGTCTTGCTAAATTGCCACAGTTGGTGCTGAATTTGCCATCTTCCTGCCTGAGCCTGTCAAACTGCTGGGAGGCAGGCAACTTAGACCCTGAGCAACTGAACAAGACTGTGTCTCAAAATTAAAAAAAGACTGGGGATGCAGCTCAGTGGTAGAGCACCCCTGGGTTGGGTTCAATCCCAAGTACAAAAAAAAAAAAAAAAAAAGGTTGTGGAACAACAATAGCATAATAGGGGCTGGGGCGATAGCTCAGTCGGTAGAGTGCTTGCCTTGCAAGCGCAACGCCCTGGGTTCGATCCCCAGCACCACAAAAAAAAAATAATAATAATAAGAAGAAGAAGAATAGCATAATGGCATGAATCAAAAATTATATATATACATATGCATATATGCAAATATATGTAAATATTATATATCTGCTAAAAGAAATGTTTAGGGGTTAGGGGTGTGGTTTAATGACAATGCTTGCCTACTAGCATGTGCATGATCCTGGGTTCAATTCTAAGCAGCACAAAAAAGAAAAAAAAAAAAAAAAAAAAAGAAGAAGAAGAAAAGAAAAAAAAAAAAGAAATGTTTGTAGGGTTTGTAGGGGTGTTCACCAAAATGTTAACAATAACTATTTGGGGATGGTGTAAATTTAGATGATTTTTGCTTTCTTTATATTTTCTACAATGAATATATTACTTTATAATGGCAAAAAAGCTCATAGTTAACTTTAAAAAATATGTACTCTAAAAAGGATTCTATTATTCTAACAATTCTTAATCAGATAAACAACATCTCTTGTTCTTGAAACAAAACTGAAACTTTAAGAAGGGAAAACTTTTTTTTTTTTTTTTTTGGTGCTGGGGATCGAACCCAGGGCCTTGTGCTTACAAGGCAAGCACTCTACCGACTGAGCTATCTCCCCAGCCCCAAACTTTTTTTTTTTAAAAAGTCACTTAAATACCAATGAATTTTATTCACAGTTATCCTTCAAATCTCAATTAGAAATATCACAGCATTTAGGAATTCTGACGGGGGGCGGGGCTTACTCAAGATTCCTAAAATCCAGGAAAAGTGCAAGTGTGACATTTGAAAAGCACACTGAATGACAGGTGATGGGATGGGGGTGCTGGTTATTTGTTGCTGGATACCCTACATAGGCAAACAAGTACTTAAGAATAAAAAGCATAATTTCTAAATTATGTTGAAATTGTCAGTTGCCATTCTATATGTTAAATGAATTTCTTCATTTTCTGATAATGTTCATGTAATTTTAGTTAGAAAAATACAGAAAGGGAAGGTCTGTAATCCAACACACTGGTACTCCCTCGTCTTCCTACCAACTCACAAACCTGGATCTTCATCTGCTCTCCTTTCCATAGTTATGATAGAATAACAAAGTAGTTCTTTTTCTTCTGATCTAAGGCCACTGTATCTGTGCTCTAAGTTCCAACCCTTCAAGCCCTCTCAAGAAACTTGTATGTGATCCTTTCTGTTTCAGTCTTCATCATGGAAACTTAAACATTTATAAGTCTACTGTCCTAAAGTAAAAGATAACTCTGACTCCACTTCTTCCTCTAGCTATCCCCCAACTCTCTCTCTTAAGAGCCAAACTCTGAATTATCTATATTTCTATTTCCTACCTTCCGCTCATTCCTCACTCCACTTCACCCTGCCTCCACCACACCACTAAATCCACCTCACTTGTCCATACGTTCAGCTGCCTACACAAGGTCTCCAATTAACATCCAAAGCCAAGCCTCATGTTGAAAACCAAACTCATAATCTTTTCTTACACACCTGTTCCTTCTTTTGTTTTTCTTAAAGAGTTTTGCTGAGGTATAAATACATGAGGTATTCATACATGATAAACTGCACATATTTGAACTGTTCAGTTTTTAAGTTTTGACAAATGTATTCACCATTACTCAGGCAAGACCCTTCTGAGTCCTTTTCCCAATATCCTACAAAACATGAGGTTTATCCCAGTCAGGGCAGGTGGCCCTGTGGCGTCAGACCCTGCCCCTCTAATGCTTTCCAATGGTTCTTTCTTCTGTCTGGTTCCCCATCCTGTGAATTCTAGTTGCCTCAGTCACTAGGATCAGTTTCTTCAACATAGGGGTCCGCGCTTTCTGCCTGGGGTTCCTGTTTCTGCATCACAGCCTGGAAACTCTCAAAGCAGTCAGCTGAGGCAATCAAAGGGAGCGCCTCATTTATTTCCTCTTTCTCAGGAATCACTGTCCATTGTTGCTTAATGTCCAGCATTCTGAAAACCATTGTCTGATATATTTGGTCACTTGAAAAAACTGTCTCAGATGGGAAGGTGAATCTAATCCCTGATATTCTATCTCAGCCCATTGTTCTTTGCATACCACTGACTAATATGCTCAACAGAGAAATGTAGGGGTCATCCTTGATAATCGGTCCTCTTTCTCATCTCCCACAGTCAATCCACCAAGACTCGTCCTTTGTCTTAAGACATTTTCAAATTAACAACTTCTTCCCATGTTCACTACCAGTACCTTAGTCCTAGGCATCATGGTCTTGGAGTGCAATGATATTCTCCTTTGTCACCCTAGTTCCTCTCCTGCCCTCCTTCAAACACTCTTTGAAATGACCAGGAACTGAATTGTATTTGCTTTAAAGCCCTTCAATGATTTCCCAGTGCTCTTAGGATAATGTCAAAATCCTCAATATACCTGAGACGCTGCATATGATCTGAACTTTATCTAACTCATCAGTCACCGTCTGAGTTCCATCATATTTGTCTCCTTTCAGTTCTTCAAAAGCACTATGCTCCTCTCCATTACACGGTTTGCTGCTCCCTCTTGAAACTTGGGATTACAAGTGTGCATATCTTTATCCTTCCACCCAGTTAACTCTCACTCATTCTTCATACCTAAATCTCTCTCCCTCTCCCTCCCTCCCTCCCAACCCTCTCTCTCAGGAGATCCATTCCTGCCCTCTTAAACCATTCCACATTTTTTAGAAAACTTATCAGCAAATGATTATTTAGGTAATGCCTAATCTACCAGAATGTTAGCTCTATGGCAGTAGGAACCATGTATTATTTAACTCTAAGTCTTTGCTGCCTAGCACAGTACACTAAAGGCATTTTAATTAAAGAAGCATTTGAATTAAATACTGCATCTTAAAATAATATAATTTTAATGCCATAAGGAGCTTAGCAGGGCTGGGATGTAGCTCAGTGGCAAAGCGTCTGCCTTGCATTCCCAAAGCCCTGGGTTCGACCCCCAGTTCCAAAAAAGACAAAAAAAAGAACCCCACCAAAGGAGCTTAGCAGACATGAAGTCTAATAACTTCATTTTTCAACCTAGGAAATATGCCCCAAGTCATATCTAAACTACTGATAAAGGTGATACTAGGCAATAGTATCTAAAATTTATTAATAGCTTAACAGGATTCAAACACCATGCTAAGCATTTTAAAAATGAAAGTCAAATTCTTTTTTTTTTTGTGTGGTACTGGGGATCGAACTCAGGGCCTTGTGCTTGCGAGGCAAGCATTCTACCAGCGGAGCTATCTCCCCAGCCCTCAAATTCATATTTTTAAAGTGAAATTTGAAAGTATAGAATTCACTAGCATTTAGAATGTTTGCCATGCTTTGAAACCACCATCATCCCAAAAGAAAACACCATACTCATTAAGCAGTCACTCCCCATTCCTGACTCCCTCTGGTCCCTGGCAATGACCAATCTATTTTCTGTCTCTTTTGGATCAACCTACCTTGGATGTTTCATATAAACAGAATCATACAATATGTATGACCTTTTATGTCTGGCTTCCTTCACTTAGCATAAAGAGTTCAAAATTTCTCCATGTTATAACACATATCATATTTCCACTTGTACAGCTGGATGATATTCCATTGAATATATATACTACATATTGTTTATCCATTCCGGTGTTCATGGGACTCCTGGGTTGTTTCCACCATTTGGCTACCATGAATTGTACTGATGTAAACCTTCATGTACAAGAATTGAATAATTGCTTTCAATTCTTTCAGGTATATACCTAGTAGTGGAATTGCTAGGTCATATGGTCATTCTGTTCCACTTTTCTTCTTCTTCTTTTTTTTTTTAATTTGGGTCCTTTACTTCTTTTATTTTTAATATTTTTTTTAGTTGTCGATGGATCTTTATTTATATGCAGTCTGAGAATCAAACCCAGTGCCTCAATAGGCAAGCACTCTACCACTGAGCTACAATCCCAGCCCCTGTTTCACTTTTTGAAGAACTACCAAATTGTTTTACACAGTGCTTACACCATTTTACATTGCTATCAGCAAAGAAAGAGGGTTCCAATTTCACCATATCCTTACCAACAAGTATTATTTTTTGTGACTGTATTTTGTTATCACTGCCATCCTAACAGATATGAATGGTATCCCATTGTGGTTTTGTTTTGCGTTTCTCTAAAGACTAATGATATTCAGCACTTACATGCTTGCTGGCAATTTATATTTCTTTAAAGAATGTCTACTCAAAAGGAGAAGGAGGAAGGGGGAGGGGGAGAGAAAAAGGAAGAGGAAGAAAGGGAATGTCTACTCAAGTCCTTTGCTCATATTTTAACTGGTAGGTCTTGCAGTTATTGAGGAATTCCTTATACATTCTAGATACAAGTCCCTTATCAGATATAATTTGCAAAAATTTCCTCTATTCTGTTGGTTGCCTTTCACCTTTTTCTTTTTCAGTACTTGGGATTGAACCCAGGATAGTTTTACCACTGAGCTATATTCCCAGCCCTTTTTTTCATTTTTTATTTCTAAACAGGGCCTTGCTAAATCACTAGGGCTGGCCTCAAACTTGAGATCCTCCTGCTTCAGCCTCCCAAAGAGCTGGGATTACAAGTGTGCATATCTTTAAAGTTTTCTTGACAACATCCTTTGATGTACAAAATTTTAAAATTTTAATGAAATTCAATTTATCTATGTTTTCTTTTGTTGCTCATGTTTTTGATGACATATATAAATTCCATGGCCAAATTCAATCATTCAAATCACCTCACACAAAGTATAATCATCATCCAATTTAATCCTCTCAACAACCCACTAAGATCTAGGTATTATTATTACTTTCAATTTACAGACAAGGAAAATGAAGCTCAGAGAGATGTAACTTGTCAAGTTAGTAAGCAGAAGAGCAGATCTGCCTCCAATGACCACAATCTTATAATTCCCAAGCCAGTTTTCTCTCAGAATCACAAGGCAGCTTGCTTCTCTGAGGAGGGTGGGGAGAAAGACAGTTACTGTCTTTTTCCAACTTAATCTCAGAGTGGCATCCACTATTTTGCTATCTCCAACTCCAACTCAATTCTTAAGTGAATTTAAACAGGGGCATAAATACCAGTAGCAAGAATCACCAGAACTATATGAGGCTGCCTAGCACACCAAGATTCTGTTTTAATGTTACATATCCTTTCCTGATGATCGCTTCACCTGTGGCTTCAACTGGAACCTATGAGTTGATGATGTTCTAAATTCTTATTTCTGGTGCTCTATATCCATATATCCAACTATGTCCTTGAATACCTATTTACACCTAGACAGCCTGTAGATACTTATAACTGAACTTCCCAACTATTCTTCGCAAAGGTCCTCTTCTTCCCAATATTTACCAAGCCTGAAACCCAAGAGTCCTTGATTATTCATTCTTACTATTCAGACTCCCCAACACCAACACATCCAATAAGTCACTAAGACTTTGCATTCCACCACCCAGCTTTCTAGAGCTGATTCCTCCTTCTCCTGTTGCCCTTCTACGATTTTCATTGAAGGGCTTACCATTTCAGTCTGGCTTACTGAAGGAGCCTATTTTGTCTTCCTAGCACCATTTTTTCATTTCACACTAATCTATCTTCTACATGTTGCCAAAGAGATCTTTCTAAGAATATATAAATATGATCACATGCCTACTGTGCTTAAAATTGCCCATATGCTGTCCATAACAATAATAACAGTTAAGGGGTTTTTTAACATTTACTAGGAGCCAGATAATACAGTAAGGGTTTTACAAATAAGATGGTATCAAATCATCAAAATACTCTATGAAAGCGGATTTCAAAGTGTAGTCAAGAGAACATCTACAGACTTTGGATATCTCTAAGTCCCTTTCACGGGGTCCACAAGATCAAAACTATTCACTTATCAAACTAAGTGAAATGAGATACCTTTTCACTTATTCTCTTAAAAGCATATAGGAGGCAGGAGAATCACAAATTCAAGGCCAGTTAGAGCAATTAAGCAAGAACCTGTCTCGAAATTTAAAAAAAGTGATGGAAATATAGCTCGTTGTATAATATCCCTGGACTCAATCCCCAGTACCAATAAATAGACAGATAGATAAATAAGCAAATAAAAAAATTACTGAAGAAACTTTCTACTAGCTTAGAAACTTAAGTAATTTGCTTAAGACTGCAGTAAGTGGTAGACTCAGATGCAAAGTAAAGCTGTTATAACTCAGAGCTCAGTTCTTAATCACTCTATTGTCCTTCTCTGTTAGCTATTTATCATCTGACTCCTATCTATTTATCATCAGGTAATTTTTCTTTCCTTTATATTATATTCAGATCATCACTTCTCTCCATTAGCCTTCATTTCTTCAACCACAGGCACTTTAGTTGTTTTGAAAAACCAATTCCTACAAGGTGTTCACCATAAGAAAGCTTTCTTTAACCTAGAAAAACATGGTTTTCACCTTTTAATTATAGGTAATTTCTTAGACCTCATTTTGTGGTTTGGACATGAGATGTCCCCCAAAAGCTCATATGTGAGATAATGCAAGGTTTTGAGGATAAATGATTGGATTATAAGACTCTTGACCCAATCAGTGAATTGATCCCTGATGGGACTAACTGAGTGGTGACTGAAGGCAGGTAGGGTGTGGCTGGAGGAGGTAGGTCATTGGGGATGTGACTTTGAGGTATACATTTTGTATCTTGTGAGTAGAGTCGCTCTCTTCCTGATCATCATGTGAGCCACTTCCCTCCACCACACTCTTCTCCACCATGATGTCCTGCCTCACCTCCTGCCCCAAGGAATGGAGCAGGCTGTGTACAGACTGAGATCTCAGAAACCGTGAGTTTATTAAGGAATAAACTTTTCCTCCTCTACAATTATTCTGATCAAGTCATCCAGTCACAGCAGTGAAAAAACTGACTAATACACCTGACTTCTCAAAAATCTCTTCTTGTGCTGGAGTTGGAGTTCAGTGGTAAAGCACTTGCCTACCTCTGCACCACATTCTGGATTCAATTCCAGCATAATTCCCCACCCCTACACACACAACCTCCCCAAAGATCACTGTGATACCAATACTTACACTCATCTTCCAAAGAACTTGTTTTGGATCCATGAAATGGCAACTTAAAGTCATTGCTCATATGTTTTTAAATTAGTTAACAACACATTCATTTCTACTAAAGGTTTATGAACTAAAAAAACTGCTGGACAGTAAGCCACTAACAATTATGAATAGTGCCACAATGATTTCCTAAACCTTCACACAGATGCCCAACCAAGCTCGCTCTCCTCAGGCATCTGCATAACCATGCAATTTCTTCTTCAAATGAATTTTTTCTAGTTGACTTCAAAATTAGATAGGTACATTCTTACAAGATATAGCACTGATCCCCACTAAATTCTCTTTTTAATGTTTTCTCGCTGAAGATGGTGGTGCACACTTGTAATTTCAGCTGCAGGAGGCTGAGACAGAAGGATCGCAAGTTCAAGGCCTGCCTCAGCAACATAGTGAGACTCTACAATAAAATAAAAATAAATAATTTTTTAAAAAAGGGCTGGGGATGTAACTTAGTGGTAGTGGGAGAGTGCTTGCCTAATATTTGCAAGGTCTTGAGTTTAACTGCCAGTATTACAAAAAAATTAAATAAATAAAAATTCAAAAAAGAAAGGGGGGGGGGAATGAAATTAACTGTTTCTAAAAATAAACTGCCCAGGATGAGTTTTCTACTTGGGGTCCAACTCTACGGACAATAAGCAGAGCATTCTCATTATAGCCTAGCTGACATCAATGGTCCCTGAACAATTTCCAGGGATTTCTCTATTCCCACCCAAACAACTGTTCTCTATTCTAACTATCTGTCATGACTTCGGTCTGCTGTTTGCATTTTATACTATCAATTAAATCTCTATTTGACACAATTAGCCATGATAATTTCCATGTAAAAACAAAAAGGTGTCTTCTGTTGATTTGATAATTAGATGATATATAAGTTTTAATTATTAATGTGAGAATAAACTCTTCCTTAGTCATGCCTTTCCAATTCTAAAATATTTATATATAAATATTTAAATATTTATATATAAATATTTAAATATTTATATATAGCAGGGCTGGGGATATAGCTCAATTCATAGAGTGCTTTCCTGTCAAGCACAAGGTCCCAGGTTCAATCCCCAGCACTACAAAAAAAAAAAATTATATATAGCAACTAGATTGTTAGCTCATTATGTACTTTTTTTTTTTTTTTAAACCATATAGTAACCAGCTTAATCAACAAACAGTTGTAATGCTTTGGTTTTCCAAGAATTTTCAAATGACAATAGTAATACATTTAAAACTGTGTCACTTCACCAAAAAAATCAAATAACCCAATCAATAAATGGGCTAAGGAATTGAACAGAAACTTCACAGAAGAAATACAATCAACAAAAGTATGAAAAAATGTTCATCATCTCTAGTAATTAAGAGAAATGCAAAACAAAACTACTCTAAAATTTCATCTCACCCCAGTCAGAATGGCAATTATCAAGAATACAAACAATACAAACAATAATAAATGTTGGTGAGGATGTGGGGAAAAGGTACACTCGTACACTGATGGTGGAAAAGCAAATTAGTACAACCACTCTGGAAAGCAGTATGGAAATTCCTCAGAAAACTTGGAATGGAACTACCATCTATTCCAGTTATCCCACTCCTGGGTACATATCCAAAGGACTATTACAGTGATGCAGCCACATCACTGTTTATAGCAGCTCAATTCACAATTGCTAAGCTATGGAACCAACCTAGGTGCCCTTCAACAGAAACTGTAGTGTATGTATACACGAGGGAATATTACTCAGTCATAAAGAGGAATAAAATTATGGCCTTTGCCAGTACATGGATGGAGCTGGAGAATATCATGCTAAGTGAAATAGGCCAATTCCAAAAAATCAAAAGCCAAATGTTTTCTCTGATATGCAGATGCCAATTCACAATGGGGATGGCTAGGGAATAACAGAGTTACTTTATATTAGTAGAGGGGATTGAGGGGAGGAGAAGGGATATGGGGATAGGAAGAATAGTAGGACTAATCAGACATTATTACTCTGTGTACATATATAACTACAACTGGTGGGATTCTATATCATGTATAACCAGAAGAATGAGAAATTATATTCCATTATATATGACTATCAAAGTACATTCTCCTATCATGTATAACTAATTAAAACAAAAAATTTTTTTAAAAAAATGCATAACTTGGCTGGGCACAGTGCTGCATGCCTGTAACCCAGCGGCTCAGGGCGCTGAGGCAAGAGGATCTCAAGTTCAAAGCCAGCCTCAGCAACGGTGAGGCACTGAGCAACTCAGTGAGACCTTGTCTCCAAATAAAATATAAAACAGGGCTCAGGTTGTGATTCAGTGGTCAAGTGCCCCTGAGTTCAGGTACCCCTGAACTGGTACCCCCATGCAAAAGAAAAGCATCGCTTGGGGTTGGGGATGTAGCTCCTTGGTAGAGTATCTGCCTAGCATGTACAAGGTCCTGGGTTCAATTTCCAGTACTGCAAAAAAAAAAAAAAAATATATATATATATATATATATGTATATACATCACTTAAAAGGTTGTCAAAAAACTTAAAACACCTCAAATCAAGAAACAAGTGGGTTAAGCAAAAGAGAAAAGCACATCTTTATTTCCTCCATTTGAATTTTTTTCTCCTAACAGATAACCAAAGACAGTCTAATATTCAAAATAATGAAGAAGCGAGAGGAAGAAAAGAATTCAGTGAGGCCAAGTCACACTAGTAATTTAATTTACTTCTGAGATGATCCATGAGTCAAATAAAAACAACTGGGGTGACATCAACTAAAAAGGAAAATATTGCTAAATTGAACTATATACTAAAATCCAAAGCTTCTGTTCAAATTGGAGGAATGTGATTATGGTAGTAGATCAGATAATCATACTATGTTAGATTTTTTGAGATTGTTAAATTGTATTGTAAATATATACAAGAATGTCCCTGTTCCTTAGGAGATAATGCTGAAGTATTTAAGAATGAAGTATCACAGTATCTGCAGCAGCTCTCAAATAGCTCAAGAATAACACTTAAAATTATATAAAGCAAGTGTGATAAATGGTTAACAAGGGGTGAATAGTACAGTGTTGTACTATTCTTGAAACTTTTTTAAAAATTGTACTTTGACAAAATAAAAAATGCATGGGGGGGATTTTGGTTTATTAAAAAAACAAAAAGGCAAGCCATGGCATGAGATATGCATAGTTTATGTAACTGACAAGGGACAGTAGCCAGTATATGTAAACGATACTTAAAATTATCAATTTTTAAAAGATTGACCATGCAATTTTTAAAGAATGCAAAAGACATGAACACTTCATAAAAGAGGTTATCTAAATGGCCAATAAAGATAGGAAAAGACGCTCAAAGGTACTCAACTATTAGTCATTAGGGAAGTGCAAATTAAAACCACATTGAGACTAAACCACACTCTATCTAAAATGGGTAGAATTTAAAAGACTGAGAATATACCTGCTGGTAGGGACTTACAGGAACTGGCATTGATGAGGGGCTTATAAACTGGTATAACCACTTTGGAAAACTGGAAGCATTGGTTAGGGCTAAACATATATATCTTTTATGACCTCATGACCTACTCCTAATTAGATACACACATACACCAAAAAAACAAAACAAAACAAAACAAAACCAGCATTTACTTATAACAGCCAAAAGTCAAAAAGAATACAAATAATTCATCATTAGTAGAATGAAAAGATAAACTGTGGTATATTCTTAGAATGGAATACTACACAGCAACAAAAAACAAATACTGCTAAAAACAATGACATAGGATTGCTATATGAAAATTCATTTAGGTGTGCATTACAACTTGTGTGTACTTTTGTTTACATACATTAAAGTTCAATTTAAAAAACTTTATTGTAAAGAACAAAAAATGGCAGGAAAGCAGAATATTTTTATATTCTAAATCAGAAATTTCACTTTAGCTTTTCTCCCCTTCATTCCATGTTCAAAACTTCAACCCTGCAAATTCAATCATTCTCTCAAAGAACATCTTCACTACTACTCAACCACTCGGTCTTAAATTTATCCTCATACAACAGAGTCAACCAAATGTAACTTTTAATTCCTTTTTGTCTATTGTATTTCTAGAATCGTTTTTCAATTATACCAAACACCAACAGCCTTTACCAAGACTTTAGTCTAGACTTAATGATTTCTATATTTTTACATAAGTCAAAAGTCATCATCATTTCTCTGTACTTTCCACAGCAAAGTATTTTGTCATTTACAAATTCCCAAGCAACATCACTATTTCCCCAGATCAGATTTTCTACACAAGCCAATGGAAAAAAACATGGTAAAACGGTCATAAGACATTGAAAACAAAATATACTTTTTTTTTTTTAAGTACCAGAGGGCTGGGGAGATAGCTCAGCTGGTAGAGTGCTTGCCTCACAAACACAAGGTTCTGAGTTCGATCCCCAGTACCGGGAAAAAAAAAAAAGATCCTTAAGTACCAGAGATTGAACTGGGGTGCTTCACCACTGAGCCACATCCCCAACCCTTTGTAATATTTTATTTAGAGACAGGTCTCGATGAGTTGCTAAGGGCTTCACTAAATTGTTGAGGCTGGCCTCAAACTTGTGATCCTCCTGCTACAGTTTTCTCAGTCACTGGGATTACAGGCGTGCGCCACTGTATCCAGCTCAAAATGCACTCTTGTTTTGTTGAAATCTCTAGAGTATCAACAACTAAACTAATAAATAAACACTAGCAATATGCCAATTTATTTCTCCATAGGCAGAAACAGTCAGTCAATCCTAATTCCAAAATCTAGAAAGAAACTCAACTCCTAGGAACACTATTATAATTTTTTTTTTTTTTTTTAGTTATCAGGTCTGTTCCACCTCTCAAACAGCTGCAGTTCCACTTAAGACTGACTTTTTAAATGTTTCTTTGCTCCTAAGTAGTAATACTGAGTTCAGTTCTCCAACTATGAGAAGAAAGCCTGAAAACAAAGCTTGACAAAATCACCACTTCTCTGGCTAACCAAATCTCTTGCCCTTGACCTATCAGATTATCACTCCTTTTGTTCCCAAATTTTCTACTTCTGCAAGGACATGCTAAGCAGTATCATTAACTTTCACCTTTCTATTCACTGTGTAAATGAATCAATAGTTGTTAATGGATGGAACAATTTTTATTTAGAAACAGTCCATAAAAGAGTTAAAAAATTTAACTGTCCAGAAAATATAGGAAATAGATCTTTCAAAGAACTCTAAATTTTGTTTCTAAAATGACACACAATTTTAATTCATTTTTTTAGATAGTATTTTTCCTAAACCACAGAATAAAATGTATTCACTGTTGATAATTTGGAAAATTCAAAAAAACTGTAAAGTTGTAAAACAAAATCACTTGACATAGCCATTAAAACATATTGTGGCTGGGTGCTGTGGCACACACCTGTAATCCCAGTGACTGAGAAGGACTCTTGTCCTTCAAAGATCAAAAGTTGAGGCCAGACTCGGCAACTTAGCTAGATCCTGTCTCAGAATAAAAAATCAAAAGGACTGGGAATGTAGCTTAGTGGTAAAAGCATCCCTGGGTTTGATTTCTTTTCAGTCATTTGTCTGTGCCCATGCTCTTAAAACTAGTAAGAAAGGGAGGAAAGAGAGGGAAAAAACCTGCTAGTTTTATGTTCTGCTTTTTTTTTGTTCACTTGCCATTGTCTTTACATATAATGAGCATTTTCCTGTCATTAAATTCTCTTAAATGCTTTAATATGATTTATTTGTGTGTGTGTGTGTTGGGGTGGTCCAGGGGATTGACCACTATGTAGGGCCCTTTACCACTAAACTACATACCCAATCCTTTTTATTTTGAGACAGGGTCTTGCTAAATTGCTAAGTCTAACTTCAAACTTGCAATCCTACTGCCTTAGTCTCCTGAGTAGCTGGGATTTCAGGCATCCTCACACCACGAACTGGATTTAACATGACTTTAAATGGCTACATTATATTTAACTGTACAGATCTACTATAATTCACTTGGGTATTCCTCTAAATGTTGAACTTTGTTTCACTATGTCATCTTACCTATAACACATTTTGTAGAAATATATACAGAACACTACTTTCAAACCACCCCCATCCAAATTAATTCATAGCCTGCCTGTTCTCCTCCATCCTTCCTCACCCCTTCAACAATCAGAAGAGAGTAAAATACTGCAAGCATTTTATCACAAAATCCTCTTTGTATGTAAAACCACTGCAGAAGCAATGTTAGATTTATGAAATAACTTGACTAATGGATAAAAGATATAAATGCTTATAAGCTTTAGAGGTAATTTGAGGATTTGTGTACCCTAATTTGTTAACCAAAGGAAAAATGAGAAATAATGGCATGTTTTATTTCCCATTATCAAAATACATTTTTAAAAACAAAATACTTAAGGCTAAATTGACAATTCCTAATTGTGAGAAATAACCTTGATCCCTTCAAAGTAGGGTTTCTAGATTTCATACTTAGTACTACCTAATAGAATGCCACACTAATGACTATGGCTAGATGATATGGTAATGCATAAAACAAAAACAAACAAGGATAAGTTCCAAATGATATTTGAGAATGCAGATTTCAACACTGGTTTTTGGGGGGTTTTTCTATTTGTTTGTTTTGTTTTGCTTTTGGGGTGCCAGGGATTGAACCTAGAGCCTCACACATCCCAGGCAAACACTCTACCACTGAGCCACATCCTCAGCCCTCAACACTGTTTTTAGGGTGTTTTGTTTTGTTTTGTTTTGTTTTTGCTGTGCCGGGGATCGAACCCAGGGCCTTGTGCTTATGAGGCAAGCACTCTACCAACTGAGCTACAGCCCCAGCCCTAGGGTGCTTTTTAAATCAAGTTCCCTGGTTTTATTTTTTAAGTTAAACAAAACGTGAATTTCTTAAATTTCCAGTCCCTATCAACAGATATGATTGAGAACATGAAAAAGAAAGTTCACCTTCACAACTGAAGAAATGAACATTCAACCAAAATATTAATATTTTACTAAGTTGGCCATGAAAAATCATGATGTTTGGAGTTCAATGATAAAGGGGTGGGAAGCGTCAGAACACTATTTAGCCATACGTTTCCCTTTCAATCAGAGGTCCCACAAATCTCCACTTACCTATAAAATGCAGGCTTCACTTCTACAATGAGTTGCCCTAGTGCTGATATAATCCAATTGTAGCTTTTAATTAGCAGATATAACAACAGGAAATATTTTGGGTCAATTACTGTTATTTCAGATCTAAACTTCTGAAACATTTTTCCAGCTAACAAAGAATTAGAGGTCTACTATATATACTCTGACTAACTCTGTATGTTACTTGAATGAAAAAGCATTAACCAACAGGGAAGAAAATTACAAAAATCAAGTCATTTTACTTTATGATCTGCCAAAGAGTATAGGGACTTCACAGATCCATTTCTGAAGTTATAGATGTTCTATTTGACAAATTCATTTCCCTGAGATCAAATAACTTACCACTCTCTATCTAAAACAATGCCTGTTGCCTAAGTGATACAAATAAACTACATAAGAATACTGCTTTCATCCTGTTAACAACACCAACCTTAATAAAGAGCTCTTTTATTCTCCTTTATCTTCAATACTGGGATAGTCATTAATAAAGGTTTTTGTTGCTATTGTCTGCAGTACTGGGGGTTGAACCCAGGGGTGCTCTACCACTGAGCTACATTCCCACACCTTTTTACTTTTTATTTGAGACAGGTTCTCACCAAGTTGCTGATGCTGGCCTCAAACCTGTGATCCTTCTACCTCAGCCTACTTAGTAGCTGAGATTAGACAAACAGCTTTTACCAGGTATACTCATACATTTGCTGGCGAGATTGCAAATTGGTACAACCACTCTGGAAAGCAGTATGGAGATTCCTCAGAAAACTTGGAAAGGAATCACCATTTGACCCAGCTATCCTACTACTTGGTACATACCCAAAGGACTTAAAATCAACATACTGTAGTGATGTGACCACATCAATGTTTATATAGCAGCTCAATTCACAACAGCTAAGCTATGGAACCAACCTAAGTGCCCTTCAACAGATGAATGGATAAAGAAACTGTGGTATATATACACATGGAATATTACTTGGCCATAAAGAAGAATGAAATTATGGCCTTTGCAGGTAAATGGATGGAACTGGAAACTATCATGCCAAGTGAAATAAGCTAATCCCAAAAAACCAAAGGCTGAATGTTCTGATATGCAAATGCTAACACATAATAATGGAAGGAGGAATAATAGAAGTTCATTGGATTAAAAAAAGGGGAATGAAGGGAAGGGAGAAGGAATGGAAATAGGAAGCCAGCAGAATGAATCAGACATAACTTTCCTATGTTCACATATGAATACACAACTAGTGAAACTCCACATTGTGCACAACTGTAAGAATGGCAACCTAATTAGACTGTTTTGCTCTATGTATGTATGTCAAAATATACTCTACTGTCATGTACAGTTCAAAAGAACAAATTTTTTAAAAGTAAAAAACCAAATAGTTTCTACCTATTTCTTAAAAAAAAAAAAAAGTCTTTGCCTATCAAGAGATATGTAAAAGTTATATGATTTTTTTGTTGTTTTTTAAACAAATATCTTGCCTCCTTCTGACTTCCTTGTCATCAACCAGGCTCAAAACATCACAGTAATTTTTAAAAACTACAAGCTAAAACATCTATTATTAGTACACTTTTTCCCATTATTACTTCTACCATCCATTCCAGTCCTCACCTGGACCCCTACAATAACCTCCTACCTCAGGTCTCTACCATTCCATTCCACTCTATATGCACAAATGCCTCCTACAGACGTGTGACTGTTCTACTCAAAACTCTTCAGTGGTAGAATTTTTAATGATACATGAAAATGCTTCATAAGAATAAAGCTTTTAAAAGCACAGGCTAAAACTGCACACATACAGTTTCAGTTATGCTACAAAAGCACGTCTGTGACTATGTATGGGTACTAGTATAAATATAAACACACAAATGCACACAAAGGGAATAAAAGGCAGGCCAGGTCAGGCTAAGTGGCACATGCCTGTAATTTCAGCTACTCAGGAGGCTGAGGCAGAAGGATGGCAAGTTCACAACAGACTGGGCAACCTAAAAAGGCTCTGTCAAAATAAAAAATAAAAAGGGTTGGGATGTAGCTCAATAGTAGAGGGTCCCTGGGGTCAATTCCCAGTACCACTAGAAAGGGAAGGGCAGGAAACATATAGAAAATGTTATAACAGTAGTTATCTCGAGCTATGGTTTTTTTAAAACTTTATTTTTACAACAAACAAATGTGTAACAAAGTCTCTTTCAGCCAAGTGTCTCCACAATCACCTTTAATGAATGCATAGTTAATGTTATAGTAATTAAAAAACAAATACATACAATGTATATATATTTAATTCAATTTTGCCCCTTATTCCTTCCTAGTCTTGTACTTCTGGCCCCTAATACAACCCAGGGTCCTCAGGAAGCAGATTCTATCACTCACACTCTTTCTTGAACACTGCTATTGCTTTCAAAATCTCCTTTTCACCCAATATTCACTCCACCTCGAATATGTTCCTTTCCCACTTTCATCCATCTAGATCCTATGTGTTTTCTAAAATCTATTTTCAGAGTTCCAGAAATAGTAACTACCATGCCTCTTTCCTTTGTCCATAAGCAGACATCACTAATGACTTCTCTGAATCCAGACTCCTTCTCAAAATCCTTCTCAATTGAATGGTCCTAAGCAATCCTTACTAATCAATCCATGCTGATATACACAATGAAACTTATCTGCCATCCCGGCAGCCATCTGATGCAATTATTTTTTTCTCTCTTACCCATATAATTCTTTGTACTCTATAAGAGTTTATCTACTCTGCTTTCTACTAAAAATCATTCACTTGTCTTATCTCCCTTTCATACTAGATTTTAATCTGCATAGTGTAGCGGTGTTTTATTCATCTTTACATCCCCTACAGATCCTCGTATGGAGTAGCCATTCAAACAGTTGTTGAATAGGACGCTTCATTCTTTTGCTATTATCACTCAAAAATGACTATTTAAAAAATTTATTTCTAAATAATAATATTTTTCTTAAAGGACTAATTAATGTAACTTTGTTTCATCAATTTTAGCTAACATTTCTGTTTTAATTTTATGTGGCATTGTCTGATATCTGGTGATAAGAAAGTCCAAGGATACAAAAAAAAAAAAACCAAGAAGGTAACGGACACAAGAGAATCGAACCCATTGAGGGTCTTATATTGGAGTAGTCACTGAACTAAATCACATTTTTGGAATTTTTTTCTATCAATCTCCTTAATCAAATACAAATGCTACTTCAGATAATAAGGAAACTAAAAGAATCTAAGCATCAAAAATATACATTGCTTCAGAAAGGAAATGAGTTTAAAATAAGATTAAGCGATAAACATGAAAATAAAAAGCTAAAATTCAAGCAAGATGTCAACAAAGTTAAGCAAGTAGTCTTATAAAAGTACACAAGAAAAATTTAAACTAAGCCAGAAATCCAGTTCAAAAGTGATGGATATAATAAAAGCTGGAAGTACAGTAAGACTCATGCTGCCATCTAGAGGTTAAAGGCTGGATGATTTTTTTTCCCCCTCAATCAGTCAAGACCTCATAATCGAAGTCAAACAAATAACCCTGATGTCAGGTCACAAAGAAGAATATCTAGGATGTGAATCATAGTTATTCCCTTTCTCTCTCCTTGGATTAAAATTAAAATTCAACACAGTTAACTGCCCTTTATGATTTTACTTACACGGGGAACAATTTCTAAATACAAATGACTACTTTTTTCAAAATCACATGTCTAGAGGGTACAGAAATAAACTATTCTAGAGGCTAGCTTGGAAGCACAAATTTTTCTTCAGTACCACCACCAAAGAAAAGTTGTACCAAATGGTTTCTGATACAGACAACTTCATCAATGTATCAAGTTTAAAGTCTCAATCTTTTTACATTAAATGTTGCTTTAAAAAAATATAGAAAGTGATTAAATTTAGTCAAATAGCGGCTGCTATTCACTAGTAGTAAAACTACTAAATGAACTTATAGGATTATGCTATAAATTACAAAAGTGGCTACTTTCATCAAGGTAAGCTGATTCCTTAAAGCTCTTTTAGTAGGTAATGTACGCAGTGTGATCTTATTTACAATAAAAGATACCTACAAAATCCCCACAGCTAATACCTTATTTAATGCCTTCTCCTAAAGATCACGAGGAAGACAAGGATGTCCACTCTTACCATATCTATTCAACACTGTAGTGGAATTTCTAGCCAGGGTAAGAAAATGAAATAAAAGATATCTAAATGTGATAAAGCTATCTTTATCTGCAAATGAAGATTCTGCATATACAATATTATAAGTAATCTACTAAAATATTATTAGAATAAATAAGTTATTCAAAACTGCAAATATAAGATGAATACACAAAAATTATTGTACTCTTGACAGTAGTAGTAAGCAAACTAAAATGAAATTAAGAAAACAATTCGATTTATAATAGTAACAAAAGAATAAAGTACTTAACCCAAGTGTGGTGAGCATGCCTGTACTCCCAGTGACTCGGGTAGGCCGAGGCCAGAGAATCCCAAGTTCAAAGCCACAGCAACTTAAAGAGGTCCTAAGCAACTTAATGAGATCCTGCCTCAAAATAAAAAATAAAGAAGGGCTGGGAATGTGGCTTAGGGGTAAAGCGCCTCTGGGTTCAATCCCTAGTGCAAAAAAAAAAAAAAGAAGAGAGAGAGAGAATAATGTACTTAAGAATAAATTTACCAAATGAAGTATAAAACTTGTACTTTGAAAACTATAAAATATTATTGATAGCTTTAACTTCATTAGGAAATAAAAGAAGACCTAAATAAATGCAAAGATTAGAACTTATACTTTGAAAATTATAAAATATTACTGATAGCTTTAATTTCTCTAGAAAATTAAAGAAGACCTAAATAAATGGAAAGATATTTATAAAGATAAATATATCATATTTATAGAGCCTTAATATTATTAAGATGGCAGTACTACCCAAACTGATCCACATAGTCAATGCAATCTTCATCAAATCTCTGTGACTTCTTTGTAGCAAAATTGAGAAGATAAAATTCCTATGGCTATTAAATACCAAAAACAAAGAACAAAGTTGGAAAACTTATACATTCCAAATTCCAAAATTTACAAAGTTACAGTAAGCAAGGCAGTGAGGTCACTGGTCTAAGAGTAAACATATTGACCAATGGGACAGAATTGACAGTTAAGAAATAAACCCTCAAATTTATGGCCAAAATATTTTTGATAAGGTTGCCAAAACCATTCAGTGAAAAAAATATATATATTTTTTTTTTCAATGAATGGTGCTGAGACAACTGGATACCCACAAGCAAAAGAAAGAATTTGGATTCCTATCTCACAACATATACAAAAATTAACTTAGAATGGATCAAAGAGTGCTGGGCCTGGTGGCTTATACCCGTATTCCCAACTCCTTCGGAGGCTAGGCAGGAGAATCTTAAGTTTGACATGACTGGCCAATGTAGCAAGACCCTGTCTTAAAATAAGAAATAGAACTGGGATGTAGTTCAGTAACAGTATCACAACACAACAAAACAATCCTCAAAGGATCAAAGATCTAAATATAAGAACTAAAACAATGAAATTCTTAAAAAAAAAAACAGGCATAAATTTTCAGACACCAAAACACAAGCAACAAAAGAAAACACAGATAAATTGGACTTCAATGAAATTACAGTTTGTTGGGGTTAGAGGTGTAACTCTGTGGTACAGAACCTTCCTAGTGGGTCCTGGGTTCAAACCCAGTACCACAAAATAATTAATTAAATAAAAATTTAAAAATTAAAGTTTGTGCTTCAAAGAACACCATCAAGAAAATAAAAAGATAATCCATAAAATAGAAGAAAACTTCTGCAAATTATATATCTGATAAGTGACCTGGTTCTGGAATATATAAAGAACTCTTAAAATTCAATAATAATAAGAAATAATCCAATTTAAAAATGCGTAAAAGTGCTCACTCTAGCAGCACATATACTAGGATGAACTCTAGTTACCAATAATATGTTCCTCTGCTTTCTCAATTTTCCCATTCTATTGTAACATATTTCCAAGTTGGTCAACAAGTAGGTCATTTGCATGACTACTGAATAGTTTGTCACTTTCAGAGACAGAGGGAGAAAAATCAGAAAACAGTAAAAACTACTAAGAATTGGTATTCACTAGGATTCACAATAATTCAATGGGTCTAAGAATAAAGGAAGCAATGTACTATTACAACTTATAGGATTAAATCAGGATCATGGCCGGGTCATAACAGTAATGGAGTAGGGTTCAAGTAGAAGGTAATATCTAGTCATTATCATCACACTTCACAATATGATTTACTCTGTGTAACCATCCACTATTATTAAGAGAAGAAACTCCTGACATCATAAGATTTTTGAACATTACTTTCATTAAAACACCAACTACCCAGAAAAAGAACAATTTCCAGCTTCTATATTTTCAGTTTTAAATCAATGGACTTCATTAGAAAAATTCTGTCATTCCATTCGAAAGCACCAATAGTTAGTCATTCATTCAATCAGTAAATATACTACATGCTTCCTATACATCAGGTGCTCTATGGGCTACAAAGGCAGCCCCAAAATATGACTCTTACCTTAAAAAGTTTCACTCAACCTAATAGATAAGACAAATAACAAAACTCTCCGAGAAGAATGGTAGAAGTACCCTACAAATGAAACAAACTCCTCTCCGAGCAATTTAGGAGGCTAGGAGAAAGATAACTTTTCAGATCAGGGATGAAAAGGAAAGGTTCATGGAAGAGGGTGGGCTTCCTGAGAAAGGAGTAGCAGAAGCCAAACTAACATATGGGTAGTGTTCCAGAAGGAGTATTCCAATGGGGGTAGTGTACAGTGTTTGGGTAGAGGACAACTAAGTCCAAGGCTAGAGATTAGGCTAGGGCCAGAGTATAGAGGATTTTGAATGTCATGCTAAGGAGTCTGAACTTTATCTTACTGGACATGAAGTACAAGTAATGATTCATGAGCAAAGGACAAAGAGAAGCAAATGGAACTTTAGAAAAATTCATCTGGCAGCCAATAAACAGGATGAACTAGAATGGGTAGTTGAGAAGCAGGGAGACAGACAGAAGGTGACTGATACAGATCCAGTAAAAGAGGAGGAGCATTGAACTCAGGTGAAAGTAACAGAAATGGAATTCTTTATACGTCAAGACAGAGTTCTACTGCTTTTAAATTTCTGTATATTTCAAGGAAATTTCACACAAATTAAATGCCCAAATGAAGCCAAGAGACCCAATCATCTGAGAATATATTAAACATCTATAACAAAAGTTATTCCATTTCAGCCCAAAAAGATTATCTGAGGCATAATCATGAACTCAAATCCAAGGTAAGGTTCATCTTCCAAAAGACACAATCTGGCTACTAGCAGCTCTAGAAGGTTCACATTATTTTTATACTAACATTTAACAATGCTCTTGGGAAATGACAAACAACCACGTTTTGAGGACAAATATTTTTTGCATTTTTTTTCTTTCCCTCATCTTTATCAGCACAGATATTTGCATGAAAACAGGACCACTGGTCCTTGGGGATTCATCAGTTCCTACTGCTTATTTTTCATCCATGTCATCCTCTCAATTAATGCAGGAAAGAGGATTGAGACATCGAAACACCAGATTAGGGTGTCAAGTAAAAGCCAACCCCTAGAGTAGATGAATAATCTGTAAGGACAAAAAAAAAATCGTGTTTTTATGCAAATATTCTATACACAATAAAACAAAGAGAGACTGCATCTAAGAAGTTCAATACACATCAATGTAATTATTACCATTTCTAACTTTAAAAATTGTTCTCTATGTCAGCTAAATTCATTATGATCAAGGAAAATGGCAATCAGTTACAACCTGCTACAGAAATCAAAATAAGACTGTATTTTGAACTAGAAGATAATTTTGAAGACTCTTAGCTGTGCTCATGGGACTCCTCTACAGAAACAAGCATATAGTGTGCAGTTTGGGTTCAGTACTGAAGGTGGATGAGTCAGGTGACTTTAAAACCTCACTTCTAATGCCTTAAAAATATAAACACTTAATAGTAATAATGAATTTAATTGTGTGAATTAAAACAAAGCGAAAAAAAAAAAACCACACCAATTTCTTTATTCTGTGGGAAGTCATTAAAATAGACTTCATTTAGAATAAGATGTACTCCATGTTTATATAAATATGTCAAAATATCCTGTCATACATAACTAAAAAGAACAAATTAAAAAATTATATTAGGGCTGGGGAGATAACTCAGCTGGTAGAGTGCTTGCCTCGCAAGCACAAGGCCCTGAGTTCGATCCCCAGTACCGCCAAAAAAAAAAAAAAAATTATATTAAAAAAAGACTTCATTGATGCTTACGAAACTGACTCATTATTCTAAAAACTAACAAATAAAAAAGAAAGACTCATTTACCCTGTTGTTCCAGTAGGAACAGATTGCAAGGCAAAGAGTCCTTCATAGGAAAATTTCAGACAATAAGAAGGAATGACAGAATTAGGATATTACCCTCTTACAATCTTTAATAGTGGACCCAGACAGTAATCGGAGGGTACTAGTCTGGGTGTTACGTTTGATGGAGAAATTTAAAGCTACTGTCAGCTTGTTTTATTAACTATTAATCTTAATAACACACAAAATAAAACAAGCAGACTCAATATACCTCTGATGAACAGACAGAACATTACCTATGAAACATTCTTGCCGAAATAAAAATTAAAAAAATCAAGCCTATGTGTGTGTGCAAACTTCTAAGTCTAACTACCAGGAAATAAACAGGGATAAATGAACATGGTAAGCACAACCTCAGGGATATAATCAACAAAATGCAGAATATGGAAAATTCTATACAACATATGTCTAGGTTTAATAAATGACAAGGGAAAATAAAAGAAAGATAGAACAATGACAGACTAAAAGAGACTTAAAAGATATATTCTTTCAAATATAGTATATGACCTTATTTAGATCCCAACTCAGACCAACTGTATAAAGTCATTTATGACTCAAATCAGGAAAATAAGAATCCTGACTGGCTACTTTATGGCATTACCAAGCAAGTTGGGCCTGGTGGTACACATGAGTAGTCCATTTATAAGTTTAGGCAAAGGATTACTTGAGCCCATGAGTTCAGAAACAGTCTTGGCAACATACCAAAAACCCTTCTCAAAAACAAAAACAAAAACAAAAATATGTTTAGGCATAATAGAAGTGTGGTAATATTATTTAAAAAGTCCTTGTCTTTTAAAACCACATGTGAAATTATTTGGTAGAAAACATTAACTGATGGCTTTAAAATTATTATGGGAGGTTACTGTAAGCAAAGCAAGATAAGCCATACATTGATTACCAAAGAGGGGTCATAGGTATATGACCCATGTACTTTGATATATGTTTAAAATTTTCCATAATAAAAAGTGAGAAAAGGGTTACGGTTGTAGCTCAGTGGTGAGCTAGTGTGAGGCACTGGGTTTGATTCTCAGCACCACATTAAAAAAAGTAAATAAAATAAAGGCATTAAGTCCATATACAACTAAAAAAAATTATAATTTTTTTAAAAGTGAGAAAAAATACTTTGCTACTTTTCTCACTAGGAAAGTAGCAAAAGAAAAGTAATCGGGGAACACAGCAATTTCAGCTACAACTAACTTGAGATGATATAGCTGACAAATAAGTTTGGTAATATAGTACCCTCTTGATGTAATAAAGTTTATTTTGTTAAAAGAAAGACACAGATAAAGCATTGATGATTAAGATGATTATAGTATTTATCATCCAAAGCTAGAAACAAACTCAAGGAATTCTATTAAAGTCTTGCATTCATGAATTTAAAAATCACAGATGTGTCTTTTCATTATATACCCACAGGGTCCATAACATACCTAGTAACTAGTAATTTTGCCAAGACATAAACCTTAATCATAAGAACTAAATCACCAGGATATACAGGAGGTAAATTACCAGTAAGTGAACCAAGCAGACCACAAGTTGGTCTCTTTTCCTTGATTCATGAAGTGATTAAAAAATGTCTTCTTGGTAAAAAATCCAACTGTGGGTTGGGGGTCTAGCTCAGAGCTACAGTGCTTGCCTAGCATGTATGATGTCCAGGGTTTGATCCCCAGCATGCACACACACACATGCAGACAAGACAGCCAACTGCTGCTGATGACAGTAATGGAAATAAAGAAAGGATAAAGAGTCTGCCATGGTGGCACATGCCCAGTGACCCAGGAGGCTGAGACAGGAGAATCACAAATTCAAGGCCAGCCTCAGCAACTTAGTGAGGCCCTGAGCAACTTATTGAGATCCTGTCTCAAAATTAAAAATAAAAAGGACTGGGGAGATAGCTTAGTGGTAAAGCACCTATGGGTTAAATCCCCAGTACCAAATTTAAAAATGAAAATAGAAAAAAGAAAAGGAAAAAGAGAACTAAGGAAGTGATGACTGTAAGTCAAAAATTAGAAATTTAAATTTTTAAAGCACTATGTTGAAGCTGAAATAATTTCTATCAATGAAGTTAACAAATCCACTATATACTCTACATGCTCTAAAGAAACAAAAATAGCTTGGAAAATGATTTTTAGGATTGCTCCAATTAGTACAAAACTTGCATTTTTGAAGGAAATTAAACATCATAATAGTACCATCAAGACTGTGAATTTATGAAGGTCTCAGGAGGAAACCCTTGAGAACAAGGTTCTAACCACTGTATTCATGTCGAATATCTTGCTTTTCAATTACACAGCAAGAATTTGCATTCACTCCTTTTCCAGTTTCACAATTAGTATGAGAAGAGATACAATGTGTAAGGAAATAATTTTAAACTAAACAAATGGAGACCAGACAGGCATAAATGAGAAATTTTAAAGCATTACTCATAGTAGCTGATACATTCTTGGTCTATTATATATGCTTTCCTTTGAGAAACCAACCCTTTCCTCCCATTCCCTGTGATTTTGGTCAAACGAACCCCTCTAATCTGTGTCTGCACCCAGGCTGACATAGGCCTGGTCCACCAGAGTGCTCCTTCCTATCTGGCCAAAGGACTGGTTCAAGGATGAGGCAACAAAGAACAGTTAAAGTCTTCCCAGGACTTTTCAAACACTTAGAAAAAAATATTATTTTTTTCTAAAGTCTCTCTTCAGCATAAGCTAGTTCAAGTTGATGTTCTTTCACTAAAAACTGAAGGATTCCAACAGGCTTTTACGGCACAGAGAAAAATAATGTGTTACCTAGTAAACCCAGTTAATTATTCCAGCATACTCGGTCATAAAAGGCATACTACAGAGTAAATACACTGACTTCTTACCTTCATTCACTTATCTTTTCCCTAATAAAGGGACTATTATATTTTCCTGAATTGTAACTAGATCTCATCATGAATACATAACATGTAATCCCAAATAAATGTGATCTGTGTACTTACACTCATCCAGCCCCAGTTGATAGGCCAGGTTCTGTAGGCCTCGTACCTTCTCCATCAAATTAGCTGTGGTGAGGCTCCCCAGTTCTAAAACAGAATCATTTATTTCAATACCATTTCTTTTTTAAAAAAAATATTTATTCTGGTACTAAGGATTCAACTCGGGAGGCACTCAACCACTGAGTCATAGCCCCAGCTCTACTTTGTATTTTATTTAGAGACAGGGTCTCACTGAGTTGCTTACAGTACCTGGCTTTCGCTGGCTCTGAACTCAAGATCCTCCTGCCTCAGCCTCCAGAGCCGCTGGTATTAAGGCATGCACCACTGTGCCCAGTTCAATACTATTTCTTTCCATTGTTTTCTAGTAACAATTCATTTGGATTGCGGATTCTGGCTATAAAAGTTTTCAAGCTAGGCTGCAGTACAGTACAGTGGTAGAACTCAGGCATAGGACGAACAAAGCCAGGGTTTGATTTCCAACACCAGCAGAAAGAAAGAAAGGAAAGAAAGGAAAGAAAGGAAAGAAAGGAAAGAAAGGAAAGAAAGAAAGAAAGAAAGAAAGAAAGAAAGAAAGAAAGAAAGAAAGAAAAGAAAGAAAAGAAAGAAAGAAAAGAAAGAAAGAAAGAAAAAGAAAGAAAGAAAAGAAAAGAAAAGAAAAGAAAGAAAGAAAGAAAGAAAGAAAGGAAGGAAGGAAGGAAGGAGAGAAAGAGAGAGAGAGAGAGAGAGAGAAAGAAAGAAAGGTTTTCAAGTTAATTCCTATTAATAAGTAGAAAATGGGTTCCTATGTCTTCTCCAATCTTACACACACACACACACACACACACACACACACACACACACACACGAAACCAATGAAATTTTCCACTTCTACAAATGCCTTGAACGATCTTTCCCACTTAACAAGAGCAAGAGCAAGAATACAGTAACAAACTGTTTTATCCTAAGGATCCTTTTATAGCATTCATTTTGTCTATTGTACAAAATGTATACACCATTAAAACACAAAACCTTATGATATGCCATAGCACTGAAAAAGTCCTACAAACAGATCTCAATCTTGCAAAATGGACAATCTCCATTTATAAGTCTCCAGATTTCAACTAACAACAAAATAGCAACAGAATACCATTCCCCATTTTCCAAAGTTTAGAAAATAAAGACTAGATATATATAAATCCAAACTTACCCTTCAAATCAAATTCCAATAAAAAATTCCAAGTTTTCCAAGAAAAAATGTATTATACTAGAAATAAAAACTTACTTTCCCAGATTTTCATTTAAAAGGGACCCAATTCCTTTAGGTTTAAAACCCAGGTCAATTTTGTATGGAACATAATGAGATGATCTCTCACTTAAAATTTAAAGTTTCCTTAGGAAATGCATGCCAATGGGATATTATATAAATGCCTGTTTGGAACATTAGAACAATGAACCTGAGATGCCCTTGAGACTTAATTTTTTCCAAGGCTGGAGGAAGGACCTGCATTTAAGCATGCAGAACAATGGATTACTTCTGAAATCAGATAAAGATATTTTTTTCTCCCATTTATCATGCTGCAGTCATTATCTATATCTGGCATAAGCAGACTTTCTTGATCTGTTCAGCTGCTTAAATAGCTTAAGAATTCCAGATTTTTTACCTTAATTTCAGTCTATTACTTCACAACCATCATGAATCTTATCACCAGAAGGATGATAAAAATAAATAGTGGAAAATTAATGTTTTTAATTTAAATTTCTGTTCTGTGACTGAGTTCCAAATCATTTATCAAACACAATATTCACTACTTCTAGAGTTCTTTATGGAAGAAACCAAAAGGATAGAAAAAAAGAAAAAAACAGCTCTTAACCCACTAAGAAGTTGTCATTCAATAGTAATGACAGTAATATATGCTTTGAAATCCTATATAAGGCACTGTGTTATACTGGAAAAAGTTTAGACTTAAAAGACTAGAGTATAAATTTTGACTCTTTCTAATAAATCTTGGTTAGTTAACCTCTGAATCATGGGCACTGTCATACCTAACAGAACTTTGATGACAATTAAGTGAGAAAATTTGTGTGAGAGATTTTTTGTCCATTGTCAGCATTATACAAAATAAATTTAATATTAAAATAATTAGCAGCAGAAAAATTCATTGTGACAATCTTGAGTTGGTAGATTTCTACACATGGAAAAAGCAAAGAAAGGCATTTCTGATGTGAAGAATTGCAAATTAAGGATGGTTAAGTAGGTAGTTTGAAGCCAAGAATACTTGAAAGAGAATGGTGAAAGAAAAATTGGAGGTGGTTTGTGGCACATGCCTATATCCCAGCTACTCTGGTCAAACAGGAGGTTGAGGCAGGAGGATCACTTGAGCTCACAAGTTGAAGACCAGCCTGGGCAAGAGAGTGAGATCCCATGTAAAAAAAATAAAAGTTAGAAGACACCAGAACCACTTACCTTTCAACATGTCAATGTCATCACGTTCTATTTCAGCCATCCATTTGGGTGGAGAGCTAGTAATAGGCTGTCAGAAAATAATACATCCATTCAGATACATACAAAATATGAAGAGACCCTACTCTTCCTTCTTATAAGAAATGTAGCTTGTCACCCAGTCCTCGGGTTGACTGAAAATACTGGCAAATTATAAGTTAAAAAATTCAGATTTTTCCAGGTTCAGATATGACTTACAAACAATAACCTTACAAAATAATACTGCTCATCTTTAAAGTTAAACTCAGAAAGATGATATTAAAAGAACTTGGTGTGACTACTGTAACTATTTCATGCATAACAAGTTAGTACAGCACTGAAATTTCATTCTGGGGAAAGCCTCCAAATGAACTGTTTGAAACAATAATCAGTTGCATTCTCTGGCACAAAGAAGAATCAAGAATGAGAAATTCTGGGCCTGGGGTTGTGGCTCAGTGGTGGAGTGCTTGCCTAGCATGTGTGAGGCACTGAGTTCAATTCTCAGCACCACATATAAAAAAAAATGAATAAAATAAAGGTCCATCAACATCTAAAAAGAAATATTAAAAAAAAAAGAAAGTAAAAAACCTCAAATTAACTAACAGAATAGAGAGAATGGTCATCACCTGAAATTTCAAACTTTTATTGTAGAAGTTTTAGAAAACTTTAGAATTTTAAGTCATTTTCTCATGTCTGCAATTAAATTTAAAACTATGAAAGAAAGTCTATTCTAAGAAAAACTCTGAGTTGGGAGGCAGTTTCCAATCCTAGTAGCACAAGAGAGAATAACCTATGTAATTTTAAAAATATACAAATGTCTTGGCCATACCACAAATATTCCGATCTAGAATATCTGGGACTGGGGAAGGGTTCAGTGGAGAAAATACAGCAAGAGAATCCACAGCTGCACCTGATTCTGTCATATTAACCATGTAACAAGCAAACACTTTGCATCACGTCATTTACACCCAGAACAATTCTATGAAGTAGGTATTATTATTCCCATTTTACAAATGAAAAAAAAAAAAATCAATGGAGATTTTTAAATAACTTGGTTTAGGCCACACAGCTAGGGAAGTCAAGATTCAAAACCCAGGTAATCAGAGTCCAGAAACCACAATGAGTCCTCTATGCTGCCTCCTCTAAGGAGGTTCTACACCAAATTCACAATTTTCATCCTTAGTAGGGATGTTAACTAGGGTCCTGGGATGAGGTAGAAACAAAATTCAGAATATGTATGTACATGTTTTTAAAAAACACCATCCTCCAAAAGTTAAAACACACACACACACTTTATTTATATTTACAACTTAAAATATTTAGTTATAACTCAAAATAATTAACTAAACTGAAAACCAAGTATAACTGAGATAGAAGAAAATCAAATCATATACTACCTGCTCAATCTATTAGACAAAAATTGATCCAATAGTAAGGCACCTATAATGTTTATTATATCCTAGGCACTAGGCAGAGTGTTTTATAAGCATTATGGCATTCTAAGAATTCTACACTGTAGTTTAAGATGAAAAACTAAAATTTGAAAATGTTAGGAAACTTGCTCATATCACAAAAAGCTTAACAGCAGATTCCAAAGCTGCTTGCTACTTTGTACCTCTCCCACCCAACTCTTGAATAAATGAAAGAGGCTACAAGTCTAGATTTCCATGGAATAAAATTCTCACAGCACCTGAAAGTCTCAGGTCAAGAGGAGTCTTAATATTTAACTCAAGCACCCCGTACTCTAAATAATAAGAGAATGCTAAAAATATAGTAAGAGACAGTGGAAGTTGTATCACAACCCCCAATGGTATGGTTTAAAAGAAAGAGCTTGGACTTTGGAATCAGACAGATCTGCATTCAAATCCTGGTCTACCACTTCCTAGGACTTGGGGGAGTAACTTAAAGGTCAAGTTTCACTGCTAATCAGTGCTTGAAACTGGGCTCAAATCCTATTAAGTATAGTGTTATGAGTACTGAGACCATAATGGGTTCAAAACCTGATTCTTCCACTTAAGAGTTTATAACCTCAGGTAACTTAAGTAACCACAACCAGTCTGTGCAGATATCCTTGTCTGGGATGATTAGAGTACAATCTCATTTGGTTTTGTGAAGATTAAATAACATGTAAAGTATTTAGAACAGCACTTGGAATATGGTAAACACTATGTAAATGTTAGCTAACATTAGTATCATATTTTCCTGGTTTTGGGAATACATAAGAGAATATATTTAGAGCATCAAGCACAATGCCTGCTGCTGTAGAAGTGGAAAAGTCTGTGGCTCTTATCAATGCCCTCTCTCAGGTTTCTGATGAAACACGAGAAATTAGAAAATCCTCTAAGGAGGAGTTAAGTTCACACCATAATGCATCACATAATCAAAAAGAGAAAAGCTTCAAAATTATAGTTTGGGCAAAAAGAATATTATCAGTACATTAAATATTTCAACTGCCTTACCTTAAAAGCTTTCAAGCTGAGAAAAGAGGTTAAGAGACAAAGGACAAAATGTCAAAAGAGAGCATTTGAACAGAGGAACGCATTATCAACCATTAAAGTGATAGCAATATAAACAGATTAATAGGGCTGCAGTTAGAAAATGATTTGAAGGCTATCATGTTACTCTTGAAAACAAAGAAATGAGAGATGGGAGCTTTCACCAAGGAGCAACACTTCCTTAGATACACTTCATTAGGAAAGTAAGATATTACTTACACTTTTGAAGGAAGCTGCAAATTCAGCAACACCTGGTACTAAAAAGAAAAAAGAAAAGTATTCATACAATAAACATTTGAGCGCTCAGGCACAAAGGATTCAAAAAATTAAGAAAATAGCCTTGGGACTGGCTGTGGATCAGTGATAGAGCGCTTGCCTTGCATGCATGGGGCACTGGGTTCAGTCCTCAGCACCACATAAATAAACAAAATAAAGGTATTGTGTCCATCTACAACAAAAAAAGAAAAAAAAGAAAAAAAAGAAAATAGCCTTGCCTTCAAGGAGCTTACAGTCTGTAGAAGAACAGCATAAACTAATAACTCTAAAATTATTTAAATGCATCAAGATGCCAAGCACCATGGAAAGGCCAAAAAAAAGAGAAGGCAATCTAAACCAGATTGAGGAGGCAGGAAAAGCTTCTCATAGGAAAAAAAAAATGCCTCAACTAAGTTTTAAAGAACCAGGAATTATTTGATTTGGGAGGGTGGTGAGATACAATATCTCTTACCAAAAAGTTTAAACTTCCTTTTTAAGTTATGTTGTTTTGTTAATTCAATTACTTATTTAAATGTATCACAGGAGGACTCAGATTAAAAAGCAGAAAAACAAGGGTTCTTGTACTTGGGAGATCTGTACTTGCTTCTAGAGCCTGTGTCACTTTCTGATAAAGGCCTGGTTGTGTGGTCTCTGGATTAGGATGAATGATACTACTGGTAGAGGCAGGGGGATTGAGGCAGAGCCAAGGCCAGTACGGTGGGAGCAGTTAAGACTGACCATTGCTGCTGCAGAATTTGCAGGTCATTATGTTTTACAAGCCATGAGGCATATGGAACCTCAGTTTTTCCAAAGACTATCAAAAACTGCCTTCGGTCATGATTACAGAGGTGGGTTTGAGCCCCAAATGACAAGAGGAAGCAGCATTAACACTTGTTTAAGCTCTACTACAACTAAAGGAAAAATAAAAGATGCTCATCAATAAAGTATGCTCTTAAATTACCCAGACACAGGAGGATTTCCTTAGATACAAGGCAAAAATCAGTGAAGTTAAAGATTGATCAGAAGGTCAAGCTAAAAACTGAAGTAAATATATGATGAATTATAAATTAAAAAAAAAAAAAAAAAAAAAGACAATAAAAACCAGATAGTTGCCAGGCACGGTGGCAAATGCCTATAATCCCAACAGCTTGGGAGACTGAGGCAGGAGGATTGCAAGTTCAAAGAAAGCCTCAGCAAAAGCAAGGCACTAAGCAACTCAGTGAGATCCTGTCTCTAAATAAAATACAAAATAGGGCTGGGGATGTGGCTCAGTGGTCAAATGCCCTGAGTTCGATCCCTGGTACCCTTCCCCCCACCCCCACCCCCACCCCCCCCCCAAAAAAAAAAAAACCCTCAGATAGTTAAAAGGGAAATAATGTTCAATCTCACTAATAAAGAAACACAAACTAAAAATAATAAAGGTTGGCAACATCAAAAATTGGCTGGTACGTAAGAAAATGGGCACTCTCACCCAGTCATCTTTTTCCATGTACACAAAGATGTGCAGATACTCATTAATAAAGATTGTGTTGTTGTTGTTTGCAGTACTGAGAATTGAATCAAAGGAGCTCAACCATTGAGCTACTTTCTCAGCCCTTCTAATTTTTAATTTTCAGACAGGGTCTAGCTGAGTTGCCAAGGTTGGCCTTGAACTTGTGATGCTCCTGTATCAGTTTCCTTAGTCACTCAAATTATAGGTATGCACCCACCATGCCCAGCTCTTATCAATAAAATCTGTAAAATAAAAAACTGAAAGGAACTTATGTTGCCAAATAGGATATGAATATACAAACTATGATGTATTTATATAATAAAATACATTTAAAGGAATGACACAGACCTACACATACAATATGGAAAGATCTACTAATAAATTACTAGGTTTAATAAATTAAGTTGAAAATCATATACATAGGAATTCATAATAATAAAACACAAAATGACCCATTTATATTCTTAAAAATCTATATATTTATTTAGGGTTGGGTATATAGCTCAGTAGTAGAGCACCTGCCTAGCATGTGTGAGGCCCTAGCTTCAAACCCCTGTACAACACACACAAAAAAAAGTGAAAAAAAGTGTGTGTATATGTGTGTGTATTATGTGTAATATATAAAGTATATTATAAGTATAATATATTAATATATATTACATATATTTTATCTGTACACATTGTATATTTGTACCTATATGTGTGTGTGTGTGTGTGTGTATGTGTATACTTGCTTATCGTATAAGTATAAAAAATACCAAACCAATTTGTATCACATTACTTGTAGTTAACTTTATAAGAGATTAAAGTAGGATTAAAGTAGGCAAGGAAATGTTTCATATATCTCAGTATTAACTATGTTTATTACAGATATAGTTTTAAAAAATAATTATTGTTTCAAAGCTCCTTATTTTCTGTCATACAATGTTCTGAAAAAATTAATGAAACAGCTATTCTTATCCTTGGACATCAATCTCTTCCCTTTGCAATGAAATAAAAACTTTAATCATTATGCTTACTTGATAACCCTTCAAAAATCTCCCAAGGGAGTACTGGTTCTCATGCATCTATACTGATAAGAAGAAAGTTAAAAAACTTACATTGTTCTGGCCAAAGATCTGGTGAGGCACGGTCAAGTTTTTCAAAACTTAGCAAAGATGCTTCCAAATCTGTCCCTAGGACAAAACACCCAGATGAGACATAAAGACAGGAAACACATTAATTTCTATTTTATTACATTTCAATCTCAAAGAACATAAACTGAAACACTCAACTGGAGGTCTAGAGATCTGAGATTCTATAACTACTAATGCTCCTTATATAAAACAAATAAATTAGCTGAGTTAGACAGCACACACTTGTAATGTTAGTGATTTGGGAGGCTGAGGCAGGAGGATCTCAAATTCAAGGCCAGGCTCAGCAATTTAGCAGGACCTTGTCTCAAAATGAAAAAAAATAAAATAAAAAGGACTGGGGATGTAAAGTACCAATGAGTTCAATGCCCAGCACCATAAAAAAAAAGGAAAAACAAAGAAAAATGAGTATCAACAAACCCATCTTCATCCATACTCTCCAGCTTCTCCAGTTACAATCAAGCATCCTTTGCTCCCATGAAAGATAAACTCCTCAGCTAGAAATCTGTATTTAATCTTCTCTTGCTTTGTCAAGTACAACACCTTCAATAATCTTCCTCTTCATTTTCTATTTTCTCTGGACTCATACTCAACACCAAGCAAGTTTGCTCTAGAATTTCCCTTCTGTTATTTTGTTTGCAGTACAGGGGATTGAACACGGGGACACTTTACCACTAACCTACATCCCTAGCCCTTTTCATATTTTGTTTTGAGATATGGTCTCATTAAGTTGCTGAGGCTGGTCTCACACTTGCAATTCTGCTGCCTCAAGTCTCCTGAGTAGTTGGGATTATAGGTTTGTGCCACCATACCTAGCTCTATACAATTCCCTACTTAAAAGAATAATAGAAAAAAAAAAAAAAAAAAAAAAACAAACCCTGCCAGGCATCATGACATGAATAGAAAAAAAAAAAAAAAAAACCCTGCCAGGCATCATGACACTCACCTATAATCCTAGCTAAAACTGAGGTCCAGCTACTGCACCTGCCTAACATGTGTGAGGACCCTGGGTTCAACCCCCAATACTGGGGTGGGATGGGGATTTAAAAAACTATATATTCCCTTGACCCCATAAGCTCCTCCTCATCCTTCACTTCTGAAGCTCTTAAGTTGTCTATCTTTCCTTCCCTTCCTCACTTCATATTCCCTCCTTAACCTACGACAAGGTCTGTCCCTACACGTATGGACAGAACATACACTGCTGTTGTCAAGAACAACTGTGACCTGTTGTTAAATCCAGTGGCCATTTCTCTTTTCTCCCTTCTGTGACCTCTTTGCTAACTACACCATTTCTATCAAACCACCATGCTCCCTTTTCTCCTAGTCCCTGACTCCTCCTTTAGTCTCCTCCTCCATCAGGTCATAACCTAGGCTGGCTCCACTCCTACCTTCACCTTGTCCCACAACTTTTACCATCACCTAGAGGCCAGTGACTTCCTATTTACATTACCAGTTCCAACCTTTCTCCTGAACTTCAGAGTTATATGTTCAACTGGCTACTTGACAACTCTCTCCAATTACATGTATGAAAACTTAATATGTTTAAAACCATAATTTCCCAATCCTTGCCAAATTAAGAAACTGCAATACCCTGAACCCAAACCCAGATTCATCTATCATGCCTCCTTTTTCTGAACTGTTCTATAACCAATCTATCAGTAAATACAATAATTCCTGTCTCCAAATTACTCCACGAAATCAAACGTATCCAAGAAGCCATCACTTCTCTCCCGGACTACTTCAAAAGTCTCTAAATAGATATCCCTGCTCCTGTTTTTACTCCTTCCCTTTCACCTTCAGACCTATTCTCCACAAAATAGCCAGACACTACTTTTTAAAAATGTCAATTATGCTGGTCATGGTAGCACATGTCTGTAATTTCAGCCACATAGGGGGCTAAGGCAGAAGAATTCCAAGTTCATGGTCAATCTGGGCAACTTAACCAGACTTTGTCTCAAAATAAAATAAAAAGTAGCTCGGTGGTAGAACGCCCCAGGTATGTACGTACGTACGTGTACACTTACAGACACAAACACAGACACAGACACACAATGATTAATTTTATTAAATCACAACCCTTAAGTACACGTCTTTTCAATACTGGGAGTGACCACACCAGAGTACTCAGAGAACACTTTAGCATATTGGGTATGATGATTGTCTTGGTTGGTCCACTGTGTGAAAATGAAACATCACATTTACTTTAGAGAAAGTGGTAGAACATCCCCAGGTTCAGTCCCCAGTAGCACCCCTCCCAGAAAAAAGTTAATCTGTTCATGTCATTCTCCAACTTAAAGCTCTTCTTTCCAGTTAATTCTTTAAGTATCTATCTACCACATTCTACAAAATTCTACCTGATCCAGCCGCCCATTCATTCTTTGACCTTTCTTGCCCTCTATTCTTCCCCTGGCACACAACAGGTACTCAATATTAAAGTTTGTTGAGTATTAATGTGTGCTTAGCAAGCTAGCTGGTTAAATTAGTTCATTTAATGCTATAAGCCAGGGGTTCTTAACATTTTATGGATAAGCAATATCTTTAGAAATATGAGGGAAAAAAATATGCACTCTCACCCCAGAAAATGCACAAGACTTTACAAAATGTGCTTTTATCTAAACTGAATCTGTTTTACCAATATTCCAAGGGAATTTCCAATTGTTAAAGAACTCATCTAACACATTGATTTATTTAAAGCATCCAAAAATTTGGTCAGCAGAAAAGCTACGTAACACACAAAATATCGATTTTCAAATTCTCAAGAAATGTCACCAATGAGAAGCTCAACCATAATAAAAATAAACTTATTGGGGGGGGGTTAGAATCCAATAAACAATAAGGGTTGTACTACTGCATTCTGGGACATAACTCAGACTCTGCTGTGAGTCTTAAACTCAATTAATAGACGGCTTAACTTGCATTTCAATTTTCTTCTCTTTTAAGAAATTCCAGTAAATTTAGCATGAAAAAGACAAAAGATGCAGAAAGGTAAATTGAAGATTAAAGAGAACTACTTTACACAAACCCGTGCAGCAAGAAAAATTTGCCAATCTACAGATTATATAAAACAGAACATATACAAAATTCCTTGTACCATTTAATTGTAGAGTGCATGCAGTCTAAACTTATATTGTTACTTCCCTGTCTTCTATATACTCACATGAGTCCCCTACCAAAAACAAAAATCCATGTACCTTGTTCACCAAAAATCAAAAAAAAAAAAGAGTAGATGACCTAAACTTACTTTCAAATCAAAATTATTTTAATTAAATTTTAAAGCAAAGACAGGTGGAATACTAAAAATAAAAGTGAAAGAGCTAAAAGCAGTGGAATAGTTTAGGATGATAAAAGTGAAAGAGCTAAGCCGTGGGATAGTTTAGGATGAGATACCTTTTTTTTGAAGACAGGGTTTTGTTAAATTGCTAAGGATGGCCTGGAACTGTGATTCTTCTGCCTCAGCCACCCCAGTCATTGGGATTACAGACCTGTGCCTGTGCACCCAGCTGAAATACTTATTTAGAGGCTCCATTTAAGTTCAGAATGCTCAATTTGATTTTGTCAAAGTAAAAAAGAAAAGATTGGCTAGAAAAAAGGTATAAGCGACAGAGATGAGAATGAAAACTTTAAAACTCAAAATGGCAGCTGAAGGCAATGAGGCACAATTTTAAACCCAGCAACTCTGGGGCTGAGGCAGGAAGATCCAAAGTTCAACGCCAGCCTCAGCAAGTTAGTGAGACTCTGTCTCAAAAAAAACATTTTTTTAAAGGGCTGCAGATGTAGCACAGTGGTAGAGCACCCCTGGGTTCAATCCCAGGTAGGAAGGTGGGAAGATTGGAAAAAAAGAAACCATGGAGAGGATTAGATAACCAAAGGGAAAAAATATTATTCCCAATAGTCTTCTTGGCCAAGGAAAAGAAAAGAAATTGAGAGAAAGCAAGGAAAAAAATCAAACACAAAGAACACAGCTCCAAAATCTCCGAAACTTGCAAATATAAAAAAACTTAATAATAAATTAAAAATTTCAATTGCAATTAATTCTGTACCTAACAATTTGACTGACTTTGTGTGGTGAAATTCAGATAACATAACTCTACCATTTTATTCTTTAAGTGTATAAATCAATGGTATTAAGTACATTAACGTAATCCAACCATCACCATTATCCATTGTCAGAACTTTCTCTTCTTCCCAAACTGAAGTATTAAATAAGTCCCCATTCCCTTAGCTAACTTCTTAAATGCCTTCCACCGCCCACCTCTCCTGGCAAGAGAAGGATCTAAAAGGCAGAACAAACTCTTTTAATTCTGAACATCCATAATTTTTATACCCTATGTCCCCATGCTCAAAAAACTTCAGACTCAATTGAACATTATTTCTATATATATCTAATCATTCTTTTAATAAATGTTAATTGAAGGAAGACTGCTTACCAGGCACTATGCTAAATCCAGGGATTCATAGACAGAATTTATGACCAGGCATAAAAGGGTCCAAAGTTAACAGAATAACTATGCTGACAATGAAGAGACAAAGATAGTGAATAATGGTGGAGAGGGACAACTTCAAAAACTGTTCTGGGAAAAACCTCTTTGGGAGGTGACATCTAAAATGAGAATGGAATTGAAAAAAAAAAAAAGTGTTTGATTCATCCTTCATCTGATGATTCATCCTTCCATCTCCCAAAGCACCCAGCATTTCCTTTTCATTTAGCAGGTACCCAATAATAGCTCTCCTTGGCTTCCACTTCATCTTTCCTGAAATAAACTTCCACGATTCCTTCCAAACACAAAATGTTTGAGGACGGAAAACTACCTGTCAATGAATCGGTGTGGGGCTGCGAACAACAGATGGAAAAATCGAGTTCAAAAATGAGTACAAGAGCCTAACCTCACTAAAGCAGAGTGTACCAAAACCCCCTAACTGCTACCTTGAAATGACTTGCATTTTAGACAACGTATAAGCAGAAATTGTTTCTCACTCTGCCTCAAGAGACAACGCGTAAAGCAGACACGAGTGGCTGTGACATATGCAAGACTACGTTAAAATGCTCAATTCTCATTTCTCTTGAGACTCCAAAGGCAAGAAAACGAGAAAGTACCCCGCTTCTCTTCTGCCGGGGCAACTGAAAAAGCAGGAATAATATTTCTCTTGCGGTTCAGTCCGGGGATGAGGTCAGCCACCAACCCCAGCCGGATCTTGAGAGACTCTTCCATCCCGGCTCAATCAGAATAGAGCAAACACTTCCATGGGGCGCCCCGACGAGAAAACTATAGGAAAGCACCTCGTTCCCCCCAATTGTATTCCCTATGCGACCCTCAGCCCCATCCCAAAGGGATTAAGGAAGGGTCAGGGCGATCCCAATCCTTTTGCCTGAAACCGGTCTCTAGCTGGTGCCTTCCTCCACCCGCCCGGCATACCCGGAGACGCTGCGAAGAACTGGGGACCTGGAGACGGGGACGCATCCCAAGGAAATGAAGTGAAGAGAAACGAGAGGAGCCCAATAAAGAAGTGTAAGTGCGAGGGGAAAATGGTGAGTAAAAGTTCCCAGAGAAGCAAAGAAAGAGGTTGCAGGCGAAAGATCTCTAAGCCGGCTCTTACCGTCTGTGGGAGACGCCATCTTCCAACCCATGTCACGTGACGTGGCCAACCGTCGGCGGGAAAGCGAGGATTCACAAGCCACGCCCCCAAAGAGACACCCTATCCCCAACTTGTGACTGAGTCTCGTTAACCCCCCATAGGGCAATATTTGCCTATCCCCGCCCTCGGCGATAGTCACTCCCCTCGTGCTGTTGTTAAAGTGAAGTGACTGCAAAATTCTTGGAGGGTCTATTTACTTTCCTTAGTGAGGGGGTGGGGCCTGGGTCGTGCCCGTGGCCAATCGTGGCTCCCGGTTAGGGGGCGTTTTCCCCGTGTGCTCAGAATAGAGTACCCAAGTCAGGGGCGTCTCCCTATCTTCACCAATGGAATTGGCTGAGGTGGGAGGGGGCTAGAGCGCCTCTGTTTCTGACCAATCATATTTCCAAAGGACTGGAAGTGAGAGGTGGAGTCAGGTGTTCCGGCGAGTGATTGGCTAGAGGAAGTGGTCTTGTCTTCCAATGAGGAGGTTTGGCAGGATGGAGGGCGAGGCCTGGCAGCGGTGCTGCCTGGTAGGCACAGGCCGCAGAGGCTGGAGAAGCGGAGGAGTGATACCCCGAAGCCATGGCGGCGGTGGTGGCGGCGGCGGCTGTGCGGTCCCGGATCCTGCAGGCGAGTGAGGGTGGCGCCGAGGGACCACGAAACTAGGAATGAATCCTTTCCACCCACTCTCTGAGCAATGCTCCGGCTGGACAGACTTTTGGCCCAGCCCCTTCTTGGCGGACCCTTGTGTTCCCACCCTACCGGTGCAGCCCTGTCCCACCCCCTCACTTCGTACCTTCCCTCGCCCTGGAACGAGCCCTGAATTATCACCCCTGGCCCTCAACCCTTTTCTCCCGAGCCTCCTCTTTTCTGGCTTGACCCACTCTCCTCCAGTCTTGCTGTGTCCCTACTGTCACTCGCTTGCTCTCACCTCTCGGTCCGCCCACCGTTTTCCTTTTCACCTCTGCACCAGCCACCTCTCTCTCCCTTTTCTGGTCACCTCTCTTAGAGCTCTTTCCCCTGCCAGGAACGTCCAAATTGCTCCTTTCTCCCAACTTCTCTATCCATAATCTGAGGTAAGGGCGGGGAGGCACTCAAGGGGTCAGAAAATGAACTTTGAATCTTGTAGAAATGCACACTGGGTTTTCACCAAAAGCAGCCATTTGCTAAGCTTTTTTCCCAACTGTTATAACTCTTTTTGTATTTCCCACACGTTCTGTGCAAAACTTTCCGTTAAACTTTTTCTTGCGAAGTTTTGGTGTTCATGTTGGAGGTAAAGGGCACATTGTTATGCTACCACTATGTTCCACATAATTCAAACGATCAAACATTTCCAAAACAGAAACTAGAAAACGAAAGCAAGCAAGTCAATTAGTTCAAAATTTTTGTCATAAAGTCAGCTTCTTCAACACCTTCTCAACTCTGCCCAGGGGCGCTGAGTGCTCTCTTGGCTCTGGAGTCAAGGAGAGGTTGTAAAATAACACAAGCTGCATGCCTGAAACCTGTGATTCCCCAGCTTTGTTCATAGCCTTTCCCCTGTTGTTCTAAGCCTACCAAGGACTTAGAATATGAAGCAAGAGTTGCTTCAGGGAAGAGTCTCAAACCTATAAGGAACAACATTGCCTTTCTACTCATTACATTCAGCTTGGGAACTTCTTTTATGTTGTTTCACTTTTAGGTAATATTAGCATTTATCAAGTTCTGATGAGTTCTGCAGAAACATATTTTCAAAATTCTTGGCAGAGCCAGCAAAGGTTCATGTTTGAAAATGCTATGTAATAGAATGGGTTAAAGGGGTTGGTCTGGCTTCACTCATATTTCTTGCTGTTATCCTAGTTCTACTCTTTTTTAATAGCAAGGAAACTATATTTCCCATTATTACCTTGTTGAAATCTTTCACTGAAATTGGCTTTTTCCTTCACTTCTTCCCTTATCGAAATGAATCATTGAAAAAAAATGAATCATTGAGAATATTAAGAAGGTATTTTGACTTTTGCATCAAAGAGGAGAATCTCTCTTCCCATGCACTTTATTTTAGAAATATTAGACACTATTTTTTTATTTATTGGAAGAAATCTCTGAACTAACCTGAAAGAGAAGAGAAGTAATAATCCTTAACCAACTAGGAGTTGCTGTAACTTGAAAATTTGCTAAAGAATAGTCTAAGTCAGAAGAGAGTGATCCAAGTTACTGGGGAGGTTGAGGCAAGAGCATCACAAGTTCAAGGCCAGCCTGGGCAACTTAGAAAGACAGTATCTCAAAATAAAAATAGAGCACTTCCTGCACATGCATGAAGCCCTGGGTTCCATTCCCAGGACCACACACACACACACACACACACACACACACACACACAAAAGTAGTCTAAATCCTGACAGCCATGAATATAAAGAGGACTATCAAAAGGATTTGTAGAGCTGAGGGTTCATGTTTTCAGTTATTTTATGTATTCAGCTTATCTTCTCTGTTATTGAGGTTAGTAAAACTGAACCAAGAACCTCTCTCTTTTTCTTATGATATTCTCATACTATTCAGAAAACCAGTCTTATAGACTCAGTAACTTGCCTCAGTGATGTATAAAAAACACAAGCTTCCAATTGCATTTGGCTTCTATTCCAGCTCCACAACTTTCTAACTTTAAGAATATTTATGAAGATTAGAATTAATAAATATAGCTAAATAAATTGTCTGACATTTAATGTCACCTCGTTAATAACTGATGGAACTGGGAATTCAGGACTTAAATCTTGGAATCTTTTTCTGTGAGGGTACTGTCCCAGACTTTCAGTAAAAGACTCACTAAAATTTCCTCTAATGTAATGCAATAAGTGATAAACAATAGGTGTGCCCAGGGTACTGCAAGGGCATAAGGAAAAAGCCTCAAACTCAACCCGTGTAATTCAGGAAAAGTTTCCAAAAGGGTATGACTCTGGGCCTAAGTGTTCCAAGACTAACACTAACAGGTCATTAGCCAAGAAAAGAAGAGAGTTCCTGGTAAAGAAAATAGCAGGTAGAAAATGGGCATCTCATCTCGAGAGCAGAAGTTTGGTATGACTTGTCATAGGATATTTTCTTCAGCAATGGTGCTGAGTGTTTCTTAGGAAGTGAAGAAAAGATGTCAGATTTAACATGACCGGTTGAAACCTACTCCATGTACAACCAGAAAAATGAGAAATTATATTCCATTAAAAAAAAAACATGCAAGTTGGTCCATACCTGTAATCCCAGTTGCTCTGGAGGTTGAGACAAGAAGATTAAAAGTTCAGGACCAGCCTCAGCAGTTTAGTGAGGCCCTAACCAACTTAGTGAGACCCTGCCTCAAAATAAATAAATAAATAAAAAGAGCTGGAGATGTAGCTCAGTGGTAAATTGCTCCTGGTGATGATATATGCCTGTAATCCCAGCTACCCAAGAGACTGAGTCAGGAGCCAAAGCCAGCCTGGGCAGCTTATCCAGATGTAGCTCAGTGGGAGAAAGCCCCTGAGTTTGATCCCCAGTACTACAAAAACAATAGAACTATGCTAGGAGGGAAAAGAACTATATGATAATGTTCTGTGGTACCAGATATAGTGTCTATTATGCCCCTTTACAGGAGACAGGCTGTATATAAGTGAAAACATAAATCTTAAATGGCCTAAAACATTCAAGTTCGCTGATCAGTGCATTTTCTGCCCTTTTTGAAAGAGCACATAGAGCAAAATAAGTAAATAAAATAAAAATATTGCCTGGTGAGTATTCATTCTGCATTTTTTTCTGATGCTAGGGATTGAACCCAGAGCCTTGCCCATAATAGGCAAGCACTCTACCACTTAGCTACACCCCCAGGTCTTCCTTTTTAAAATTTTATTTTGAGGCATTTATTTATTCTTACTAAATTGCCAAGGCTGGCCTTGAACTTGCTATCCTCCTGCCTCAGCCTCCCAAGTAGCTGGGATTATAGGCATTTACCACCATGCCTGGCTCGTTCTGCAAAATATCAATGAGTACTTACTGTATTCTAGGAACCATGCTATGGGCTGAGGGCACAATGGTCTATTGATCTAAGGTGAGAGGTACTTAATAACTAAACAAGCTTAATAGCTTGATTAATATCCATAAAGTGAAAGGAAAAAACTCCACAATCAGGTACTTACCCCAGACCTAAGGTTAAGGATTCCTAGACAAAATGTTGACCAAGTAGACACCTAAAAGATTAGGAGTGAACCAAGCAAATAGAATGAAACAGTGCCAGCCAAGAGTGATTAGCATGTACAAGGGCAAGAGTGCAAAACATACTCAGAATGACTGGAACAGAGAAAGAAAGGAGGAAAGTAGCAAGCCTTGAGACCTAGAGAAACAAAAGTACTACAGAGAGTCTTCCAAGCAACATCAAGGAGATGAGTTTTTATCCCAAGGGCAGTGGAAAGCCATTCCAAGGGTTTGTTTAAATCAATTTCCACAACATATATATAAACTTTTTTTAGAATTACAGTGTGAGAGTGACATTGTAACTGACCCTCCCTCCTCCATTCACTGATTTTGCCACTCAAATAATACTGATAGGACACATTTCTTCCTGTAAGGTACTTGTGGCATTTTAAAAACAGCCTTACTGAAATAAAATTGGTATAAAATAATCTGCATATTCAAAGTGTACAATTTGTGCCAGGCATGGTAGTGCATGCCTATAGTCCCAGCGACTCAGGAGGCAGAGACAGGAAGTTTGCAAGTTCAAGATCAGCCTCAGCAACTTAGTGAGGACCTAAGCAACTTAGTGAGACTGTCTCAAAATAAAAAGGACTGGGGATGTGGCTCAGCGGTAAAAGTGCCTCTGAATTCGAAAGAGAGAAAGAAAGAGAGAGAGGGAGGAAGGAAGGAAGGAAGAAAGGAGGGAGGGAGGGAAGAAAGAAAAGAAAGAAAGAAAGGAAAGGAAAGAAAGAAAGGAGAGAAAGAGGAAGGAAGGAAGGAAGGGAGAGAGAGAGAGAAAGGAAGGAAGGAAGAAAAAAAAAGAAAGAAATTGTACAATTTATATGGTTTAATGTTTTTTTTCAAGATAATGAGAGCCAGGTGTGGTGACACAGGTCTGTAATTCCAGCAACTTGAGACCCTGAAGCAAGAAGATCAAAAGTTCCAGATCAACCTCAGCAACTTATAAAACCCTGTCTCAAAACAAAAAAAAAAGAGCTGAGGAGCCAGGCGCAGTGGCTCACATGCCTATAATCTCTGACCTCCGGGCTGAGTTAGGAGAATAGCAAGTTCAAAGCCAACCTCAGCAAAAGTAAGGCACTAAGCAACTCAGTGAGACACTGTCTCTAAATAAAATACAAAATAGCACTGGGGATGTGGCTCAGTGGCTGAGTGCCCTTGAGTTCAATCCTTGGTCCAAAAAAAAAAAAAAAAAAAAAGGAGCTGAGGATGTAGCCCAGTGGTAAAATGCCCCTGGATTCAATCTGCAGTAACAAAACAAGACAAAAATGACAATCAACATAATGAACCATCACCAAAAAACAGTTTTCCTCTGAGCCCCCTTTACCACCTTCCCCATCATTCCCTAGTAACTACTAGGCTGCTTTCTCATACTATTTGCATTTTATAGTTTTTTTATATAAATGAAACCATCTATTATGTACTCTTTTTATGTCTGACTTCTTTCACTTGTCATAATTATTATAATCACCCATGTTGCATGTGTCAATATTTCATTCCTTTTTACTTTTGAGTAGTATTCTGATGTATGGATATAGACTTTGGTTTCATCGTTCACCTATCCAATGGTGGACATTTGGGTCATTTTGAAGTTTTGGCTTATTGCAAGTGATGCTGCTATGAACGTTTGTATTCAAGTATTTGTATGAGCATTTATGCTTACATTTGATTATGTACCATTTAATCTATGCCTACATTGATTATACATGATATTATTTATAGCTTATTACATATATATTGATTGTACATTGTGTTCAACACCTGTTTTATTATATACCATGCTAAATATTTTCTTACTGTTAGAATTATGGTGACATTTTCCAGACCCCAAACTATGAAAATATCATAACAAAAAATTTAAATCAACCCTCTTCTGGAAATTTGAAACATGATCATTATGATTTATTATTTTCTCAGTTTGCTGTGTCTCATAGTTTCATATATTTTTTAAAAGTATATGGCTTTTGAAAACAAACACCAAGTTCTTTTTCATACCCACAACAACTAGTATAATATACATATAGTAGCCATTTGCTGCATTTTTAATAATTCTCTGCTCTCATTTATCAAATTACTATTTTATCACACAGGTTTCTTCCAAAGTAAACTCCACCTGGTATCCAGCATCCTCCTTCTCTTCTTCAGTGGTGAGTATATTTATCACTGAAAATTGACTTCAGAGAAGGAATCCAATATAGTTTGGGGATATTCCTTTTTATCTTTACATAACTGTGATCAGAGGATATGTGAAATTTTTTATCTTGGTTTTCTTACCTAATATTTTGACTATTATTTTGTGAGTATTTTTATTATTCCAAGATGGTCTTTATAGTTGTTGTTGTTGTTTTTTTTTTAAGTGCTGGAGATCAAACCAAGGGACATGTACCTGCTAAGAAATTCCTCTATCACTGAGCCACATCCCCACCCCTATGATTATGATTTCTTTCTTTTTTTTTTTTTTTTTTTTTTTGGGTGCTGGGGATCGAACCCACTAGGGCCTTGTGCTTACAAGGCAAGCACTCTACCAACTGAGTTATCTCCCCAGCCCCTGATTATGATTTTTAATGACTGTGTAGCATTCCATCAAGTTGATGTAGCTTGAATTAACTAATAATTTCTCCATATAACATTTGGATTGTTCCTATTTTTCAATATCATAAAGCATTTTTAACATAGTTTTTTGGGGGCTGGGTTTGTGGCCCAGTGGTAGAGCGCTTGCCTAGCATGTGTGAGACGCTGGGTTTGATCCTCAGTAGCACATAAAAATAAATAAAGGTTCATTGACGACTACAAAAAAATTTTTTTAATGTAGTTTTTTCCTTCTTTTGGATTATTTCTGTTCTGAATTTTACTTACTATGCCAGAAGGTACAAACATTTCTCTGACTTCTATAGGTTTAGAGTTTGGCAGGAGCGCAAGGTTTAGCTAAGTTACCCAGGCTGGTCCCGAACTTGTGATTCTCTTACCTCAGCCTCCTGAATACCTGTGACTACAGGTATATGCCACCACTCTTGTCTTCTTCTAAAGAATTTGTTGAATCTGCCAGATAGTCCTCTTCTGAAATCTTTACAGTTGTTTTTACAGAACATCTGTCATTTCTGTATGTAAAATCTATTAAACAAGGACTGCTACTCAAAGTCCTTTCCATGTGGAAGTATGTACACACTGTAACACAGTAGTCCTTCACCTTTATTGGTTCACAGACCCTGTATGATCTAAATATAGTTTGTCCCCTCCAAAATCCATGTTAAGGTTTGATTGCCATTGTGTAGGTGTTGGGACGTAGTGCATAAAGAGATGGTTAGGTCATTAAGAGGAATGAATGATATTCTTGCCCACTTGCCCTTCCTGATTTTCTGCTGTTATTGTGAGGTCCTTGCCAGATGCAACTGCTTTATTTTAAACATCTAGCCTCCACAACTCTGAGATAAGTAAACTTCTTTCCTTTGTAAATTACCCACTCAGGTATTCTGTAAGACAACAGAAAAAAAAAAACTTAGACCTCTGAAAATTTAGTGAAAGTGATCTCAGAAAAGAAATGCATGTAGAAAGAACTATTTAAATTTTTTTATCATAAAGGTAAGAGTACATGTAGTAATGTGACAGAAAGTCAATGGAGCCAATAGGCTATAATTGGCTAATCCACATAGTGGCTGCTTTTTTAACCATAGTTTCCAAGTGGGGGCTGGGGATGTAGCTCAGTTGGTAGAGTACTTGCCTCTCATGTACAAGGCCCTGGATTCAATCCCCAACACCACCACCAAAAAAAAAAAAAAAAGGTAGTAGAAGTTTCCAAGTGATGTGTTTGCTCATGAAGTTCACTGAGTAAATAGCAGGGAGTTTCTCCTGCTCAGAGAGAAAATGGTGTTGAGAGGTGCTGCTGCATTTTAATAGAACCATAGATAAGAACATTGTATATTTTTTTCCTGAGGCTCACATTCCTAAAGACAGGAAGATTCATTTATCAACCTGAACTTCTTTATGAAAGGGAAAGGGAAAAAGAAGCAAAGCAATTAATATAAATTTTTTTGTGTGTGTGTATGTGTGTGTGTGTGTTTCATTCCCCAGCCAACAGTAAAACTCTTCATTGATGGCAAATTTGTTGAATCCAAAAGTGACAAATGGATTGACATCCACAACCCAGTAAGCAAAATTGCTTTGGGACTTAAACTGACTAGCCTGGAATTCTGGGAACATGGTGGGAAGGTGGGGGCCTGGGGACTTGAACACATAGTGCTGCCTCTGTGACTAGGTGGAACATGGAAAAGGTATGGCACTGGCAAAGTATGATGGCTTCTTTTTCCCATCAGGCCACCAATGAGGTTATTGGTCAGGTCCCTCAGTCCACCAAGGCTGAAATGGACGCAGCCATTGCTTCCTGCAAACGTGCTTTCCCTGCATGGGCAGACACATCAGTGTTGAGCCGGCAGCAGGTCCTGCTCCGCTATCAACAACTTATTAAAGAAAACTTGGTAAGACATTTAAATGGTATAATTTTCCACACTGATGCCTATGGAGCTTTGGTCACTCCTCCAGAGAACTTTTCAGCTGCCTTCCCTAAGTCTGCAACACCGAGACATCGATCATGGCTCTCTCCCTGTTCTGCTTCTCCTTTGGGTTTGTTCTGTCTTGGCTACCTGAGAATTAAAAGGAGGAACATAGGGACTACGGGTCTAGCTCAATGGTAGTGTGTGTGGTTAGCATACACAAGACCCTGGGTTTGATCCCAGAACTGCAAAAATAAAAGGAGGACTATCCTTGTATGAGTTTCTATTTGTGTGTTTTTCTCTCTAGAAAGAAATTGCCAAGTTGATCACCTTGGAACAAGGGAAGACCCTAGCTGATGCTGAAGGAGATGTATTTCGAGGCCTTCGTAAGCTGGGAAACCCTTATGGGACTTTAGGAAAAGAAAGATAGGAGTCTTTCACTGGCCTGATCACAGCCTCTGGGCTGAACAGAGCAAGATAAAGCTAAGCAGTGTTCCGTGTGGGGAGCTGGTGGCCTAACTTCTTCTTCTCTGTTCCAGAGGTGGTTGAGCATGCCTGTAGTGTGACATCCCTCATGCTGGGAGAGACCATGCCTTCTATCACCAAAGACATGGACCTTTATTCCTATCGTCTGCCCCTGGGAGTGTGTGCAGGCATTGCTCCTTTTAATTTCCCTGCCATGATCCCCCTTTGGATGTTTCCCATGGCCATGGTTTGTGGAAATACTTTCCTAATGAAACCATCAGAGCGAGTCCCTGGAGCAACTATGCTTCTTGCTAAGCTGCTTCAGGATTCTGGTGCCCCTGATGGAACACTGAACATTATCCACGGACAACATGAAGGTAACTTCCCTAATGCATGTGACTACTTAATCTGGCCACCAACAAACTAAGATATTGAGTGATGACTGGGTATTTTAGGATGAGGAAACTAGGAAGGAAGGGACTCACTAATAATCTCCATGATTGAAGGTAATGTTTGTTGACTGTTTCTGTATCTGTGCTAAGGTAACTAACTGGGGAGTAGCAGTGCTTCTTGCCCTTCACTGTGCAATGGGACTCCAAAATTATGAATTAGGATGAAAAAGAGAAAGTTATTAACTTATTTAATCCTCAACAACCCTTTGAGGAAGTATTATTTTTCTATTGTATAGATGAGAAAATTGAGGCAGAGTGAAATTAAGTAATTTGCCGTAAGTCACTACTATAAACTATGAATTTTAGGGTATGTATCATAAGGCTGACTCTGCTTCTTGCTTTTAAATATTAACACCATATCACCTCATCATATCAGCACAATAGTTTCTGAGAGTCTCTGTATATAGCAGCAGTTCTTATGTTTTTGGTACTGAGGATTGAACACAGGAGTGCTTTAACACTGAGCTACAACCCCAGCCCTTTTTATTTTTGATTTTGAAGTAGGATCTTACTAAGTTGCTCAGGACCTCACTAAATTGCTGAAGATGGCCTCAAACTTGCTATCCTCCTGCCTTAGCCTCCTGAGTCACTAGGATTATAGGCATGCACTACTGTATCCAATTGAGGACATATCACATTTTTAAAAATGAAAAAAAATAAAAATAAAAATAAAAATAAAAATGAAAATGTCCAGTTTTGAAAGCCTGTTATTTTAGAGGAAAATAGGACTTGTAGTTTTTCAGAATTAGACTAGAAATAGGAATTCTGGAATAAATAAAAAAAATACTGAAAGGGTAGAGGCTAAATAGAATTTGTAAAGAATTTAAGGGAAACAAAAGAGAGAATTTCACAATGGCACTTGAGTGTAGAAAAACAAATTATGAGAACTTCTTGTTCATATCAGTGGGTAAAGAGAAGATTTGCCATGTTGAGAAACCTATGGCCATTTGTTCTTTTTGGTGACCATTTATTTTCTTCTCCAAGCTGTAAATTTTATTTGTGATCACCCGGACATCAAAGCAATCAGCTTTGTGGGATCCAACCAGGCAGGAGAGTATATCTTTGAGAGAGGATCAAGACATGGCAAGAGGGTCCAGGCTAATATGGTGACTTTTTATTCTTTTTTCTCCTGAACTTTGTTATATGTTTATAAATTACCTAGGAACGGCACTTCAATAGCAGGACCACTCACCCCACTAATGCCACTGTTTCTTAATTACAATTTCGTACTGAATGTCTTCTCCTTAACCATGAACCTTGTGAAGAATATTGATCATGTTGATCACCTTTATCATATACAACTAATCTTGATAACAAGGGACATATTCCTTCCTAAGAATGTTATTCAGATTCTTTGGGTGTTCAGCAGTAACAGCCAGATTCTGGTTCCGGCCCTGTTTCTTCCTTTCTTTATACCATGCTCTAGCCCTTAATCCTTCCTTCTTTTAAGGTACATCCTAAGTAGTAATTCCAAGGCACTGAAAAGAACCAAATATCCCCATATGATATGTGAACATGCTTTAATTTTTACTGTTCTCTTACTAGTTCCTTGCCAAATGCTTAGCAACACTTTAATGCTAAATATAAAGTCCTACCACATCTTTCCTACCCTTCTTCCTTCAGCAAACATTATTTTTCATGGCTGAATGTGTTTTGTTCAATTTGACTTAAGCCCCTCCCATCTCAGTCCATATTTATGCATGTGTTCTGTGTTCAACATTATGTATAATGGGATTAAATTAAGTAGTAGACATGATATATACCCACGCAATCAATTATACTTATCTAGAAAAATGTGAAAATTAATATGTCATTCTACACAGAAGATGTGTATGTAGTTATATATCTAGAAGTCTAGAAGCAAGCCAAATTGAAGAAATTCATTCTAGATGTTATGTATCAGGTCTGATTTTGACTTTCAATTGGTTACTGACTTTTTAAATTATTTATTTTTGGTACAGGAGATTAAACCTAGTGATGTTTTGCTCAGTCCTTTATATTTTCTGCCTTGAAACAGCCTCACTAAGTTGCTGAGGATGTTGCTCTGTTGCCAAGGTTGGCCTCAAACATGGTGATCCTCCTGCCTCAGTCTCCCAAGTTGCTGGGATTGCAGGCATGTGCAGCTTGGCTAATTACTGGTATTATTATTACGGGCAACTCTTTGTTTACATTACTCTTCATTTAACTGGAAACCTCAGCAGACAACAAATTATTCCCTAAGTTAGAAAAAGACATTTTCCTTGGGTTCTGGATGCAGTTTTTAACCTGTTGGTTTGAGTGTGATTGGGGCCTTTCATTGCCTTGGTAATGGTTTTGAGCTAAATACATAGCAGTTTATAAACTAGGAAGTGAAGAAAAAAATGTGGAGACTTGCTTAATGTTGCTAAGACTTCGGCAGTATTAAAAATAATTTCTTTGTCCTCAAAACAACAAAGAATGAACTCTCTAATCCTTCCCTTAAATTCTCATTTGAAATCTCAGATTCTGTGCTTTATTTCTTAGCTTAATTATATTTGGCTAATGAAGACTAATGCACATTCTGTGTTTCTTTAGGGAGCCAAAAACCATGGGGTAGTCATGCCAGATGCCAACAAGGAAAATACACTGAACCAGCTGGTTGGGGCAGCATTTGGAGCTGCTGGTCAGCGCTGCATGGCTCTTTCAACAGCAATCCTTGTGGGAGAAGCTAAGAAGTGGCTTCCAGAGCTGGTGGAGCGTGCCAAAAAACTGAGAGTCAATGCGGGTAATCACTTATCTACCCAGCAACTTTAGATTTTGTATCTTTGACACTAGCTCTTGGTTTTAGCATTGACCTTGACCAGTGGAAGCAGTCATGCCTTCTTACCATTGCCTCTCTTTAATATGTACTTGTCATTCAGATTCATATATTGTTAGCAGACATATTTTATAAGTCCTTAGTCTACTTGTATATTGTTTTACAGGAGACCAGCCTGGAGCTGATCTTGGCCCTCTGATCACCCCTCAGGCCAAAGAGCGAGTCTGTAATCTGATTGATAGTGGAACAAAGGAGGGAGCTTCCATCCTTTTGGATGGGCGAAAAATTAAAGTCAAAGGCTATGAAAATGGTAACTTTGTTGGACCAACCATCATCTCAAATGTCAAGGTGAACAACTCAATCATTTCACAAATATGAAAGCTGAAGGCATCTTAGAGGCTATGGAAGCTATCCTTCTGATTTTTTTTTTTTTTTTTTTTTTTTTTGCGGTACTGGGGATCGAACTCAGGGCCTTGTGCCTGCGAGGCAAACACTCTACCAGCTGAGCTATCTCCCCAGCCCATATCCTTCTGATTTTTAAATGAAGACAGTTAATGATTAAGACCACAACTCTTGCCAGGATTGTTCACTTATTTTAATTTGGAGTCTGAATAAGTCTCCTCTCCTGAGTTCCAACCAGAGTTCTTTCTATCATACCAGTATTCAGCACACTTTCCAGTTTTTCAGAAATATATAATCTCTGTCACAACTCCTCAATTCTGACATGTAGTGTGAAATCAGCCATAAACATTAGGTGGCTGTGCTCCAATAAAATTTTATTTATGGACATACATTTGAATTTATATCATTTTACATGTCATGAAGTATTCTTTTGATTTTTTTTTCAACCATTTAAAAATGCAGAAACCATTCTTAGCTGTGGACTGTACAAAAACAGATAGCCACATTTGACCCACAGGTAGTAGTAGTTTGTCAACCCTTGTCTTATACTATAGTAGTTACTTATTTAGGGTAATTTTGTCTTCCTTCTTGTTACCTACCTCATAGCTACTGAAATGTCTCAATCAATATATCAACCCCCAACACTTGTGTAACTAACTACTCTAGTCTCAAAATTTAGCTACATCTTTATGGGAAAGTGCCAAAAAGAAGTGATCTGTCAATTTTTGTCAAAACTCTGAAAGTCTCTCAGTTGACATTCATGACTAAATTGGGATTAGGAACCTATACTCCTAAATAACCAAGGATTGAATGTAAGTGTAATAGAAATTAAGTCTCTTGCCACAAAATCAATAAACACAGCTGGTTAGGTGTAGTGGTGAAGGCTGTTTTGAGTGTTTATGTATGACATAATATCAAAATACAAATGTAGAGAGTTAAATTTGGGAGGCAAAGGATAAGTGAGAATGGAGTGTAATGAGTAGAAAGGCAATGTTGTTCCTTATAGGTTTGAGACTCTTCTCTGAAGCAACTCTTGCTTCATATTCTAAGTCCTTGGTAGGCTTAGAACAACAGGGGAAAGGCTATTAACAAAGCTGGGGATCACTGGCTTCAGGCATGCAGCTTGTGTTATTTTACAACCTCTCCTTGACTCCAGAGCCAAGAGAGCACTCAACGCCCCTGGGCAGAGTTGAGAAGGTGTGACTTTATGACAAAAATTTTGAACTAATTGACTTGCTTACTTTCATTTTCTAGCTTCTGTTTTGGAAATGTTTGATGTTTTATATATATTAGATTTATAAGAAATACATTTTATGTAATTTTTTGGTAACACAACAATTGTATGAAACAAGTTGTACAGTTTTTACAAAAGAAGCTAGTGTTGTATCATGGGAACTAAAAGTACAGTACTTAAAGAGTATAATTATAGTAAAGAGGAATTTCAAGTTGTTTATATGTTGATAGATTGGAAGATGGAACAGAGTTGTTTTTTTTTTAATAGGCAATTTAAAAATAAAAAGAGATTGCTAACATGAAAGCAATCCATGTAAACTAGTGGGTAGTAAGTGAAATTACCAGATAAGTATAAAATACGTAGAATCCAAAAAGCTCACTTCTTCATTGTTCCTGGCAGCCAAATATGACCTGTTACAAAGAAGAGATTTTTGGTCCAGTTCTTGTGGTTCTGGAGACAGAAACATTAGATGAAGCCATCAAGATTGTAAACGACAACCCCTATGGAAATGGAACTGCCATTTTCACCACCAATGGAGCCACTGCTCGGAAGTATTCTCACCTGGTGGATGTTGGACAGGTTTGTAAACAGAATTTCTGGAGATTCTCACAGCTCTTAGGGATTCCTAAGAGGACACAGTAGACAGTGATCAGTCATTGTAGCTTGTGTAAAGGTTGCCCCTTTAATCTTCCACAATGCTCCATTTCTTCCTTAGGAATAAAAGTTCATAGAATAGAGAATGGGGTGGAAGCTAGCAATTTAAAATGGTCTCTCCAAAAAACAAATACCCCCCCAAAAAAACCATAAAATCTAAATTGATTTTTTTTAAAAAGAAAAAATAAATTAGTCTTTTATGCTTCTAAATAGAGAGTCTATAGTTTGAGTCCTTTGCTTAGTATTTGATGTAGATTTGTTCTGCTTTAGGTCGGAGTGAATGTCCCTATTCCAGTGCCTTTGCCAATGTTCTCATTCACTGGTTCTCGATCATCCTTCAGGGGAGACACCAATTTCTATGGCAAACAGGTAACTTTTGAGTCCATTTTTTTTCCTTTAAGAAACTTTTCTTGAACATATTCAGGAACAAGGATTCTGCAGAGAAGGACGTGCCAGCAGCTTCTGTGGGGTCACCTGTTGTTTTGCAGTATTTCTCAGATAGTCTCCTAGAAAAGATTTAGCAATGGCAGGGAAAGAAAGAATAGAAGTTGAGTGGATTGGACAAAATAGAATGAAGGGAAGGGAGAAGGGATAGGAATGGGAAAGACAGTGAAATGAATCTGATATAACTTTCCTATGTACACATACAAACACACCACAGTGAATATCACCATCGTGTACATCTATCCACAAGACTGGGAACCTAATTAGAATAAATATATTCCACGCTTGTATAAATATATCAAAATGGTTTATACTGTCATGTATAACTATAAAGAATAAAAAATTTTTAAAGTCAATGAAACGTTAACAAAATTGCTTCTTCTTGAACAACTTAAGGCAACAATGTTGGGGGAAAACAGCATGAGGAAGTTTAGGACTTTGCTTTGGGAGTTTTTGTTTTGTCTCGTTTTGTTTATTTTTGTTTTTGTAGTACTGGGGATTGAACCCAGGGATGCTTTACCCCTGAACTATATCCCCAGTCCATTTTTCTTTTAATTTTTTTTTTTTAGTTGTGGATGGACCTTTATTTTATTTATTTATTTACATGTGGCGTTGAGGATCGAACCCAGTGCCTCACACATGATAGGCAAGTGCTCTACCACTGAGCCACAACACCAACCCCCACAGTCCATTTTTTGAGACAGTGTCTTATTAAGTTGCCCTGGCCTTGAACTTGTGATCTTCCTTGCTTCAGTCTCCTGAGTAGCTAGGATTACAGGCATTCACAACCATGCCTGGGAAGTCCAGGCCTTTGTATATGCCATTTTCTCTGCTATTCTTCCAGAAAGAAATCACCTCTAATCACCACCACCCCTTTCTTTGATGCTAGGTAGTATCCCTCATGTGTTCCCATTGCATGTATTTTTCCTATAATAGTTGTTTATCAAAAATTTTTTTGAAGGCTGGGGAGATAGCTCAGTTGGTAGAATGCTTGCCTTGTAAGCCCAAGGCCCTGGGTTCAATCCCCAGCACTACAAAACAAAAAAGAAAGAAAGAAAAAAATTATTGAGCACCTTCTTTGTATCAAACACTTTTCTAGCAGACACGGTGACACACACTTGTAATCGAAGTGATTTGTAAGGTTGAGGCAAGAGGATTGCAAGTTGAGGGCGGGGCAACTTAATGAGAACCTACCTATCTAATGATTTTAAATAATTAAAAATTATCAATCAGATCACATAACAGATATGATAGTTATGACCATATGGTTAAGATATGGCTAATGGGTTAAGAAGTCAACATTGCAAGGCATGGGGAAGCATGCCTATAATCCAGTGACTCAGGAGGCTGAGGCAAGAACGTATCAAGTTGGAAGCCAATCTCAGCAATTTAGCAAGTCCCTATCTCAGAATAAAAACCAAAAAGGACTAGGGATATAGCTCAGTGGTAAAGCACTCCTTATTTCAATCCCCAGTACCAAAAAAGAAAAAGAGAGTCAACAGTCAGGTATTGAGAGATTCATTATCCATTTTGTACATTTGTGACAGTTTATGCAAAATTGACTATATTATATAGACACTCCTCAACTTATGATGATAGGGTTACATCCCAATAAACCTATCATAAGTTGAAAATATCATACACCTAACCTACTGAACATCATAGTTACTCAACAGAGTATACAACTCTCATGGTTGGGGCTGATAATTTGTATTGCTTATTTCTAGTCCAGGAAGAGATCAAAATTCAAAATTCAAAGTACAATTTCTACTAAACACACATTGCTTTTGCACTGTCTTAACTTGGAAAAATAGCAAATCATAGACCACCTGTAGTTTGATACTAGTAACAAGCATTTCTTCTGAGGGAAACAGTAAAACTACTGTTTAAAATAGTTTTTCTCAATCTGGAGTTGTAGTTCAGTGATAAGAGTGCTTCCCTTGCACATGTGACGCACTGGGTTGGATCCTCAGTACCACATAAAAATAAATAAAGGTATTGTGTCCATCTACAACTAAAAATATTTTTTTAAATAGTTTTTTTTTCCTCCCACAAACTGCTATCTCGGTTTAATTACTATAAATTACCCTGGTAAGATAGGGTTCTTGGAGGAAAAGATATACACAGTTGAAGTCTTATCCTTATGTTATTAAATTGCACTTGGCATTCTGGAAAGAAGACATGAAAGTATTACCTTACATAATAAAACATGAAAGTCAAGCCCTGCATGATACCACATGCCTATAGCTCTAGCTACTTGGGGGCAGGAGGATCATTTGAGCCCAGGAGTTTGAGACCAGCCTGGGAAACATGGCAAGACCTTGTCTCAAAAATAAAAAATAAAAAAGAAAGAAAGAAAGAGGAAAATGTAAAAATTTGCTGGGTGCGATGGTGCAAACCTGCACACCTGTAGTCTCAGCAACTCAGGAAGCTGAAATAGGAGGATCACAAGTTCAAAGCCAGCCTTAGCAACTTAGCAAGGACCTAAGCAACTCAGTAAGGCCCTGTCTCAAAATTTAAAAAAACAAAGAGGGTTGGAGATGTTGCTCAGTGGTTAAGCACCCCTGGGTTTAATCTATGGTACCAAAAAAAAAAAAAGTTAGTTGCATCTTCATGTTTAAATTTGCTTTCAACATATTAAAATGGCCCAGATTTTGTCAAATAATTCTAGAAGAGCATTTAAATCAAGGAAGTTTTTTTTTCCTAATATCTTTCTAGTTTGCTAATAATTTTATGAGTGTTAGATCTGCACAATGTATGCTTTCTCTCTCCTCTTTCTTTTTTCTTTTTCCTTCTTAAGTCTCCCTTGCACACTGTTTCTTTTCTTTTTTAAACAATTGATTTGCTACAGAAACTTGGTTGCCACTTCAATACAAAGCTCATTATTACACAATTATCAGAAATGGCCTAACATATATATTTCATACTCTATTCCTTCCCCCGCCATGGGAAGGAAAGAAAAACTAACAATTATTGAACAGCAGTAACTGCTAGGATATTTTTGTGTGTCATTCATTTTCTCCTTACAACATTTCCATAATGTGCATGTTAAGTCAATAAGGCTCAAGGTCAAGCTGCAGTCAGTAAGGGTAAAGGCAGGAGCACACGCCTATAATCCCCAAAACTCAGGAGGCTGAGGAAGGAGGATCACAAATTTGAGGCCAGCCTGGCAATTTAGTGAGACCCTGTCTCAAAATAAGAGCAGGGAATGTAGCTGAGGGGTACAGCACCCCTGGGTTTAATCCCCAGTTCTGCAAAATAAATAAATGAATAAATAAACAAATAAAAAACAAAAAATAAGGGTAGAGGCATGATTTGAGTTAAATCTATTGACATGGCACACGATATTCAGCTCGGGAATAGAATGATCTGCAAGGGGCCAGTGATGTGGCTCAGTGGCCGAGCACATGTCTAGCATGTACAAGGCCTGGGTTCAATTCCGAGCATCAGAATTTACAAAGAAAGAAAAAAAAATGTAACAGAATGACCTGCAAGTTTAACAGATTACATTGTTCTATTTTTCCATTTAGATACTCTTAACTTATAAATTCTAATTTCAGGATATTAATAATGGCTAAGAATGGACTATTTACTCTGTGTCAGGTATTATACTGTTTTAGATTATCTCATGAACAACACATTGGATTTTGGTTGCACCTGTTGCTCAAATAGGAACATGAGTAGCACTCACAGAACAACCTTGAAAAGTTCATTCAAAGAAGAATCATGACCTTCCCCCACCAGAAGTATATGTTAACTCTTGCTATTCTCTTTGCTGTCTTTAGGGAATCCAGTTCTACACTCAGCTAAAGACCATCACTTCTCAGTGGAAAGAAGAAGATGCTACTCTTTCCTCACCTGCTGTAGTCATGCCTACCATGGGCCGTTAGAAACAAGTTTCTCCAAGACTCAGTCCATCCTGAGAAATCTCTATTCTTGACCAGCTTCGTTTGTCAACTTTGCTCAGATTAGATCCTTGAGATTGGAATATGTTGTTATTAAACTCTTTCTCAGGCTCTTGGCCCCTTCAGAGTTGTGTAGGGAGACCCGTAGTGTAACACTAACTCCAGATTTTTATTTGCTCTTCATACTTCTGCTTTGAAGGCAACTCTTGTAACTATAATGCTTATCTGGAATAAGAGCTTAGATCAGTTTTCTAAAACCTTTTCCCCTTTTCTAATGACCTGAAGGAGGGTAAGGTCAATGTATGTACAGATGATCTTCCAAAAATTGGAAAAAGAATCCTTGGATGGGAAAACAGGATAGAACTAGTTCATGAACTCTGGTTGAGCCTCCAAGACAGCCCTCATCAATGCCAGTGGGCAAGACCCCTCTGCCAAGTTTTCCTGAGCCTCTTGCTCATTCCCTCACTGACACAAAGTATAATCAATCCATTTCTATTTATCCCAACATTGTGATCACTGCTCTTTCTTTTCTTTGCCACTTTGTTGTCCCTGTGATTCATGACCACTAATTCTATCATTGTCCCCATTTCTGCTTCTTAAAATCAAATCTCAAGGATACCTCTGTATGCAATGGATAAATTAATGTTTTATGTGCCAAATGTTAAGTTTCAGGGTTTACTTCAACAATCATTTATCAGTGCTTCAGTCATTAATTCAGATGCAAAATAGTTTTCTTAGAAAATTATTTCAAAAGTTATTTTAGACCCAGAAATAAAGGAGGGGTCCACCCACAAAACTGCATTAGATTCTTGCCTTACGCAAGTCATATATGCTATTATTTGCCAAATTTTTTATTTTTTTATTGTTTTTATTTTTTGGTACCAGGGATTAAACACAGGGGTGCTTAACCACTGAGCTATGTCCCTAGCCTTTTTTATTTTTTGAGACAGGTCTTGCTAAGTTGCTTAGGGCCTCACTAAGTTGTTGAGGCTGGCTTTGAACTTGCAATCCTCCTGCCTCAGCCTCCTGAGTCGTTGTAATTATAGACATGTGTCACCACACTTGGCTTGCCAAATTTTATATATTACTCTTTTCTCTTGCCTGCAATTATCATAAGTGATACCTTTTAATGAGAGAATTCCTCATCTGATTAATTAGGGTCTAATAAATTTTTAAGTTTTTCAGTACTTTAAGTAGTGAAGAAGAAATGCTTTGATAGTCTTCTTCTGTTAATTCAGCTGCCTTTATCCTTTGTTTTTTTGATACATCTTTTTTTTTATTATTATTTGTATTGGAGATTGAATCTGCGGATGCTTTACCACTGAGCTACATCCCCAGTCCTTTTTAGTTTTGATTTTAAGATAGGGTCTTACTAATTTACTGAGGGTCTTAAATTGCTGGGGCTGGTCTCAAACTTGCAATCCTCCTGTCTTGGCCTCCTAAGTCCAACAGGCATGTGCCACTATATCTAATCTTGAAATGAGAATGGAAGTTGATGAATTGGGGTTGTGGGTCAGTGGTAGAACACTTGCCTAGCATGTGTGAGGTACTGGGTTTGATCCTCACCATCGCATATAAATAAATGAGTAAAATAAAGACCCATCAACAATCAAAAAAATTAAAAAAGAATGAAAGTTGATGTGCTGAACAAAATAGATTCTGTTTTTTTCCACCATCCCAGTTGAATTCCATCTTTCTGAACTAGGGGAAGACTGTTGGCTCTAATGGCATAACCCTTAGGCAGATGCCGTCATTTATTTTTCTGTTTCTCCATTAGTCATTTAGTGCTACCCTACTCCATGGGGAGTTAAGGATGGTGAAGAACTTTGAAAATGTTGTGCATGGATAGAATGTCAGAACCTTCAATCACTTAAGGTAATACTTACAACCTTACTCTGGGTCTTTTTTATTTTTATTTTTATTTTCTGCCTCCCTACAGGTGAGGCAATAGAAATTTATACTTTTGAGAATGCAATTGCCCCTTGTTTTCTCTTATAAAATATAGCTTATATATAATACAATCCAACAACTTCAGGCTGGGTTGAATAAAAAATTATGCCTAAATTCCAAGTGGAATTAAATATAGCCACAAAGATTCCTAACATTTTCCTTACATTTAAGGAAAGTCACTTTTTAAAAAATACTGACTAGTCAGAATTGTGTTGCTCTCATTGAAATCAGCTCATTTGGCCAACTACTTGCTGTTCAAAAGTTTCTTGTTTCTTGGGGAAAATATGTGTACAGTTGTATTCAAGTTAGTAGCAGCTAAAAAATTCAGAATTTTTCTTTCTTTTTTGATTTGATATGGCTTCATTTGAACCTTCTCAGATACTACATTCTACTAATTGATTATTCATAACAAATTACAAATAAAAAGCTCTTAAAGAGAAAGAAATCTGGCTTTTTCTTTTAATGGTACCATAATTCCTTATAATACCTTTGTCACCTAGGTTGTAGTGACTTGGACATAGACTTCCCACCCTATGTCCAAAGTTAAGAATTGTAATGTCATTATGTTTGTGCTTACATAAAAGATAGTATACATTTTGACTATACTGCTGCTTTCCTTTTTTTTTTTTTTTTTTTCTTTTCTTTTTTTGGTACTGGGGATTGAACCCAGGGGTACTTTGCCACTGAACTAAATCTTCAGATCTTTTTATTTTTTATTTTGAGACATGATGTCTCACTAAGTTGCTTAGGGACTCACTAAGTTTCTGAGGTTGGTCCAAACTTGGATCCTCCTGCTTCAACCTCCTGAGTCACTGGGATTACAGGAGTATGCCACAACACCAGTAGGCTACTTATTTCAAAAGGTTTTCTACACTAAAAGAGACACGAATATCCACTTGCATTTTGTATTTCCAACTTTAGTGTGAAATTTTTATAAAAATTTCTAGGATCTCATATTATTTGTTACTCATTTCACTGATCCCTGAAGGCTCCTGGATGGCCAGTAGAGAAAAGAAGTAAGAATTAGCAAGAAGCTGCATGGGGAAAGGAAATAGCTGTGTGTATTATTCAACTGGATTATAGTCTCCTTACTTTGTTGGACTCCTGAGATCCTTTTGTATTGGGTAGTGTCATTTCACCAGGGTCTGATATTTCAACTTGCTGAGTGATGAAGGTTTGATCTTGAAGTTTACTTTTATCCCTGCAATAATGACAAAATAAGAGTATTGTCAGCATCCATACCTGAGATTTGGTTCAGAACAGCAGATTCGTCATATTATTCTCACTCAACTCTAATACATGTGAAATGCCCACAAGAGCCATTGTGATTGGTTCACATTTGAAACTTTGCAGGAGAGATCTTACCCAAATTCCTTCATTTCTCTACTGTCAGAAACAACATGATCTGGAACTGGAGTCCTAGAAGTCTGGTTGTATTTCCTGTGGTGTATAAAAGTCAATAAAAAATGAGGCAGTGTCTCCTTATATCCTTATATTTCAAGTATACCCTTACCATGACAAGTGAAATGTTTCAGTTAGATGGGCTTATTTTCAAAATAAATTTTTACATGCACATACATACACACATGCACACACACACACATACAGCAGGTTAGGCAAACTAATATATTCACTTGAAAGTTGAGGTATGCCGAACTTGAGAAGTGGAAATATTTATGGAGATGATCATAATGAAGCTACTCATACAACAATTTGTTTGGGGAGGGGGATACTGGAAATTATAAACTAGGGCATCATGCATACTTGGCAAGTGCTCTACCACTGACTGACCCTGTACAACAACTAATAGTGGTAAAGGGCAAGTTTGAACCAGAGTACCAACAAAAATGTCCAGAAAAATATCCTTCTCACAAAGAGAAACCCAGAACACAGAAGGTTATCCAGTAGGGAGATAGGCCCAGTAAGAAAATTTTTACCTTAAATTTTGGAAGGACAGGAAATAAGCATATCATAAATTTAATGTTCTAATTTAAGTGAGTTTAATAGAGATAGAAAGGATAGTAGGTTGATACCCCAACAGATAAAGATACATACCCCATTCCTAAAACTTGTTCTCAATTAGATGCCTTTGAAAGCAACATAAAACACTCAAAATCTAGCTATATAGTCTAATGGTGATATGTAAAAAAATACTTTAGACACTAAAGAATCTGAAGACCTATGTGGTTACTAATGTATTGATTTATTGTAGTCACTTATTGATTATTCCCACTAAGATCAATCATAAAGAAAAATACCATGGACTCATAACCATGAGCTATCAACTATGAACTCTTAATCAACTTCCTACATGCCTTGGTAGACCTTCTATCATCTAACTCCTCCCCCATTTGGTTTGAATCTCCTCAACATTCCACCATCTATTCCTATCTTACTGTTCCTTTATCTAATTCTGGCATGAGGTTTCAACAGGCTTAAACATAGTTCCATTATGAGTTAGGTTCAAGTTCATTGCTTTGGTGTGAACCATCTTGCTTTAATTCCTTTGTTTCTCCAAGGCTGAAAACAACATATAGTATGGAATTAGAGGTCTAGAACTCTAGCTATATTCCTTCAATAGGAAAAAGTTAACTCAAATGGTTATGGTGGTGCACCTGTAATTCTAGCAGCTCAGGAGGCTGAGATAGGAGGATCACAAGTTCAAGGCCAGCCTTAGCAATCTAGCAAGACACTAGCAACTTAGTGATACCCTGTCTCAAAATAAAATTTAAAAAAAAAATTGAAAAAGGCTGGGTACATAGCTCAGGTAAAGCACCTCTGGATTTAATCCCTGGTGGTACCTCCAGTACCCAGTACCCCAAAAAAAAAAAAAAAAAAAAAAAATCAGCTCAAGACTTACTGATGATATCACATTCCCCTAGTCTAGGCTTTCCTATTACTATATAATTCTTCTGAGTCTATGTTATAGTTATACTTTTATATTTATTTGTATGATGATTTTAAAAAATTTTTCTCTCATATAGAGCATAAACTCATTGAGATTAGGTGTGATGTCCTTATTTACTCAACACTATATCCTCAATAAATAGCACGGACTCAATGTGTACAAGTGAATTAAAGGATAGACTAAATAAAATTTAAACCTTTATCTCAAACTGGCTTTCTGGTTTGGTTTTATTTTGTTTTTGTGGTACTGGGGATTGAACCCAATACCACAAAAACACAGTGGCTAAAACACAGTGGTGAGAGTGAAACTAATAATTAAAAGGAATTTATTGGAATACCTGTGGATTTCTGTTTTCCCTTCTATATCTCTTTCTTATATTAGAGTCCCTTGATGAATAATCACATTTACATATTTTTGCAAACCAATAAAACCTTAACAGTTTTTATGCTTCTCTACATGTGCTATACATTCAGTTAAGCAATGTAACTTAGCAAGCATTACAGTAAGCATCATCCTAAATATCTAAGATAATATTTTCCCTTTAATTCCAAGTCATCTTATGTCTTCATGTCTCCTCATTCCTATTCCTTATCTCTTGGTGTACTCTTTTAGTTTTTCTGGTCCTTTAATATATTTCTTCTTCTTCTTTTTTTTTTTTTTTTTTTTGGTATTGGGATTGAACTCAGGGGTGAAGAAGTAGGAAATTACCTAGGAACAAAACCATTCATTTTTGCAAAGAGCAATCTCAAGACTTTTTCCTTCTGCTCCCAGGTCAAATCTGCAATATCCACATTTTTTTCAGTACTTGTCCTAAAGAATTTCAAAGGGAAAAAAGTGAAAAGAAAAAATGTGATCAAAGCAAACTTTTCTTTTTAAAAAATATAAAATACGTAAACATAAGAAAAATTCCATACCATAACTGAATACTATATAATGACTACAAACTATATCCATTAAAAAACATAAAATTGAAAAGGTTACTAATATACTAGACTACCCAAAATGTTATGTAGTCATTAACATGAAAAAGACAAGAACTATAACATGAAAAAGGTTTGTGCTCAAACATTAAGCAAATAAGTAAAACAGAATGTTACAATATAGCACACTATGTATTCATAATTACTTCAAAGACAAAAGGAACAAGAAAAAAAGTTGATTGGTAAGATTATTAATAGGTGTTTTTCTTTTAACATTTCTTTTTGTATAAAATATTTACCTGTGAAAACAGTGACAAAAAGTAAATTTGGGAAATAACATATAAATTAAATTTATAATCTGTTTTTCTTACCTTTAAGTAAGGCTCCAGGCAGGTCTATCTACACTAAAACTTTTCCATAGTATGCATAGTCTACTTGCTATTTATAAAAGCTAAAATGTAGAGTATTTACGTTGTATAATTCAGGAAATATTTTTGCAGATAGGCCAGTGGGGTTGGTTTGTTGTTGTTTTGATTTTCCTTTTTATTGTTCTGCAGTATTGGGGATTTAATCCAGGGGTGCCATATCACTAAGCTATACCCCCATCCCTTTTCTTTTTTTTAATTTTTTTTTAATTGTAAACAAATGGGATACATGTTGTTTCTCTGTTTGTACATGGAGTAAAGGCGTAATCATAAATTATTTGTGTAATCATAATCATTTGTGTAATCATAAATTTACATAGGGTAATGTTGTTTGATTCATTCTGTTATTTTTTCCCTTCCCCCTACCCCTCCCACCCCTCTTTTCCCTCTATACAGTCCTTCCTCCATTCTTGCCCCCCTCCCTAACCCTAACTCTAACCCTAACACTAACCCCTCCCACCCCCCATTACCCCCATCCCTTTTTATTTTTTATCTCAAGATAAATTTTTTTAATTTAATTTTTATTTATTTTTTTTGTGTGCACTGGGGATTGAACCCAGAGAGACTTTATCATTGAGCTACATCCCCAGTCCTTTTTATTTTGTATTTTAAGACAGGGTCTAACTAAGTTATTTAGGGCCTTTTTCAGTTGCTGAGGCTGGCCTCAAATTTGCTATCCTCCAGGCTCAGCTTCCCCAGCTGCTGGGATTACAGGTATGTGTCACCATATCCAGCTAAAAAATTTTTATCTTTTTTATTTTAGGCTCTCAATAAGTTTCCCAAGCTGGCCTTGAACTTGCAATCTTCCTCCCTTAGTCTCTTAAGTAGCTGGAATTATAGGTGTGCGTGACAGCAAAACCTGAAAGTTTAGGGTTTTTTTAATATAATTTATTTTAGTTGTAGATGGACACAATACATTTATTTTATTTATTTTTATGCAGTGCTGAGGACTGAACCCAGTGCCTCACTCGTGCTAGACAAGTGCTAGACAAGTGCTGACCACCAGGCTGCACCTTACAGTCCTGAAAGTTTAGGTTTTGCCTTATGATTACCATATATTTCAATTGTCCTCCCTAATCTGCCTCTTAAACAGATGCTGGAGATTGAAGTCAGGGCCTTGAACATGTTCCACACATGCTTCACCACTGAGCTACACTTCCAGCCCCCAGATGATGCAATAGTTTAAACACCATTTCAGCCCTGCTAGTAGAAGTGATAAGTTGCCCAGTAGCAAAAATGTTACACAGAAGGCAGAAGAGGAAGAGCACAGTTTCTGCAATAACAATGTGGGGAATCGTTTAGCCTCCTCTGAAATTTTATAACAATATACAGTAGAAGAACGGTGTACGGAAACTACCTTATGTATGGTGGAGATGCAAGCTACAATAAAAAAGAGGAAACTGCAGCCAATAGCTTCATAACAAAAGTAACATTCTGAATGTGGCAATAAGATAATATACTATATTATTAGCAAATAGATATATATTATTACAGTAATATATGGTTTTGTTTTGTTTTTTTTTAAGTATCATCATCTTTTCAAAAACTTCCAGAGGCCACTGGGCATGTCCAACCTTCCCAATAGCTATAAAATTCAAAAGCACCTACAAATTAGTCCCTTCTAAATGAATGTAGGGGACTGGCTGTGTGTGGTAGTGTACATCTGTATTCCCAGCTACTTGGGAGGTTGAAGCAGGAGGATCACAAGTTTGAGGACAGCATGGGCAACTCCCCCTCAAAAAAAAAACGAGGACTGCAGATATAACTCAGTGGTAAATTGCCTGCCTAGCATACACAAGGCCCTGGGCTCCATCCCCAGCACTACAATAATAATTAGTATTATTTAATATATAATATAATCATAGTAATATAATTATATTATAACATGATATTATAAAAATATAATAATATATTTTAAATATGTTTATTATAACAATTTAATATTTACTATAATAATACAATTGTGTTACATTATTATTAAAATATTTAAAGCAGAAAATACACATGAAAAAACTCTTACTAAGATACTAAGTTCATAGTTGTATAGGAAGTCCTTTAAAGTTTCATCAGTTGGGCTGGGAATACAGCTCAGTTGATAGAGTGGTTGCTTTGCATGCACAAGGCCCTGGGTTCAATCCCCAGCACCACAAAAAAAAAAAAAAAACAATTCAAGAAACAAAGTTTCATCAGTTAGGACCTCTGAAGAATTCAATTAAATTGGAATACAAACCACAATTTAGTTCCAGAATAATTACAATACACGATAATGTAATCAGTGGTTTAATGGGAAGACTGTACTACAAAACAAAATGCTAACAGGAAACAAAATTAATCACTGTACACCCAGGCATGGTAGCACATGCCTATAATCCCAGCAACTAGGGAGGCTAAGTCAGGAGGATAGCAAGTTTAAGACCAGCCTCAGCAACTGAGAGAGGCCCTAAGCAACTTAGTAAGACCCTGTCTCAAAATAAAAAATAAAAAAGGCTGGGGTGGATTCAATCTCCAGTACCAAAAAATAAAAATAAAAATTTACATGGTTAGATATTTTTGTCTTCATCTCAAGATAGGAAATGAAGCAGTACAAAATATCTGAGAAACCTATACTTATCAAAAATGTTTAACTTGAATCTAATGAAGCCTTTATAACTACTTTCCAATTTAAGCAAAATAAGATAAACAGGTTAAAAGATATTACAATGACATCCTATTGGACAAATAATCTAGTCTCTAACAAATCTCTGTCATGAAAATAATGAGGTATCTACTAAGAATACATACATACTAAGATCCACAAACTATTCTGAACATAAGGATTGCAAAGATAAATCAGTTCCCATTCTCAAGTAACTTGTTGAGAAATCTATTCTACTTAGTTATCAAACTGAACTTTTCCAAGTTCTTATTTCATTAAAGGGCACAAAAATGGCAGCACAAAATAAAAAGTGTTATCAGTACCATTTTTCAGCCTTGATAAGATCCTGATTCACACTATTGGTGCTGTGTTCTCTGCCATCAAATGTCCTGATCAGGGGATATTCTGTTTTTCCTGCACATGCCATTCTCATTTTTATATTGAAAGCATCTTGTGCTATCTGCTTGTAACGCTTTCTGCTGAGTAAGATCTGTTGCTTCACTTGGTATAGAGCATCTAAAAAGAACCTTTCCACTTCTGTTCTCTCATCCAGTATGTTCTTGGCCAGCTTCTTCACGCGATTCATTTCCCTGTCCTTCATCTGAAGGAGGTATTGTAGCTTGTCAATTTCTCCCCGACCTGCTTGGTTCTCTATTGTTGCCTGTTGCTGCAGGTTCGAAACTTCAGTCTCAAACTCTTTGGTCATGAAACTCAGAGCATTCTCTAAGCTTACCACCTTCTTCCGAAGAACTTGGATTTGTGCTTTCTGCTGGGTGAGTTGCAAAATCTTTTCCCTAATCAACAGGTCATTGATCTCCTAAAAACAGATGAGAGAGGGGAGAGTTCATTAATCATTCCAAAACTTTAAAGTTCCTCACTAATTTTCATTACTTCATGAGATATAAGTTAGCTACAAGGCTAAGAAAGTGATTATTTCAATGTTTCTGTGTAGAGAAAGTAACAAATACCCTAAGGCCCTTGTCTGGACATGTGATCTTACTAATTATGAAATTTCAAACTGCCTCTAAAATTTTGAAAGGTTAAATAATTTATATTATCAAAATCAATAAAACTAATGTAATGGAAATCATGGTAGTCTCCTAGTTGCCTACTCCAATATCCATTTTCCATTTTTCTTTGCATCTTAGTAATAAAACCCCAATTTTATTAAGGAAGGAAGTAGAACCAGCTGAAAATCCAAGACTTCCTTGCAGTTCAGCATATTAAAATTCTGGTCAATGAGATATAAGTGGAAGTACGTGTAAGACTTCCAGGAAGACCTCTGAATCTAAATCTAAAAGGGTACATTTTTTTTCTTGTTGTCCTTCCTCTTCCTTCTGTTTGGAATAATGGTTAGACCTCCAGTAGCCACCTTGGCCATGAGATAACTTTGAGGATATAAGCCAAATGTTGCAGAGGAGAGTTAAGGAATCCGAATATCTTTTGATTTTGTGGCACTACCACTCCTGTTCTGGATTGCTTATCACCAGTTCCTTTAGGGCAAAAACAAACCCTCTTGTGGTGATGCCATTGATGTCAGGTCTGTTATAATCAAACTTAGGTGATTTGGGGACCAACTATAATCAAAGGAAAATCAGTATTTTCTAAAGGTAGTAGACAATAAGAATAATATTTATGTTTCTGATAAAAATCATATTTATAAAGTCAAATCTAATGCTTCTTATAAACTATTCACTAATTCATCTTTTCAGATAAGGAAAATGCATCATCCAGACAGAAGAAACATGGTTCTACTGTCCTTTTGTATGCTTATAGTAGTCAATTCTTAATATTCACCAACCCAATCATTAAAAAAAAAAAAAAAAAAAAAAAGACTAGGAAACAGTATAAATGAAAGTGGGAACCTTTTGATGTAAAAGAAAAGTACGATTTTCTTGCAACTTCTCAGAGGTTTTTTGTAGAGCGTCAGCTTCCTTCAGGTGGTATGAGAGAGCTTTCTGGAGATAAATATTCTCTTTAAAAACATTTCTTCCAGCAGCATTCAATTGCCTAAAAGAGATATAAGATCACAAAACATAGGCCCAAGTTTTAGATATTATCAAATGAAAACAATGATTGCTTTATCCTCTAACATTAATAATGACCATCACTGTAGTTCAGTAGTAGTGCACTTGCCTAGCATGCATGAGGCCCTTTAGTTCAGTCTCGCACTCATTTAGTTTATGATAGGCACTCAATAGGCAGGTGGGGAGCTTGTTACAAAGTTCTCACCCTATAGGAAAGTGCAAAGTGATGTGTTACTTTCAGGCATGAGTTTCCCAAGCTCTTTCCTATCCAGACGACAACTTGAAGAACTCCAAAATGGCAGAGGTACAAAATGAAAGCATCCCAGGTTCCTGAATCACCACTGAAGGAGAGTTGCCAGATCCATATTGAATTGTTATACAAGCAAGAAATAAACCATTGAGACCTGGGAGTTCAATTATTAACATAACATACTTTAGTGTTACTTCCACTAATATGTCTCAAAACAATCCTGCAAGTCTGCTGATATCAGTCCGATTTTTATTTATTTATTTATTTTTATTTATTTTTTTGGTACTGGGGATTGAACCCAAGGGAGCTTAACCACTGAGTCACATCCCCAAACCCTTTTTATTTTTAGAAACAGATCTTGCTAAGTTGCTTAAGACCTCGCTAAGTTGCTGAAGTTGACTTTGAACTCATGATCCTCTTGCATCAGGCTCCCCACTTGCAGGGATTACAGGTGTGCACCACCACACCCAACCCATTTTCAGATGAAGAAATTTAATTTCAAGAAAGTTAAGCGGTCTACCAATGTCACATGCATGCTGAGAACCAAAGTCTAACTTCAAGGCCCAGATTCTCTCCACCACACCATGCTGTTACAAAATGGTTAGAGGGAAAGGTGTAGAGCATAAAGAGACAGTCAGGGAAAATAGACCAGAACATTTGAAAAAGGCTAGCCAGGAGAGGAGGAGGAAGACAAGAAGATAAAAAGAAGCCAGGTGCAGTGGTGCATGCCTACAATCCCAGCTGCCTGGGAAAGTGAGGCAAGATCACAAATTCAAGGTCAGTCTTGGCAACTGAGCAATACACTATCTCAAAATGAAATAAAAAGGGCTGGCAATATAGCTCAGTGCTTTCCTAACAGGTGTGAGGCCCTATGTTCAAACACCAGTACTGTCAAAAAAAAAAAAGGTCTGGGTATGTGTAGAGCACTTGTCTAGTATCCACAAAGCCTTGGGTTTGATCCTCCAACCCACACTCCCCTCGAAAGAAAGAAAGTAGACAAAGCAAAGAGGTAAGAGAGGCTTATTTGAAAAAAGAGGCAATGATCTCTTACGTCACAGCTTCATGGTGGGCTCTCTCTGCCAGCATTACTATCTTCTTTTCAGCCTCTTTTTCTAGTCGGTGCTACAAAAAGAAAATGGCTGGTTTAAAATAGTTATATCTCTAGCAACAGTTCTAAAAGATTTACACATGTTATTTACTTTTTACAACAACACTATGAAATAGATATTATTATTATCCCCAGAAGCAATGACTTAGGAAAAGAGAAATTAATGCACATTGTCAGGAAGTGGTAGAGCAAAGACGCATACACAGGCAATCTAATGTTACATATCCTCCCTAATGAGTAATCAAATAAATAAGAGAATGAATAGGCTGTGATAAGAGCTATACATGAAATATGTGGGAGTAATAAGATAGGGAGTAACTAGGGGAGATCATTTTAGGTTGGAGTGTAGGAAATCTCTGAGGAAATGACATTTTAGATTTAGAGAATAAGCCACAGCTTAAAGAAGAACATTTCAGAAAGAGGTAATAGTCAAGCACAAAAACATGGAAGTAGGCATGACTTTGTGATTCAAGATACAGAAAGGAATAAAAGGGAAAACAAAAGCAAACCAAACAACAATGAACTGGGGAAATCCTTTATATGACCAGGTGGAGCATGCTAAGCAAGAGATGAATGAACAGACCTATTGGAAAGCCTAGTGCCTTAGGAAGGAGCAGCCCTGGGATTCAAATCCATAGAGAAATACCCATGAAATCTGTAACAACAGGGTGAGGCTGATACTGCTGTAGGTGACCAACCAACACTTAATTCCCATCTTCCTTTTTCCTTCCTAGCTGCTACTAGTAGTTGGAAAAACAAAATATTCACTTTCCCAGCCTCTTTTATAACATGGTCTAGCCAATAAAATGTAAGAAGAAATCTGCTAAATGCTTCCGGGAAAGGTTTTATGGCTTCCAGATAAAAGGGACAGATATATCTGGAGTATCCCTTCATTCTTGCCTTAAACATAAATAAAGATTGAAGTTACTGTTATCATCTTGCAACTATGAGGAAAAGACCAGAAGCACCTACTCTCAGACAGAATAATCCTATTTATATATGCACTATTACTCAGGTATTCTGTAAGCTGACCAAGTACTTCTAAAGAGATAGGATTCAGGTGAAGTAGAGGGGAAATGCAACTGAGAGCGTCCAATTCCTGACCATTGCAGGAAGAGTCCCAGAGGGAAAGCGCCAGGGTGCTGCTCCTGTCTTACTCCCTTTAGGTAATTCCATACACAAACTAGAAACCTAGGCCACTGTGTGTGGAGGGGGGGGTGCTGGAGATGGAAATCAACTTAACACATACTAAGCACACACTCTACCCCTGAGCTTCATCTCCAACCCCGTAAACCACTTTTTAAAGTAATTCTTCTTATCTAAAATTCATGAGTTATTTGCCCACCCTCAACTCCCTACATGCCTACCAATTTCTGAATCTAATCAATTCTTTCCTACAAATGAAAATTTAAGAAACAAAAGAATTAATTGAAATCATGGGGCCTCTGAAAAGACTCTATGGAAGAAACGTGTTCCAATGTACTTCCCATAATTTGGAGAATTAACTTCAGAGACCCAGAAAAACCAGGAAGTTTGGGATGTGCTAAGAAACATTTTTGAACCCCCTTTTATTAACATCCTTGGCTCCACTAGACTAAGGGAACATTTTCACACTCATACTTAGAGTGATTTCTCCAATACCTTCTCCCCTATGTAGAGACACATGTAGCTTTAATTGTACCAGGGGAATACCAAGCTGAGACCTGAAGCCTTTATAAAATCTTTAAATGGAAACAACCTAAGTGTCCATCAACTGATGAATGGATAAAGAACATGTGGTACATATACACAATTGGGTATTTTTAAGCCAAAGAATGAAATTCTGTCATCTGAGACAACATAAATAAAACTACATGATCCATGGCTGGGTTTGTGGCTCAGGGGTAGAGTGCTTGCCTGGCACATGTGAGGCACTGGATTCAATCCTCAGCACCATATAAAAACAAACAAAATAAAGGTGTTTTAAAAAAAGAGACTGCTGGACTCTGAGGTTCATGTTGCCAAAACAAAAACAACAACAAAACCTAGATGATCTGGATGAAACAGAAACGAAACCATTATGTTAAGTGATACATGCCAGGCCAAGAAAGACAAGTACTGCATGATCTCACTCACAATATGGGATCTAAAATAGTAGTGTAGAATGGTGGCTACCTGAGGCCAGGGAGAGTGGTGTAGATGATGCAGAAGGGTTGATCAGTAAGTCAGTTATGAGCAAGAAGATGTGGTGTGCTATGCACAGTGGAGTGACTATAAATAAACAATATACTGTAAGTTTCAAAAAGTAGAAGATTCTGAAAGCTCTCCCCATAAAGAAATGATAAATGTGTGAGGAGATAGATAGATACTGGATTTAAACAGTATATACATGTATTGAAACATGATATGGTACCACATTAATATGTACAATTTTATATTTTTATTTATCAATTAAAGTAAATCGTAAAAAATTAAGAGAATCTCTGAATGGAAGGGGGAAAGGAATGGAACTTCAGATTTCTAGATTAGAAAGTTTTGTTTTCTCTGATTTTTATCTATTATGAAATTGATAATAATCTATTAAGATACCAAATGGAAGGTTGGTATATTTCAGAATGCATATAAATACACTTATGTCGTTCTGGTAAACGAAACACTTCTTAATTAGCCCTAACATTCTGTACCTTTTCTTCAAAAAATCTGCTCTCCAATCTGCTAAGAGACTCCTGATGTTTCTTCTCTGTGTTTCTTAAATTTTCCTTCAGCTAAAATTTAAAAAACAAAAACTGGTCAGTAGGAAATGAGGTTGACTGGGACATATTTCTAAAACATTCCCAATATAGAAACACTTTTTGATACATGTTAACTTTCCTAGTCCTGAACACAAAGAAATTCAGTGTCCTCGCCTTGGAATACCATATTTCCCTCAATCTTCTATAGGTTTACAAGAACAGTATTGAGGTTTTGTTTTTTTTTTTTTTCATTAAAAAAATGTGTTGTCAATGGACCTTTATTTATTTATATGTGGTGCTGAGAATCAAACTCAGTGCCTCACACATGCTAAGCAAGTGCTCTACCACTGAGCCACAAACCCAGCCCCAGTATTGAGTTTTTAAAAAGCCTTTCATGATCAACAGGTTCTCAGGGCATTCAGATAAATTGTTCTTATCATAGTTTCCAAATATCTTCATTTCAAATGGGGAATCAATAAATTCTGGAATTGGAGGGATATTCCGATGCCAGAGCAAACTGTGGCCCTGAACCATTGCCTGGAGACTGTGCTTGAAGGCTGCTGCCACTGATGTGGGTTGCACAGTGGGGAAAAAAAACTGGAAGGATGTTAGGAGTCAGACTATACCACTTCCCCACCTAACACAGGAACCCCTTCTGAGAAAAATGCTCTGAGACAGAAATATCACTAATTCAAGTCTCATTAATATATCAGGCTGCTTTTAAATAGTTGCCACTTTAAAAAAAACTCTTCCTAATATCAATCTAAAAAATATGTCCCCATGGTTCCCATGGGTGGGCACTATTTTTATTCTCTAAACGAAATAGAACAAAAAAGGCAAAGAAAAATACACTAATTTAAAGTAATGATCCTGTAGTCTATACTACTGGCAATAATAAATAAGACTGGCTGGTGCACACCTGTAATCCCAGCATTTCAGAGTCTGAGGCAGAAGGATGGCATGTTTGAGCCCAGCCAGGCCTTAGTAAAACTGTCTCAAAATTTTAAAAACTGAAAAATTAAAAATGCCTGGAGATGTAGCTCAGGGTAGAGCGCCCCCAGGTTCAAACCCCAATACCACTAAAAAAAAAGAAAGAGATTAAAATAGGCATCTGGAATACTTTTTTAACATTCATACCACAAAAGAGGCAGTAAGAGCTTCCTCTCTCACCAGCTGTTTGATGTTTGACTCTGTTCCAATCACTTAACTGCTCTAAGTCTCAGGTTGTCAGAAAAAGAAGACAATAATAGTACCAACCTCATAGGGGTGTGGTAAGGATTAAGTAATAAATAATAAATGTAAAGCACTTAGCATAATAACCATTTAATATATAAATTGGTGAATGTCTAAAATTATCCTCCCTATACATAACAATTTTCCTTATGTAATCTGTTCTGTTCATTAAATCTCCACTTTATATGATCTCTTTCAGATGTTATTCTTTCTTCCTAAAATTTTATACAGTTTTTTAAATGACCTCATATTGTCAAAGACTTTCCAAATAAATGTCAATTTAGCTGGGTATGGTGGTACATGCCTGTAATCCCAGTGACTCAGAAGGCTGAGGCAGGAGGATTACAAGTTTGAGGCCAGCCTCAGCAACTGAGAGAGGTCCTAAGCAACTTAGCAAGACCCTGTCTCAAAATAAAAAATAAAAAGGACTGAGGATGTAGCTTAGTGATAAAGTTCCCCCAGGGTTCAATCTCCAATACTCCCCCTACAAAATTAATGAGTTTATATCTTCAAGTGTGTGGAGACAACCCTTTTATATACCATTAGACTTCCCCAAAAATCTATAATTAATAAATCTTTCAAATGATAATTAGGCAATGTGCACCACAAATCTTTAAAAGTTCATGTACTTCTTTCTTTCCTTTCCTTTCCCTTCTTTCTTTCCTTCCTTCCTTCCTTCCTCCCTTTCTTCCTTTCTTTCTTTCTTTGGAGATGGGGGTCTCATTATGTTGCCTAAACTGGAGGGCAGTGACTATTCACAGGCACAATTCCAGTACTGATCAGTATTTGCAACCTGTTGGTCCTATTTCCAGGTCACCATATTGATGTCAACTTAGTGTGAACACCCAATAAGCATATACACTATATCCTGGAACTCCTGGACTCAAGCAATCATCCTGCCTCAGCCATCCGTGTAGGCTGGACTGTAGGCATGTACCATCACACCTTATGTCATGTTCTTAAACTTATGTCATGTTATTTCACTTCCAAGAAATTGTCCTAAAAACTAATCAAAGATATAGAAATTTCTTCATGCCTTAGTTGTACATCATACTTTATAATAGTGAAAAATTAGAAAAAACGTCCAAATAGCCTACAGAACAGCAACTGATAAATTGATGTCTACCCAGTGGAATTTCATGCATTTATTCAAAAGATTTTATAGAAAAATACTTATAGCATTGAAAAATGTTCATAATATATAATGTGAAAAGTTAGGTTAACAATTTGTACATCATGACTTTACTTCTATTAAAAATAGCATGTATTTTAAAATATATTTCAACATAGAAGAAAAAAAGGAAAGACTACACCAAAATATTAACGTGGTTATCTCTAAGTTGTGTAATTGTGGGGGCTGGAGTTATTTTTTTCTTTTTTAATTCTCTAAGCTAATTTGCTAAAATGAACATTATCAATCATAGAGCGCTTGCCTAGCATGCATGAGGCCCTGGGTTTGATCCTCAGCACCTCATAAAAATAAAATAAAGGTACTGTGTCCACCTACAACTAAAAAATGTATTTAGAAAAATAGTAACTTCAATTTCCAATGTTCATTTTGTTAGGCAGAGAGAAATCATTTTTTTCTTTAAAAATGTGTGCCTTGGGGGCTGAGGAGATAGCTCAGTCATAGAATGCTTGCCTTGCAAGCATAAGGCCCTGGGTTCCATCCCCAGCACAGCAAAAAAAAAAAAAGTGTGCCTTGAATACCTTTAGATAATGCAAATGTAATTAGTCTCTTTTCAAGTTGTACAACAAATTCTATATACACAGTAAAATGTCCCTAATATATACCTCCAATTTGAAGTTCATAGGCCCCTATGCCTGTCTTATTTCTTCTACATTTGGAACTCCACAGAATCATTTTACTTTTTCCCATAAACTTACAACTTTTGCTTTTGAATTTTAGGTCCTCAACAGCCCTCTTTGAAAGAGCTGAAATCTATTCTTCCAGTAGGTGGCAACATTGGTCTTTAAAAAATCACCCTACGCCCAACTAGAATGTTAACCCATTTTGATTCACGATATATATCTATCTACACATAGATTGATTAATGTTGAGTTTCTGAAAAGTTATATTGTTTCAATTTGCAGCATTTTTATAGAAAACAAAACTTTATATTTCTTCTAGAAAAACTTGACATTCCTTCAATCTTGGTTTGTTTTGGGGTTAAGATTATCAAAAGAAAAACAATATTTATTTTGAGATTTGACAATTATGGAAAACCTAAGTAATGAGGATTAGATCCCATGGGGGTCTCCTGAGATATCCGAAGCACCGCCCTCTGCTGCAGCTCGCTGCTTCTCCAGTTTGGCAATCAATTCTTTCGCGGGATTGAAGACACCATTGGTCTGCTGGTCACAGACATAACAGCGAGGGGTGGTGCGATAATGCTGTAGTGCACAGTTCTCGCAGAAATAATGCCTGCACTTGGTGACAACTGGGTTCTGGAATGTCTGACGACAGATGAAACACTTGAATGGTATTTCCTCATCATCGCTTCCCACTTCATAATTTTCTTCTTCATAACCACCATATCGACCCTCATCAAGCTCCCGTTCTATCTGCCAACCATGCTTGTAATCTGAACGGTCATGGAGGAATTTGCAGCTATCTCCGAAGCCGCAGAAGCCAGTCTCCTTGTAGTCCTTACAGATGTCGGGCTGGTAATCCCAGCGCACGGTGGCACGTAGATGCTCAGGCGCTCGGATGGGGCCTTTCCTCACCATCCCGGAAGAGGCATTGCCCATAGACGTATCCTTGGGTTTTATGTACTTCTGGTAATTATTGATTCCCCGATAGATCTTGTCATCTTCCTTGCCCCTCAGTTCCTCCTGGATCTTCTGGCTGCGCTCAAAGATGGTTTGTGCGTCACGCTCCTTCTCCGTGTCCAGCTCGTAGACAGCTGTGGCCCCCATATCCTCTGGCCCCACTGGCTTTGCCGATCGGGTGGACTTGTAGACCACGCCTAGACTCTCCTCCTCCTCCTCCTCGCTACTGACGTTGCCATAGGCCGCCTTCTGTCTACCGCTGCCACGGGTCTTCTGTATCATTGGATTGTGGGTCGCCCGCTTCTTCTCTGGTCGAACCACGGAGCTGCCTTCGTCACTACTGCTGCCGCTTTCCCCGGGCTCCGGGTCGCACACCGGACGCTTTCTGCGGCCTGCAGCCCCTTTCCGTACGGGCTTTTTAAAGAGAAAGGAGCACACCTGGTCTGTCGACTTTCCCGGAGAAACCCGCTCGGCCATCTTGGAGCCCCACGCGCCTAAACGGCCGCGGCGCACTGGGTAGCGCGCTGGCTGGCGCGGGGCTCACGTCACTGCTGCCGTGCGCTGGGCGGGAGGCGCCGGGGAGCAGCGCGAGAGCGCAGGCGCCGACCGCCGGCTCGGGCCCACTGCGCCTTCCACCGAGGTGTACTAAAGACTGCTGCGGGTCTTGGGTTTCACTGAACGCTAAAGACAACACGGTTCGTGCTTAGAGAATTTACAATCTAGTAGGGGAGATAAAACAATAAATAAATATAACTTCAAGGTAGGAGGGGCTAAGTAGCATAAAAGACATACAAAATGCCTTGGTAAGGTACAGAGAATTGTTGCTTTTTCACAGGACTTCTGAGGACGGTCTCATGGAGAACTTGAATTTGAGCTGAGACTTTGAAGAACAGGTCAAATTTAAAGGGCAGAGATCCATCAGAAATACATTCCAGATTTTAAAAAGCAGTGTGGACAAGTAAGAAAGAAAAGACTTTAGATATAAGTGAATATCCTGTTTGGGTGGATTAAAGGGAGTGTGTGAGTGAGGGAAGAGTGAAAGTAGCAAAAGGAGACAATAACGTCTGTAAGTAGGTGTAGGGTCTTAACTTTCACATTAAAGTATTTAGACAATATTCTGTTTGCAGTGAAGAAATACTAAAGACTATTCTGCTGATCAGAACACTAGAACCATAATATTTTAATAAGATATTCTGTGTATACTGTGGACAACAGCAGAGGTCTTAAAATATGTGCAACATTTTTTGACACGAAATCTTCCTTTCAAATTGAAGCCAAAATTAAGGACAGGTAGTTAGTGTAGAAATAGGGAATGGGTCAAATCGAGGAAATGTAGGCCATAAAGTCATCTGCCTCTGGAAGTTGGAGACTGCCCCTGGAAGAATGGAATGTCAAGGATCTCTGGAGCCCATTGATTACCAAAATTACCTGCCTTTATCAAGGACTGCAAAGAAGGGGCTGCTAATTGGTGCCCCCTGGGCCCTTATCTGCCTGAATCACCCTGGCCCTCCCCCTGCCCATGGTTTCTCACCTAATGAAAAACCAGGCCTAGTCATATAGGCAGGAAGGAGAGATAAAGGGGGAAAGAACTGGAGAACAAAAGAGACCCTAACCTATACCAAATTTACCTGCCTTTATCAAGGAGTGCAAGCATGGAGCTGCTAATTAATGCCCCCTGGGCCCTTGCCTGCCTGAATCACCTTGGCCCTCCCCCGCCCATGGCTTCTCACTTAATGCAAAACCAGGCCTAGTCACGTAGGCAGGAAGGAGAGAGAGATAAAAGGGGAGAAAACTGGAGAACAAAAGAGACTTTAACCTACAAAAGATGTAGGGTGCGCTCACTTCTTGGGACTTTTAGAACATCAGCCATGGCCCCCTTCTTCCTGCCGGGAGAAGTCTGTATTATTACCTTTAAATAAAACTTGCTTAATATGCTTGCCTTGGCTGCTTCTCTAGTGTTCAATCTTCAACATTAGAAGGAGCAGAACTCGTCACCGGTAAAGGGCGGTATCAAAATGATGGAATCTAATTCCCCTCCCCTAGGATGAGGGTCAGACTTAGGGACTCACTTGAGAAATTTGCTACTTTTCCCCTTATGTTTTCTAGAACTGGCATTTCCCTTCTTACTGAAGTCAGTCCAAAGGGTTAATGCTGATAAACGGGAGGATGTGTTGGCTGTGGTTTGGTTGAATTCACAAAGAAATCAATGCTTAGGGAAAAAAACAACAAAACAAAACAAAATAGCCAGCTTGGGAGACTGAGGAGGAAGATCACAGTTCAAAGCCACCTTCAGCAAAAGTGAGGCACTAAGCAACTCAGTGAGACACTGTCTCTAAATAAAATACAAACTAGGGCTGGGTATGTGGCTCAGAGGTCAAATGCCCCTGAGTTCAATCCCAGGTACCAAAACAAAACAAAACAAAACAAACCCCGCCTAACAGTCAAGACCTTTGGCTTCCTCTTTTTCTCTCAAATAATCTCTACATTGTCAAGCAAGTTCTTTGCCATTTCATATGCATTATGTATGTGAAGGTTTTGCAGATCTAAGTAGTTAATTTTAATCTCCAAGAAGGAAACTTACATCATCTAATTCTTTCTCCACTTGAATTTTTCTCTTCTGGAATTGTTTAATTGTTTTTAGCTCAGTCTGAATCATGCCAATTTCTTTGGCTTTTTGATGGAACCGTCCCTCCAGCCCATTTATTTGCAAAGTATATTTTTGTTCCTGTGTTCAAAAAAGAGGCAAAAGAGTTAGGAAAAACAGAAGTTCCAAAGAGTTATGTTCTCTTTAAAGCATTAAGTCATTACTATATCTTCTTTGAAGAAATGCCCCACTTTTATTTTTGCATAAAGTTTTTAAAATTTTGCATAAAATTTTAATTTCTGTAAAACAACTGCCTTAAGTAAGAAAAAAATATGAAAAATTTTCTATACAAGTTGGTCTTCTTTGAAAGGCAGAAAATGCAGATGTTTATTTAAAAGGGGCATAAGAAAATAAACAAAAAACCCCAAAATTGAGTACTTGCCTAGCATGCATGAGGCTCTAAATTCAATCCCAGTACTAGGAGTATAATATATCCCTAACCTAAGTTAAAATTAGTCAGCTAAGATTAAAAAAAAAAAAAAAATTTTTAAAGAAAAAAATTAGTAAGTTAAGAGTCAAAGGGAGGACATGTATATCTCTAATAGAAGAAAACAGTAGGAGAAAGGAAAATGGAAAGGAAGGAAGGAAAGGAAAAGGAGAAAGAGGTTGACAAGACAAGGAAAGGGAGGTAAAGGAAGGAGAAAGAGGAAGAAAAAAATGAGAGGAAAAAAAATGAACCAAAAATATTAAAAGAAATGCAAATGTCCCTCAAACATAAAAAAATCAGTTGAGCACAATAGCACACACTTGTAATCCCAGCTACTCTGGAGGCTTAGGCAGGAGAATCACAAGTTCAAGATTTCTCGGTTTTTTTAAAATTTTATTTTATTTTTTAATTTTTTTTATTTCTCGTTTTTGAAATAAAAAAAAAATTAAAAGGGCTGGGGATGTAGCTTAGTGGTAAAGCAAAGCAACCCTGGGTTAAAATCCTCAAAATAAATAAACATATATATGTATACATATACACACATGTACATACATATATGAAAAATATATACATGAAGAAATGCTCAAACCAGTCCATAAGAAGAGAAATACATATTGAAACATGGAAATATTGTTTCTTATCTATCATATTGGCAAAAATCAATCTTGATAATATGTTCTATTGGTCAAGTTATGAAGAAAGAGGAAATCTCACATAGTGGCATTACAAAATAGCACAATACCTATACAGGGACATTTTCTAATTTCTAGAAAAATCACATATTTTCTTTGACCTTGCAAAACTACTTCCAGGAATCTATGCCAAAGATACAGTGGCCAAAGGTGAAAAAAAAAATGAATATACTTGACTTCCTGGAACACTATAGTACAATAGCAACCCAACTATTCATCAAAAAGGGGACTTATGTGGACTGAATGTTTGTGTCCCCTCAAAAATACTAATGCCCTAATAGCCAATGTGATGGTATTTGGAGGCATGGTCTTTGGAAGGTAATTTAGACATGTAAAAGAAGGTGGAACTTCCATGATTGAATCAGCTTATTTATTTATTTATTTAGGTGGTACTGGGGATTGAACCCAGGAGCCCTTTACCACTGAGCTACATCCCCAATTCCCGTTTTTTTTTTTTTTTTTTTTTTTTTTTTTTCATTTTTTCAAGAGAGGGTCTCACTAAATTGCTGAGGCTGGCCTTTAACTTTCAATCCTCTTGCCTCAGCCTCTGTAGTAGCTGGGTTTACAGGTGTGTGACATTGCCCAGCTGGGTCAGTCCCTTTATGAAGAGATAAAGCACCTAAGAGCTTGCTTTCTTTCCACGTGAGAATACAGCAAGAAGGCAGTTGTCTGTGAACCAAAAGAAGAACCCTCACCAAGAATCTAACTGTGCTGACACTCTGACCTCAAACTTTTTAAGTCTCCAGAAATGTGAGAAATGATAGTTGTTTAAGCTACTCAGTCTATGGTATTCTGTCATAGCAGTCCATACTGACCAAAACAGGGACCATTTGAGTAAATACTTCATATTACTATGACATGATCTCCAAAAAAATACAAAGTAAGTTGGGTGCAGTGACCCAGGCCTGTAATCCTATTGACTCCAAAGGCAGGAAGATCACAAATTCAAGGCCAGTTTCAGCAACTTAGACTCTGTTTCAAAATTAAAAAAAAAAAAGAAAAGGCCTGGGGATATAGCTTACTTAGTGGTAAAGTGCTCCTGGGTTCAATCCCTAATACCAAATATATATATATATGAGAGATACTATTAAGAGAAAAAAGGAAAAGTACTGGTATGCTACCTTTTATCTTTTGTTTATACTTATTACAAAATATACATATATATGAAAGGATATACCATAAATAAAATGGTTGCTTATAGGGAGAGGGAGAAGAATGTGGAAAAAACATAGAGGTTAGATTTCTCAGCATATACTTTGTCCTCTTGATTTTGGAACCATGTATGTATTATGTATTTTACATAATTACAATAGTTACAAAATTTTACATGCAAAATAAAAATTTTTAAAAAGCAAATTCTATGGGCTGGGGTTATGGCTCAGTGGTAGAGTGGTTGCCTAGCATGCATGAGGCACTGGGTTCAATTCCCAGCACCACATAAAAAAAACTAAATAAACAAAATAAAGGTTCTGTGTCCATCTACAACTAAAACTATTTTTTAAAAAATAAAAACCAGGGCTGGGAAGATAGCTCAGCTGGTAGAGTGCTTGCCCCACAAGCACAAGGCCCTGAGTTTGATCCCCAGTACCACAAAAAAAAATAAATAAATAAAAATAAAAAGCAAATTCTAGCTGGGCATAGTGGTCTATTCCTGTAATCCCAGTGACTTAGAGGCAGAAGGACTGCAAATTTTTTATTTCATTCATTTATTTATTTATAGTCGTCAATGGATCTTTTATTTTATTTATTTATATGTGGTGCTGAGTATTGAACCCAGGGCCTCACACATGCCAGGCAGGTGCCCTACCAGTGAGCCACAACTCCAGCCCAGGATCACAAATTTGGAGCCAGCTTCAGCAATTTAAGGGAGACCCTGTCTCAAAAAAAAAAAAAAAAAAAAAAGTAGTTATATTTCAGTGGTAAAGTGCTTCTGGGTTCTAACCTCAGTACCAAAACAAACAAAGAAACACAAAAGCAACTTCTAGACTAGGGGTGCAGTTTAGTGGTAGAGCAAGTACTTAGCATGCACTTGCTCCTGGATTCAATCCAAAATTCAATCCAATTCAAACCAAAAAAAAAAGCAACAAAACTCAAAAGTAAACACAAGCAGCTAAACCTGGCACATGCCTATAATCCCAGTGACTCAGAGGCAGGAGGATTACAAATTCAAGGCCTGCCTCAGCAAATTAGTGAGGCCCTAAGAGAACCCTGTCTCAAAATTAAAAAAAAAAAAAAAAAAAAATGACTGGGAATTTAGCTCAACGGTGCATCCCTGGGTTCAATTCCCAATAAAAACCAAACAAACAAAAAACCTGAAAGTAAAATCTGTTCTTAAGTTTGTTGAGTTGGTGGCGTAATCTCAAAGAAAGGAACTTCCCATGGTTTTTAAACCTTGAGATTTTGATCATGCATCCTTATTGGTATATAACCTACAGGGAAAATGCCACCCCCCAAATCTTAATCTGTTTCCAATAATCTATTGTTGGTGGTAGCATAAATATTCTGAGATTGTATATATTAAGGTCTAAGCAATGTGATTAATTTTGCTGATATCATTAAAAAACCGAACTTTGGTAAGGGAGAAAGGAGATGCAGGTTAGGTAAAGCAAAAATCCTATATTCCTCCATCTGAACTGAAAGTATTAGTATGGGTTAATATGTATTTCCTAGCTCTGTCTACTGAAAAGCCCTAGGAGCAATAAAAAACAGGCTCAGTAAGCACTCCTAACACCAGATAATTTTCAAAGTATTTTCTAAGTTTCCTAAAATAAAAATTTATGTTGGTGTTGTGTTATTTTTATTATTATTGGTGTTGTGTTATTTTATTAGTTATATGTTGTACAAAAAATCTTGAATACAGGGGTTCTTAACGTCCCCAGCACTTTTTTTATCTTTTATTTTGAGACAGGGTCTTGCTAAGTCCTTAAGGCCTCACTAAGTTGCTGAAGTTGGTCTCATACTTGCAATTCTCCTGCCCCAGCCTCTGGAATTAAGGTGTATGCCACTGCGCTTGGCCTATAATATGTTATTTTTGAGTTTCTGTACAATCAAGTATGTGGGCTTTAAAGGTGGTGAGCTTCTTAAAGAACTTTTCCACTTATTGGTCTTAAATATCTGAACTCACTAGAAACCTGACCATCTAGTAAATGAAGTATTAGTATATATTAATACTCACCAATTTTTCTTTCTCCTCTTGAGCTTTTTCTTTTGTTTCAACCAGTTGTTGTTTTAGCTTTTCAATCTGAAAAAGATGAAAATGCAGTCAGGAAGGTGATAAAATTGTTCTGTGATCTACATTCATTCGTATGTTTTAGTATTTTACATAATATTAAGACCAGAGGGGTAGGAGTGGTAGTAAAGCAGGAAGAGGAGAAGGGAACAGGGTTTTCCCTTACACTTAATCTGTTATTGGCTATTTCTAAAACCATGCTATCATCAGAGAATTACCTTAACCATTTTTCAGTGCACATTTCAGTAGTTTAAATAGTTTAAGTTTTTATGTTGTATAAAAAATCTCTAAAACTTCAATCTTGCAAAATTCAAACTCCATACCCATTAAGCACTAATTCTCCCTCTTCCCTTTCCCCACACTCCTTGGCAACCACCTTATACTTTAGTTTTACAATTTTGATTGCTTTATATACTTCAAATGAGTGGAATCAAATAGTACTTGACCTCTTGCCACTGACTTATTTAACATAATGTCCTTGAGGTTCGCCATGTTGAAGCATATGACAGAATTTCCTTTTTCAGACTGTATAACATTCCATGGTATGTGTGTATACCTCTCTTTTTCTTTCTTTCTTTCTTCTTGTGGTACTAGAGATTGAACCCGGGGTACTTTACTGTTAAACTACATTCCAAACTCTTTTGATATTTTATTTTGAGACAGTCTCATTAAATTGCCCAACCTGGCCTCAAGATTGCAATCCTCCTGCCTCAGCCTCTCGAGTAGCTGGGATTACAGGCATGTGCCACCATATTTGACCTATATCAATATTTTTTAAGAATACTCATCAGGACTGGGCTTGTCTGAGGTTTCCTCATGACTACCATGCATTTGGGGCATGTGTATGCTACCTAAGTGATGATATATCCTTTTCAGTACCTCCCATCATGAGGTGAGTAATGTTAATAAAATCAGTTGATTAAGATTATATCTGCCAGGTTTCTCCATCTAAAATTTATGGTTTTCCTTTTATAATTATTAAGAAATTTGTGGAAACATATTGTGAGACTGGAAATAGCCTCATCCTCATCAAACTTTCACTCACTAATTCGAGCATCCATTGATAATTCTATTTTTTTAATTGGGCATTAAGTGCTAGCCATTGTTCTTTTAACAGATTGTTTTATTTAACACTCCTAACAGTTTGGTTTCTCCAAAGGCCTCTCTCCTTGGCTTGCACATGGCTGCCCTCTCTATGTCCTCACACAGCCTTTACTTTGAGCACACACATCACTGGTGTGTCTTTTTGTGTTCAATTGCCTCTTACAAGGACTGAATTAGGGCCAACCTATAGGTCCACTGATAGTTCTTGACTGATTCCAAATAGTGATTTTTTCCAATTTCATCACTCCTTAGAAATGTATTACCTGGTACTCTACTGTAAAAAAAACTTTGCCCTCTCCCTTAATTGCTCGATTGCTTGATGGTTTTTGTTTTCGTCCTGCAGTTCTGGGGAATCAGACTCAGGGCTTTGAGCATGCTAGGCAGGTGTTCTACCACTGAGCTATATTCCCACCCCTCCCTTATTTGTTTATTTAAAATTTTGTCTCATATAAGTAGGAGAGAAAGAAAGTGGCTCAGGAAACCATGGTAATGGTTCCTGGAAGCTGGGCTGTTGCCTTGGCATGTACACTACTACTTGCTGCAGGGCACTGTTCCACCTGGATCCGGTTGTAAAGTTGATTTCAAAAAAGTTGAAGGCCTCTCTTAGTTATACTGGATTCTCAGGGAGCCCTCTGTGGCCTTTTTACTTTATTTTAAGTGCTGTTTCCCCCTTCTTACCAGAGGGCAGCAGCACTATAGAAATTTGTTTTTCCCCATAGCGTGTTATTAGCAGAGGGTCACATATTGGGCAGAAGTTGCTGTTCAAGCCTAGGGTGGGCTTCCAGCTGCCTTAAGAGAAGTATTCAAGTCTCTTGGGTAGTGAGTTGGAAGGCCTACAGGAGAAGAGGGGTACCTGTTTTCACTTGAAAACTTTATGGTTAAGGGAATCTTTAAAAACTGATCTCAAATTTTTAGTGCCCATGTGACTATATTTCACTGCTTTTCTGGGTGGATGAGACTTGTACTTATGTGCTCCTTTGTCCCCTAAGGTCATCCTTACCCACAGGGTTGACTTTGTGATTAAAAATAGGATTTTTGCTTCTGTGTAGCATAGTTGTACATAACCTGTTTCAAGCAACTTTCTTTGTTTTTGATTTGTATTTCATAGCTTAGTAGCTGCTAATAAAACTAGAAGATCCTGAAAAAATAAAATTTTGTTTTTGGTGGTGCTAGAGGTCTAACTTCAGAGCCTCACAGATGCCAAGCAAGCGCTATACCACTGAGCTACATTCCCAGGCCCCTCCCTTATTTATTAATGTATTTATTGATTAATAGTATATACTTATGGATTCTTGTTTCTTTCAATAAGTTACAATCTATTATTGTCAACGTTTGTTTTGGTTGTCTCAGATTTGGCCAATTGAAGTCCCTTCAGGTTAGGCTTTGTGTACTCTAACATTTACTTACTTTCTGGGACAATAAGATATTCTAAGATTATCTTTTCATCTTACCCAAGTCCTGGAATCAATATTTTTCTCCAATCAGTTCCAACTATTTTTCTAAGGAATGCTGGTCCATTTCAGTAGAGAACCTGAGTACTTTTTTAAACTAAAGATTCATTGACATGGTTATAGAATCAGAGGATATAGATGTTAATATATTAAATATTATCTTAGACCAGTTTAAGAAAAATCTAGAAATTTTAAAAATATATTGGAATGGTCCTAAGTCATATAGAACAGGTGTGACAATAAGATTATGATTGATTCAACAAATCCTTAAATACAGAAACCCAGTCTCTTAATTTTGTTCAAGACAAAATTGTTTTCAAAACACATTTCATAAGAAAAATTTCATTTCTAATATTTCTTTTTTTAATTTAGTTTTAGTTATACATGAGAGTAGAATGCACTTTGATACACCATATATAATGGAGTATAATTTCTTATTCTTGTGGTTACACATGATAGAGAATCTCATCCGTCATATAGTTATGTATGCCATAGGGTAATCATATCTGATTCATTCTACTATCTTCCCTATCCCCATATCCCCTCCCCTCCCTTCAATCCTCTCTGCTTAATCTAAAGTAACTCTATCCTTCCATAGCCCCCACCATTGTGAATTAGCATGTGCATATCAGAGAAAACATTGGGCTTTTGGTTTTTTGGGATTGGCTTATTTTGCTTGGCATGGTATTCTTTAGCTCCATCCAATTACCAGCAAATGTCATAATTTCATTCTTATATATATATGATGGAATATTACTCAGCCTTAAAGAATAAATAATATATATAATATATATATGTGTATATATATATAATATATATATATAAATGTGTGTGTGTATATATATATATATTTTTAAATCCCTTCATCTATTTAAGGTATTCTAGTTTGGTTCCATAGTTTAGCTAATGTGAATTGAGCTGCTATAAACATTAACGTGGCTGCATTACTGTAGTATACTGACTAAGTTCTTTGGATATGAACGGAGAAGTTGGATAATTGGGTCAAATGGTGGTTCCATTATAAGTTTTCTGAGGAATCTCCATACTGCTTTCCATTGTGGTTGCACCAGTTTACCTTCTTACCAGCAATGTACGAGTGTACCTTTTCCCCCACATCCTTGCCAATATTTATTGTTGCTTGTATTCTTGATAATTGCTATTTTGACTGGGGTGAGATGAAATCTTAGTTTTGATTTGCATTTCTCTAATTGCTAAAGATGTTGAACATTTTTTCATATGTTTGTGGATCAATTGTATTTCTTCTGTGAAGTGTTTGTTCAGTTTCTTAGCCCATTTATTGATTGGGCTTAGGGTTTTTTGGTAAGTTTTTTTGAGTTCTTTATCTATCCTGGAGATTATTGCTTTATCTGAGGTGCATATGGTAAAGATTTTCTCCCATTCTGTAGGCTCTCTTTTCACGATGATTGTTTCCTTTGCTGTGAAGAAGCTTTTTAGTTTGAATCCGTCCCACGTATTGATTCTTGATTTTACTTCTTGCACTTTAGGAGTCCTGTTAAGGAAGTCAGAGCCTAAGCTGACATAGTGAAGATTTCAGCCTACTTTTTCTTCTATTAGGCACAGAGTCTCTCTCTGGTCTAGTGCCTAAGTGTTTGATACACTTTGAGTTTTGTGAAGGGTAAGAGATAGGGGTTTAATTCCGTTTTGTTACATGTGGATTTCCATTTTTTCCAGCCCCATTTATTGAATAGGTTATCTTTTCTCCAGTGAATGCTTTTGGTGCCTTTGTCTAATATGAGATAACTGTATTTATGTGGGCTTGTCTCTGTGTTTTCTATTTTGTACCATTGGTCTATGTGTCTGTTTTGGTACCAATACCACGCTATTGCTATACCTCTGTAGTATAGTTTAAGGCCTGGTATTGTGATGCCTCCTGCTTCACTATTCTTTCTAAGGATGGCTTTGGCTCTTCTGGGTTTTTCATTTTTCCAAAGAATTTCATGATTGCTTTTTCTAGTTTTATGAAGAATGTCATTGGGATTTTAATTGGAATTGCATTAAACCTATATAATACTTTTGGAGTATGGCCATTTTGACAATATTAATTCTGCCTATCCAGGAGCATGGGAGGTCTTTCCTCATTTCTAATATTTCTATAATTAATGTGAAGTAATACTATAAAGAGTTTAAGAAAATAACACGTTTCTAGAATACCACAGAATAGGTAATAGAACTATGGAAGAAGCGAGGTACAGTCATATACACCTACAACCCTAGCTACTTGGGGCTAAGGCAGGAGGATCACTTGAGTCAAGGAGTTCAAGGTCAGTGCCTGGACAACACAGTGGACCTCATCTTCAAACAAAAAACAAAAACTATGGGAGAGCTAGTTAATTGATATATATTCAAACTATTTTGTTTCTTCTTCCTAGTATACTTTCTTTGTTTTTATTACTGTTATTCTTTGTTTTGGTGTTGGGGATTGAACCCAGGGCCCTGGGCATGCCAAGCATGTACTCTACCACTGAGCTAAATCTCCTACCCCAGTTTCTTTGGTTTTAGTGGAACCCATGATTATAAGAAACTGCATTTGCTATAGCAAGATGCTGGCCTGTGATATACGGAGGCAGATGTCAGTCTGAAAATACAAATGATACTGATAATTGCAACCCAATACTAATTAGTTAATGTAGGATGCAAACCTTCTAATAATTAATTTTGAAAACTATTTGTATGGCTGGTCAAAAAACTTACTTTAGAATAATATTTTATAGAGGAAAATGTATATAATGCCTATTATTCAAAGAGTAATTTTTAAAACAGAAGGTGTCTGAGAATGTAAAAAAATATTAAGGCACAAAAAATTATACCTTATTTAATAAAATACATAAAATCCACATAAATGCTCAGTTGTTTGACTAATTTACTTTTAATATCATCTTGAACTTAGTTGTATTGCTATTAACTTTTTAAAAATATCAGTACATTCATAAGTATTCAAAGTATTAGTATATTCATAAATGCATAAAAAATATATTGAATGACTACTATGTGCTAGGCCCTGTACTAGGAACTGGTGATATAGTCCTGAACAACAACAAAATGTCCCAAATTATTCTAATTAGGAAAAGGGACAATAGACAAATATGTAAGTGACATGCATTATTAATAGATGGAAGGTAACAAATGTCACAAAGAAAAAGAAGGGAGATTAGAGAGTGCTGGAATAGGGTTGATTTTAATCTTTATACAGGGTGATGAGTTATCACTGAAAAGATGGCATTTGAAAAAATATGGACTTATACATGAATTTGTATGTCATCCTTATGTAACCAGCCATGTTCTGCATCACTCCAATATTAGTTTATATGTGTACCAAAGCAAAAACATAGACAATAAAAAATGGTGAAGGGGCTTAGGGTATAGCTCAGTTGTAGAGTGCTTGCCTAGCATGTGTAAGGCTCTGGGTTCATTTAATCCCCAGTGTGAGTGCACACATACACACATGGAAAATGGGAACATATAAAAATGTTCAAGTTGAATAGTTATAAGGAAAATACAAATTAAAGTAATAATTTATACCCATTAGATTGGCAAAGACTATTAAATGCAATATCAAGCATTGACCCATATGTACGCTAATACATCATTTATGACAATATACATTGGTATAACACCTTTGGAGCTCAAATTTAATCCCTGTTGGGGCTGGAGATATGACTCAGTGCTAGAACACTTATCTAGCAGGCACAAGACCATTAGTAAAATAACTTTTTTTTTGCATTGTACTGGGGATTGAACCCAGCATTCTCTCTCTGAGCTACATCCCAAACCTTTTTTTTTTTTTTTTTTGGTACCAAGAATTGAACCCAGAAGTGCTTAACCACTGAGTCACATCCTCAGTCCTTTTTATTTTGTATGTAGAGACAGTGTCTCACTAAATTGCTTAGGACCTTGCTAAATCACTGAGGCTGACCTTGAACTTGCAATCCTCCTGTCTCAGTTTCCTAAATTGCTGGGATTACAGGTATATGCCACCATGCCAGGTTTTTAAAAAAAAATTTTGAGACAAGGTCTTGCTAAGTTACCTAGGTGGACCTCAAACTTATGAGCCTCCTACCTTAAACCTCAAATTGCTAGGATTACAGGTATTTGTCTGGCATCTGGCTCACAAAATTAAAAAGTTCTTGTGAAACTGAAGGTAAGTTTGCCCCATAATTTAAAAAAAAATTTTAACATTTATTTATTTATTTTAGTACTAGGGATTGAACCCTCGGGCACTCAACTACTGAGCTACATCCCCAGCCCTTTTTATATTTTCTTTAGAGACAGGGTCTTGATAAATTGCTTAGGGCTTCACTAAGTTGCTGAGGTTGGCTTTGAATTTGCAATCCTCCTGCCTCAGCCTCTCCAGCTGCTGGGATTACAGGCATGCATCCCACCCCAACCCTATAATCTAAAATCTCACTTCCTGGGGTCCAATCTGGAGAATCTCCCACATGTGGGCTCAGGCAGACATATACAGGAATGTTCATTGTAACAGTGATGATGGTCATCGTAACAGTGAAAAAACGAAAGTTTAACTGAACAATGGGGGATAAACATAAATCTTGGTTTATTTAGTGGAATATTATAAAGCAGTTAGAATGAATGAAAAAATAGAATATGCCTTTTAATAAATTTTAAGAAAATAGACTGAATCATGTGATTTTTGTGAATATATCACAAAAACAATGTTGAGTAAAGAAGTTGCTGAGCCAGGCTTGGTGGCATGCAACTATAGTCCTAGCTAAAGGAAACTGAGGCAGGAGGATTACTTGATTCCTGGAGTTCAAAACCAGCCTGGGCAACACACCAAGAACTGTCTCAAAAAGTTGCAAAAGATCTATACAATATGCTACTATTTATATACATTTTAATGCCTATAGAATTTCTTGTTTATAGGTATGCATACACAAATAGAAACACAACAAAATGTTATGTAAAAGGAAGATTACATCCTCATCACAGTGGAAATCTCCTTGTGTTTCCAAGCAGCTTATAGAGGTAGAAAGAAAATAAAATTTGCAGTTATATCTAAATTCCACTTTTAATATCCACTAGCTCTGTGATTTGGGCAATTTACTTGTCCTGAGAGCCAATTTCTTTGTCTATATAATGGAAATAACAATCTTGTGGCTACATGTGGTTATTAAAAGAATTAAAGGAGTTAATTCAGGTAAAGTAGCCAGCATAGTACCTGGCACAAAATAGTGGCTCCAAAATGTTAGTTCCCTCCCTTTTTCTTTCAGATTTAAAATGATAGCTTTACTCTCAACACTTCAATAAGGATAATAAGATATAAAATTTTAAAATGCAGTCTATAAAAATAAAAAAAGAAAAAAGATATAAGATTCAAGTGGTTGAAAGAGAGAGACTGAAATTCAATTTTGCTGGGTTTATAACTGATCATGGATTATCAGTGAACTGCTTTACAAATCATTAAAATTAAGTATCAGCACCAGAACACAGAGATCATATTGGGTGGGTACAGTATTGAATGCCTGTGAACCCAGCTACTTGGAAGGCTGAGGCAGGAGGATGGCAATCGTGGTCAGCCTAGGCAACTTAGTGAGACCCCGTCTCAAAATAAAATTTATGAAGGGCTGTGGATGTGGTCAAAAGTAAAATGCTCTTGGATTCAATCTCCAGTGCAAAATGAAGTGTTTATAATGCTCCCTTACGATCATCACTTTCTATTTGTTTGAGACAAGAAAACAAGGGACAAGAATTGAAAATAAGAATCATTGACAGTAAAACCACTCTGAAATAGCATTGCTTCAAGGAGAGTTAAAAGCTCACTGTAATGTCTTAACAATGTAAGGGAATTTCAAGGAATTTAAATCCTTGAAACAAATAATCACAGAGGTATCATATGAAGCTCAGGAGGCTTTCTATCTACCTACCATATTATCCTTCTCCTGATCCTGCTTCTTCAGGTAGCTTAATATGGACATTGTGTCTCTCTCCATTTTATATTGCAGTTTCTTTAAGTCCTCATTACTTTTGGCCAGTCTCCTAGAAGTATCACGATACTCAATCCTAGAGAGTTCAGTGATTTCCAACCTGGCCTCCCAAAGGGAGGCATTGGCCTTGGCTCTTTCCACCACGGAGTCTTCTGGTTTTGTCATCTTCCTGTATGGGAAGAGGACATTAAACAGTATATAACTATTTCTCTACGCTATTAGTATTCTCTCTCTTTTGTTTGGCACTGCCTGTATATACACAAGCAAATACTGTTGAGTGAAAGAATGAATGAATAAGAAATATATATTCATTTGTTTTCATTTAAGAGAATTAAGAGGCACCTCTTCCTGGAAGAGGAGAGTTTTGGAGCATAATTCTAAAAGACTGGAAAGAAAGTCAAATTCATTTCATAAAGCTTCTACATCTTTTCATTTACTTTTTTGATTCTCCCACATTTGAATTGTCTTCTATTCTTATTCAGTTGACTGTGAACTTCGGTTCTTTCTACTCTTACTTCTGCAGGAGGACACTTTGTAGTGTACTTGCAATCTTCCCACCCACTCCACACCCCCACCAAGTTTTGTTTGGGGTTTTTGTTTTTGTTGTTTTGGGTAGGCCTTGGACCAAAGATAAGTCACTCAGGCAAGAATGTTAACTATTCTACCAATTGGTACCACAGTGCATCAGGGTTTAAAGATGCCTGAGATACAAATCATAATTATGTATACAAAGGTGAAGAGAATATTTTTTTAAAAGAGGGCGTTGGGGTATAGCTAAATGATGAGGCCTTCCCTGGATTTGATCCCCAGCACTTCCAAAATGAATGAATGAATGAATGGATGGATGGATGGATGAATTTGAAGATAAAACAATAAAAGGTGAGATTTTTCAAAATATTTATTGTACAAGCATTAACAAAGCACTGTCCCTTCTTACATGGTAGACATATTAGATATATGAAAAATACATAAAAAGCTTCACTTGTATTTAAATTCTAAACATTCTCACACATTTGTGAGTGGACCTTTCTAGACTGTCAACCTCCATTTATCAACTCTTGGTCCTTAGTACCTGTTCACCCCTAACTTTTGTTCTCTTCAAATGAAGGCCAGTTCTATCCCCAACCCCATACTCCAGATGTTGACCTCTTTCCAGCACTAGTGATAGACTAGTTTAGACACTAGTGATAGACTGCCTTGCTACAATCATCCATTTGCTCCCAGAAGGTATCAGAGTACTTGGTGTAAGAAATTAGATACCCCTAACACTGACTGGAGAAACAAAGCAGAATTTCTCAAACAATGGGCAGTGAAACAGCCAAGGAATAAAAGTTCTGTTATCCTGAATGTTCTTAATTTTTTACATGTGTACTGCAGATGTATATATAGCAAAAATCTGAAAACGTGATAGAGAGTACCAGATGGGATAAGGCCTTGGCACTTTTTTAAAAAGTGCTAGACTCTGAAGTTTTGTTTAAAAAGAAAAGAAAAGACCTTGTATAAGAACACATTAATACAAGGGAAGGAAAAAAGCTACAAATAATTGGTCTATCACAAAACAATAGTATTAGTTATCTACAAATGATGGGATTATGGGTGATTTTTTTTCTCCTTTGGTGTTTTTCATGTTTTCCAAACTCTGTACTAAGCATGAGTTACTATCTTAAACATTTTTTTAATTTTTATATATATTATTATTTTTGCCACGTTGGAATTTTGGAATCCTGGGCCTCACTTATGCTAGGCAAGCGCTCGATTAATGAGCTACACTTCCACCCCTCCCCCCCAAACACACACAATCAAGTTACTCTATAAACATTACAAATTTTGGGATTCCTGGTCCCATATATGGTGAGACACCATGTAAAACTCCAGTACGTTTAGAAGCCACCGGGGTCACCTAATAGGTCTGGTGGCAATCTAGTAGCAACTCCAAGCATGGAAGGGATTAGTGCTAGAGCATTACCAGTTTCAGGAAAACCTAACTACCCAATCTGGTCAAATCCTTCAGGTTCCTCCTAGAACCAAACCGATTCCTGAAAAGGTCCAAGGAATTACATCGACCACCCAGACCAGAAAGTCTTCTAGATATTCAAGATCATCTAAGCCGCATAGCAGAGCAGGCGGGGGCCAAGCTAGAATCAACAGTAGGCGCTGTCCTTAGAAGCCGGAAAAGCCAGAGCAGGGTCGACTGGCCGGCGCGGGGTGGCCAGTGAGCCAGTCCCCAGAGTCGAAATCCCCTGAGGCCAGGCCCAGGGAGAGGGGACTCCAGGACGGCTGCTCCTTACTTAATGTCTTTGCCTTTGCCTTTGCCTTTCCGTTTGTCCTTTTTCTTCGGCGGCATCTTGGCTTCTCCAGGAGCCCAGCCTCGTCGTTGCCTGTCCCGGCCTCCCGGGCCGGTTCAGTCTCTAAGGAAACCGGCACGCGGAGAGGGTAACGTCCACCTGGCGGTTGCCGGCGCGCGGAGAGCGCACGCGCCGTGACGTGGCCGCGCCGCGGACGCGCGAGGGGCGGGGCGGAGATCGCGCCGAGGGCGGCGGGCGGCCGCGCCAGGGCGGCGCGCGCGGTGAGTGTGCGAGTGGCGGCGTCGCCGGCTTCTGCTCCGGGCTCGGGCTGAGACAAGCACGCCGGCGGGGAGCGGGAGCCCAGTAGCCCTGGGCGGTGGTGCGGCGTCCTGCGGGCTGGGCGTCGCGGGCGTCGTGGCGGTTGGGGCGCTCCTCGCCTCCAGAGGCTTGGTCCCCGCGGGTCTCCCCGCCCCGCCGTGGTAGCCCGAGCGCTGGCTGCGGTCTTGCAGCCTTTCCCTTCTCGTCTGCCTTCCGTGCCGCATCCTGCGCGACCCCGGTTGCTTCTTCCTCGACCTTGCTGCTCCTCAGCTACTCTTGCTTTCCTTCTCCCTTTCCTGGCTTCTAACTTGCAGTTTCCCTAAGGCATGGCGCACCAGCGGACGTCCCAGGCCAAACATTTTCCGAGAGATAATCGAGGACTTTTCCGAGGGCAGTGGCCAGGCTGCCAGTCTCCGCAGGACAGAGTGTCCCGGCGCCCTGGAGTGGGGTCACCAGGCGAGTCCTGGGTTCCCTGGGTCCAGTGTGACCCGTGCCGCCCGCCCAGAACCGTCCCCCAGATTCCCATTAGCCAGTACCTCTTTCGTTCACAGTCTCTCTGCAAGTCGCGTAAAGTTGTAAGCTCTTGCCTTGTCTCCCCTACCCTCATCTTGACTACACCTTAGAAAAGGAGTGTACTCTAAAATATTCTCATTTTTCAAGGGAGGATCTCTGCGATTATTCCTTCATTCAGTGAGAGTCAGTGAGTCATTAAGGAAGATGGGTGTTCTAGCTTCCAATTCAGTATTAGACATGTGGCTGAAGCTCTGCTCTGCCTTATTCCCTTTTCAAATTACATTTTGGATTTCTTCAAAACGTCATTGTAGATCCTCCTGCATTTCTCCAGGGAGAACTTAATCCTATATCCCTTCTTGAGGTCTTTGATGACCCCTCCCCCACTTTTTCTCTTAACTTAGTTTTTATTCCTCAATTCTGTGATTAGAGGAAACATGCTGATTTGGTAAGGAGCTCTGAAAACCACCTTAGATGTGGCATGTGCTACCATTGACTATGCCTTGTTCTGTTTCTGGTGCATTTTCACCCCTATTTATTTGCCATGGTTGCATGAGTAGAAAGAATTACAATACACTGAAGGAGTTACCTCTGATATGAAATCTATAAAGATAGATTATTTTTGTGTATCTCAAGTTCTATAAAAGCATCCTGTTGGTAGCTTGCAGAAGAAAGAGTAGGGCATCCTCTGTCACAATCTATATATTTAGAATTCATTCAAAATATTATAAAAGTCCAAAACTTACTTGATCATTGGCCTACAGATTCATTTATAAACATAAAATTTTGACTATAACAAGAGTACTTTGTAATATCTGCATAACATCTTAAAGTACTTTATTGTATGATTCATGTTTTTATAGACTTTGCTTTTGTAGATAAAACTGTTATGACCTGAGTATGACCAGTAGGAATGTCAAGATGTTTTACTCTGATAGAGGTGGTTCTACAATCAACTGTCTTCTGAATCTCCACATTCTCTACCAAAGAACTCAGTGTTGTTATTCAGTCATTGTTTGGCGAGAACAACTGATGGTACAGATAGCACATTAGGAAGCTGCTATTTAGCAATTTATCTGGTAGCATTTCCTTCCCTAATTGAAGGTAGGCAGCTTTACTATGAAGTTTCAGGCACTGTTTTACCGCATGGATTTGCTTTGTTTCATGGTTCTTCTTATGCTTTTAAAACTGGGAATAAGCCATTTAGGGTTTCATTGGCATGGATTTATAATTCATTTTCTGTCTGATTCTTATAGTTCCTGGTCAACATAGAAATGTGGAGTATATTGACTGAATCCTCATGCAGACAAGATCATTATGGTAGGTAGAGCAGGTATCTGGACATAAGGTAATATCTCTGCTAGCTTATGTCCATAAATGTACTTAATATGTTCTTGGGTGGTAGTTTTTTGTTTTGTTCCTGAGTTGGATTCTTTATCTTTTGCAAAATGATACCAATTGTCTTCTTTCCAGTGATTATAGTACCAAGTGTGAAGTTGTTCAACAAGCTGTCTTTTTTTTTTTTTTTTGGTGGTGCTGGGTATTGAACCCAGGGCCTTGTGTATGTGAGGCAAGCCCTCTACCAACTGAGCTATATCCCCAGCCCTCAACAAGCTATGTCTAGAATTAAGAACTGTAATGTATCAAAATTATTTTTCTGGTAGTTACAAAACTGAGTTCACTCTGTAAAGTCATCTGTGGTTTTACTGTGGTTTCTTTTGGAGACCCAACTTTCTCCTTGTAGATCATCTTTGAAATCACTTGATAGCAGATGATACTCTGTAGGTGAAAAAGACTTGATAAATGGTTTTTAATTTTGTTTTCACACAGCCTCTAGAATCCTATATAATAATTATACAGACTATGTCTGAGGGGAACTGAGCAGTCTTTCTGAATGTCATGGGAGTTACTTTCATTCTACTTTTTTATTGTATGCACTGAAAATATATAATTCTCTTAAATGGACATTATCTTATGATATTATGATAAGTTCATATCCCAACAGAGGCATTATAAGGAATTCTTATGGGGGGGGGGTCAAGGATTTAATAGTATCAATTTCAGATTAATAACATTCACTATTTATACAAGTTGTACTGCCACAGATAATTATTAATCTTTGCACTTTATTTGCAAAATATGCAAATTATCCATCCCAACCTTGGCGTGGGATTAAATCCATTTTTCTGGAATTCAAAGTCAGTTCTATAAGAAAAGTTATCCAAATTTCGGGCTTATTTGTATTTACTTTTATATCTTGGATCCCTCAAATTTCATTCATTTAAGAAGTGTTTAGTAAGTACTAGCTTCATACCAGGTTATTTATTAGCTTGATAAAGAGGGCAGGACAGGACAGGGCCTTTTCTCTCAAATTGCTCACAATCATGAGTATAAGACTCCAACCCAGACATTAATCTCTGAGAATACACACTCTTGTTGGCAACCATACATAAACACTTAAAAATAATCAGTGATTAGTAAAGGGGAGATGGCATAGATCCTCTGTGCTACAGGAATTTAGAGACATTTGAGACTGTCATAGTCTGGGAAAGTTTACAGAAGGAGGTGGATGGAAAGGAAGAGGGGAGGCTCTTTGGGAAGGTAGAACAGAGGAAGTAAAATTCCCAGAGTGCTTGAGACAAGGAATAGTCTAACTAGGGCAGTTTAACTGTGGTTCCTAAAGTGGGGTCCACAGACCAGTAGTAGCATCAACATCACCTGAGGACATGTTAGGAATGCAGTTTCACAGTCCTAACCTTAGGCCTACTGAATCAGAAAATTCTGGCAGTGAGATCCACATTCTGTGTATTAATAAGCCAGTCAAGGGCTACAGGAGTAGCTCAGTGGTAGAGCACTTGCTGAGCATGCATGAGGCCCTGGGTTTAATCCCCTGCAACTTTAAAAAAAAAAAAAAAGTCAATCTATTAAAGCTTCCCAGGTGGTTCTGATACATACTAAAGTCTGAAAAATCACTGGATCAGGGTGTTCCTGTACAGGAGGAATGGGCAAAAAAAAATTTGGAAAGATAGGCTGGGAACTCATATGTGAAGGACTTAGACTGTCAGGAGGAGTTTGTCTTTTATTCTGCAGACCAGAGTCATTAACTTGGGACTTGAGGACTGGGTTTGGCCCATAAATGTGTTTTGTTTGACCTACATGGTGGTTTTTTTGGATTTTAGGTGGAATTAGTTGTCATCATTTAAAACCAGCAGATTTGCTTGGACTTAACTGGAAAAAAATGAGAAGACTTGGCAATAGGGGGCTTATCTTCCATTATGGCAGCAATTGGTGGTAACAGCAAGAAACTGCTCTTTTAGATGGGACATGTGCTTTCCAGTTGCCACAGTCTCTACCACTTCCTGTTGTTTTACACATACTTTTACTCATTTGCATTTCCTGCCTGGCCTCTGTAGACATTAAGTCCTGTTGTGGATAGTGGGAACTTGATGAAAGTTTTGAGAAAAGTGACATCATTTTTATATTGTTAATTCATTCAACAAACATTGGCTAATTAAACACATATGCCAGGTTGTGCTAAGTAATTAGAGTTCAAAGATAAATAAGGGGCCAAGGTTGTGGCTCAGTGGTAGAGCCCCTGCCTAGCATGTGCAAGGTACTGGGTTTGATTTTCAGCACCACATATAAATAAATAAGATAAAGGCCTATTGCCAACTTAAAAAAAAAGATAAATGAGTGCCTGCTATATGCTGGTTTATCACTTAGTGGGAAAAAATGAAAGCACATTTTTAGAAACTTGGTGATGTTTGCATTTGAGAACAGTGACATCTTGGTGATTGGTGTACCATGTATGGTGTACCAATTTAGAGACCATAACAATTCAAGTCTAAAGTAATAAGTACTAGGATTTAGGTATCAGCAAGGGGACTAAAAGTAAAGATGGGAAGATACTGAAAAGGAAGCATCATCAGTTCTTGATAAAAGGGTGCAATATAGAAAGCATGAGAGGACCATTCAAATGATAGTCAAGATTTTGAGTTGCATGTTAGGAAATTATACCACTAAAGAAACAGGAGTTCAGCAAGAGACTCCACTTAATCTCTCTGTGTATATGTGTGTAGGGGCAGAGAGTGGGGGAGGTTTAGAGGTACCAGTTTGAATTGTCTCTTGTTTTGAGCTGTTATATTGGGCTACATACAATTTTAAGTGTTTTTTAAGAGGAAAACTTAATAGAAATATCAAGATTGCATGCTTAGAGGTAGATAGCACTCATCCCATCCTAGAATTCCAAGGAAACTCCTGGAGAAGGGTTTAATTTGTAGTCACAAAAATGGAAGAAGATACTCCTTGGAAACATTTGTTGTAGTTAGAACTTATAACACTGGTTGTATGAGTCAAATTTGTAATTAAAATCCTCTCTTGAATGTATGATCTTCAGGTCTGTGTTGTGTAGACTGTTTCTGTTTCTGAGGGACTGAAAAATACTATATAACCTCAAATATTTTCTAAGTGTCAACACTGTCTTCAGAACTTAAAATTGGCCATGTTCATAGCTCAGTTATGAATTGTTATCATAACGCTTACTCATTCTTTCCCCTAGTACTGGGGATCCATTGCAGGGCCTTATGCATGCTGGACAAGCAGTCTACCACTGATTTACATCCCCAGCTCCTCCCCCTTTTTAAAACAATTTTCATTTTTTGTTTTAAATTTTTTTGTAGTTGTACATGGACAGCATGCCTTTATTTTATTTATTTATTTTTGTGTGGTGCTAAGGATTAAACCCAGTGCCTCACATGTGCTAGGCAAGCACTGCCATTGAGCTATAACCCCAGCCCCTAAAAAATTTCATTTTGAGACAGGATCTCACTAAGTTTCCCTGACTAGCTTTGAATTTGTGATCCTCCTGCTTCAGTCTCCTAAGCTGGATTTGCAGGCATACACCACCATTCCTAGCATAACTGTTGGTCTTTTGAAAAGTTTTTCCTCTAAGGATCCTGTGTTTGCAGTGCTGGGTTTCCCCACATACACATGCCTTTTTTCGTGGAAAATGTTTATACTACAGTAAAATATATATAAGAATTGATATTTTAAAACATTTTTAAGTATATAATTCAGTGGCATTACTTACATTCACAGTGTTTTATAGCCATAACTATTTCCAAAACTTCATTAAGGAACTCTACCATTAAGCAATAACACCTCATGCTTCCCTTTCACCACCACTGATCTGCATCTCTTTGAATTCACCTTTTAAATATTTCATATACTTAGAATCATACAATGTATGATCTTTTTGTCTGACTTCTTTCATTTAACATAATGTTTTTAAAGTTCATCATGTAGCATGTATTAGAACTTCATCCCTTTTTCTGGCTAAGCAATATTCTGTTGTATTGGTATAGCATATTTTGTTTATCCATGCATCTGTTGATGGTAAATGAGTCATTTCCACCTGTTACTATTGTGAATAATTATGCTGTGAACACTGGCATAGAATTATTTGCTTGAGCTGGGCACAGTGGTGCACACCTATAATCTCAGGTGCTCAGGAGGTTGAGGCAGGAGGATCACAAATTTGAGGCCCACCTGGGCAACTTCACCAGATTCTGTCTCAAAATAAAATAAAAAAGAACTGGGTATGTAGCTCAGTGTGGTAGAATGCTCCTGGGTTTAAATCCCTAGTACCAAGAAAATAAAAAAAGAAGAACGATCCGTTTGAATCCCTGTTTTCAGTTCTTGTGGATATGAAAGTAGGTCTGGTATTGTCTTTTAACCTAGTACTCACACATGTAATAGGAAGTAACCACTCACTCATTACACTGTGAAACAACAGCTGATCTTTGGGTTCTCAGCAACACTCAAAAGACCCCACAAAATGCAGAAACTAGATTTAGAATTAACTCTTGAGTTACTACTCTTTCATTTTTACACACACATGGGCACACACTCACACACAGTAGCTTTCAGAGAATATGACTTGCTTCTCTTGCTGTTAATGACTTTATAAATGATCTTGCTGAATGGTGAGAGTGGCTGAAGTTGTGATTTGAATGAGAAGAAAGTGTAGAAGAGAAAAAAAACAGCCAGAGAGTATTAGACTATGAGTTATTCATAGTAAATGAAAAGGGGTCTATAAACCACTAAAGAACTGGCATGAAGTTCATGACCCTTATTCTGTTGAAGAGACACTGATTTGCTTATTTAACAAAATTAGAATAATTATAGCCCACTGATTTATATCCCACAATAGATTTTTTAAAAAAATTAAGTGGTGATGGTTTATTGAGGGAGGTGGACACATGACAGCACTGATCTGTGTCCATAGATAACATGATATCAAGGAAAAATAGCTCAAAAAGCCTAGCAGTCTGGGACCATTAGTATTAGAAGAGCAGACAATATGCCCTTGGAGGCACCCAGAGTTTACAGGAAAATATAGCTGATAGTATGACCCTTAACTATAAATAAAAGGCTGTGTTCTGTATAGGAAATTATGTAATTCACTTAGAAAACAATTTTACCGAATGCTATTAAAATTAAAATGTTGTGGTATTAAAATGTTGAGGGAAAGCATTTAAAGACATATTTTGGAAAATGTAATTATGTAGAATCCTTATTCCTTGCCTTAAACATGAAGTGATCATTATAATACTTAATACTTAATACATAATACTTGAATCTGTTTGTTTGTTGTTTATTTGAGGTATGGGGTTAGAACTCAGGGGTCCTTTACCCCTGAGCTACATCTTCAGCTAATTTTTTTTTTTCTTTTTTATTTGAGACAGAGTCTCACTAAGTTGCCAGGGCTGGTCTTAAACTTGTGATCCTCCTGCCTCAGCCTCCTAAGTCTGGAATTAAGGGGTGTGCCACCATGCCCTATAGCTGTAGTTGAATCTTTGTCATGTTTTTCATTTTGATTTAACATGGTTGAGGCCCATGCCTATAATCCCAGTGGCTGGGGAGACTGAGGAAGGAGGATCCTGAGTTCAAAATCAACCTCAGCAATTTAGTGAGGCCTGAGACTTTGTCTCCAAATAAAATGTTAAAAAGGGCTGGGGATGTGGTTTAGTGGTTAAGCACTCCTGGGTTCAATTCCCAGTATCTACATACATACATACATATATCCATAAAATGGTTGAAGCAGTAACTGTTTTTCAGTTGATAACAAAAAGGGAAAATATATTTTTCTTCTCTTCCCATAGTTGAACTCTAAGCAGTTCTTAGTGATACTGATCCTTGGCAGTTATTCTTCTGTAAATACAGTAGTCTCCCCTTATCCATGGGGGATACTTTCTAAGAACAATTATGGATGCCTGAAGCCACAGAAAGTATTGAATCTTATATATAGTGTTTTTTCTGTACATAACTGTGACAGAGTTTAATTTATAAATTAGGCACAGTAAGAGATTAGCAACAATAATAAATTAGAAAAATTATAATATACTGTAATAAAAATTATTTGAAACTTATGAATTATTTATTTTTAGAATTTACCATTGAATTTCTGACCACAATTGGCTGTGGGTAACTGAAACTGTGGAAAGCAAAATAGTAGAAAAGGGAGTCTTCTGTAAGTACCTCTCACAGTAGATGTGGAGGTACAGCTAGCTTATCACTTCAGATTTTCATTTTATTTGTTTATTGGGAAAATAGGAACCCCTTCCAGATTGGTAGTATTGTCTTATATAAAGGACTTTAATTCTTAATGGACAGATAAGAAAAGACTTTGTGACTTGTGAAAAAAGAAGCCTCAGTAGCAACAGCTTTCTTTGTATGGTGATTATTGTAGCTAAGTCATGCCTAAAACAATGGAGAATGAAGGCATCCGCTGCCTGACTCATCTTGATGTAACATCCAGATTGTTTCATTGTACAGAAGGGTCCTTTTGGACACTTGTCTAATGATGTTTTGATTAAAATGGAATAAAATATGGAAAGAAGCAATCTACTTATAGGAAGGAATTTTATATTTGTTGATAACTAGAGAGCATCAATTCTAATTCCTTTATTGAGAGTAAGATATTTGATCTGAGGGTGAGCGGAGCCTTAAAGGTTATGTCATTCAACTACCCTCCTGATCTGTGACCCCACTCTGGACATTTTGGCTGAGCCCTCCAGGCAAGGAACCTCCCGTCCCCACCAGTGTAAGACACCTCATATTATTGGAAAATTGTTCCTGCTCAGTGTCTCCCAATGTTTCTTTGCTCATGGACCTTAATTACAACTCCTTGGCAATGATCTAATAAAAGTTGATTTTTTTTTTCCACATAAGGGAGTTTATTAAGCAAACAGAGTGTCTCCCTGCAGGGTAAGAAAGAAATGAGAGGAAAAGAAAGGGAAAGAGAAAGGGCACGTGCAAGAGAGAGTGGAAAATGAGGAGGAGAAAGAAAGCAAGTCGGGGAGAGAAAAGCAAGAGAGAAAAGATGGCGGTAAAGCTATCTTTAAGAATCCCACTGGGCTAACAGGGGACCAATAATGGAGAAGGATACTTGCAAGCTGACTGATGAACCAATAGCTAGCTAGGATGTTCACAGACTGACAGTAGTTGGGAGGCAGGGAAAATGGCTGCACCGGAAAGGGCGGGGAAAGTTGATTTTTAAATAAACCTTTTTATTAGTTTTATTGATTTTTTGAAAATACTTGTTATAAAATCTTCCAGTGGTTTTCAGATCTGGACCAGTTGTCAGTATTGTAACTTTCTAACAAATATCTCTTCAGTACCTAAGTATTAATGCTACTATTTTATGATTAGACAACTTTTTCCTATGTAGCATAGACTAAGTTACTGTTCTATTAATATTTTCTTTCTGTATCTTCCTTGATTAGTATTTGAAACCATTTAATTAGTATTTGAAACCTTATTCAATTTTTATTCAGTTATTCAATTATTAACTGTACCTATCCTCTAAAGAAATGCAATAATTTGTTTTCTTCCAACTCTTTCCTAAGTATATCTGACTTTTATTTGAAGTATTTAAATTCACTACCAAGTTGGATGACACATGCTTATAATCCCAGCAACTCAGGAGACTGAGGCTAGAGGATTACAAATTCAAGGCCAGCCTCAGCAATTTAGCAAGATCCTATCAGAATAAAAAATAAAAAGGGCTCAGACATAGCTCAGTGGTAAAGTGTCCTAAGTTCAATCAGGACTTATATAAGTTGTAGTTTTTCTGACTTTGTTTTCCTTAACTAAATATTGGCACTTATAGAAAATAGAAAACTTAAAGTAGTAGGGTAAATTTTAAGAGAAGTTGAAAATCAATATTATTTCTTTAATTTTTACTTTTTTCTTCTTTTCTTTTTCTGTTCTATGGGATTTGAACTCCGGACCTCACATATTCCCCAGGCAGACGCTCTACCACTTTTTACTTTTTTGATACTGAGGATTGAACCCAGGGGTGCTTTGACACTGAGCTAAGTTCTCCTTTTATTTTTTATTTTGAGACAGGATCTCACTAAGTTACTTAGGGCCTTGCTAAATTGTTGGGGCTGACTTTCAACTTGGGATCCTCTCACCTCAGCCTCCTTAGTCACTGGGATTACAGAGCCTTTTTCTTCTTTTTTAATTTTATTTTAAAACATGGTCTTACTTGTTGCCTAGACTAGCCTCATATTTGCAATCCTGCCTCAGCCTCCTGAGTATCTGGCTTTACAGGTGTGTGCTTCCACACTGGGTACATACTTCATTTTTAAAACTGAATATCTGGTTGGGAATGTAGTTCAGTGTTAAAGCACTTACCTAGCATGCGTAAGACCCTGGGTTTGATTCCCAGCACTGGGAAAAAAAAAATCATTGGTGCCTGACCTGGTGGTACAATATATGTATAGTCCTAGCTACTCAGGAGGCTTGAGGTCAGATTGGGCAACATAAGACCCTTTCTCAAAAACAAAAGAAGGGTTTCAAAAGTTAGTATTACAATAATATGTAGTTTTTAACCAGAAGTATATAAGTTGAAAGTGTAGTATGTATATAGATACTGTGTATATAAGGATATAGATACATACAATCATGCACTACATAACATTTAAGTCAACAACAGACCATATGTCCAACAGTATATACTATACAACCTAGATATGTAGTAGACATTACCATCTTGGTTTGTGTAAGAACATTCTTTTGTTCTCACAGTATGATATCTCTCTCTCTCTATCTCTCTCTTTTAGGGGGGATACCAGGGATTGAACTCAGGGGCACTCAACCGCTGAGCCACATCCCCAGTCCTATTTTGTATTTTATTTAGACACAGGGTCTCACTGAGTTGCTTAGTGCCTCACTTTTGCTGAGGCTGGATTTGAACTTGCAGTCCTTCTTCCTCAGCCTGCTAAGCTGCTGGATTACAGACAGGTGTGCACCACCATGCCTGGCACAATATGAACTCTCTTAATGACACATTTTTCAGAATGTATTCCCATCATTAATCAATGCATGAATGTACTGAAAAAAAAACTGAACACAAAATATTATTCAAATACTGGTTTGTTTGTTTGTTTATTTGCTTTTTTTTGTTTGTTTTTTGAGACAGGGTCTTGCTATGTTCCCTAGGCTGGCCTCAGACTCCTGGGCTCAAGAGATCTTCATGCCTCAGCCTCCCAAGTAGTTGGGACTACAGGTGCAAGTCACCATGCCCAGCATTCAAATCCTGGTTGTAGCTTCTAGCCTCTAAGTTGGCTCTTAACAATCCTCACCTTCTAATACTCATGCATTTGTGTGGTCCCATTGCACATTTCATCATGGTTGGTCTGAGTAACCATTAGAATCTAAGGAAGTGATAGTGCATGACTCATAGGGCTAGCTCTTCTTGGATTGTCCACTCTGGAGGAAGCCAGCCACCATGTTGTGAAGACATTCAAGCAGCCCAATGGAGAGTTCGTGTGGGGAGCAACTGAGGCTTCCTGCCAACAGCCAGGACCAACTTGCTAACCACTGAGTGAGCCATCTTGGAGATGGGTACTCCAATCCCAGTCAAGCCTTCAGACAACTGTAGCTACAGCCTACATCTTGACAACCATCTCACAAGAGACCCTGAGCCAGAACTACCAAATTAAGCCTCTCCCAAATTCCCATACCACAGAAACTGAGATAATAAATGCTTATCATTGTTGAAGCTACTAAGTTTCGGGATTATTTGTTATATAGCAATAGATAACTAATGCATAGCATTCTAAAATATTTTAGGAGAGAATTTTAACAATATAAGCAATATTTAAGATTTTTTGGTTTCTATTTTTTGGGGGAGGGGGCGAGGGGCTCCTGAGGATTGACCCAGGGGTGCTTTACCACTGAGCTACATCCCCAGTCCTTTTTTTATTTTGAGCCTGGGTCTCACTAAGTTGCTGAGTCTAGCCTTGAACTTGAAATCCTCATGTCTCAGCCTTCTGAGTCTCTGGGATTACAGGCATGTGTCACTATGCCTGACCTTAGAACTTTATTATTTTTTTTAGTTTATCACAATTTCGATAATTTGAAGGTTAGTTAATTAATTTTGGTACTGGGGATTTAGCCCTGGTGTACTTAACCACTGAGCCACATCCCCAAATCTTTTTAATTTTTAAAAGTTTTTTTGTAGTTGTAGATAGACAGAATGTCTTTATTTTTTTTATTTCCATGTGGTGCTAAGGATCGAACCCAGTGCCTTATGCATGCTAGCTGAGCGCTCCACTGCTGAGCTAAGGCCCCAGCCCTCATTTTTTATTTTGAGACAGATTATTACTAAGTTACTAAGGCTGGCTTTGAATTCATGATCCTCCCAAGTTGATGAGATTATAGGCATATGCCACCATGCCCAATGTGTTTTGATTTTAAAAATTCAATTTAGCTATAGAACTATGAGGTTATAGAAAATAAAATTATAGTTCCCCCAAAATTAATATGAGTAGGTTAGGGATTTCTTTTTTTTATTAAATTTTTTTATTTTTTAAATTTTGTTCTAATTAGTTATACATGACAGTATGCATTTAAATACATATTATACACCAATGGAGCACAACTTTTCCTTCCTCTGACTGAACATGGTGCAGAGTCACACTCGTAGTGTAATCATACATGTAAGAATAAATTTTGTTTTTAGGAATTTCTTGATCAGTTGCATTCTCACTTAAAATCTGTTGTTTACAAAAGTATAATTTCTTTTTATGACACTTGAAATTTATTCCTGTTGTCAGTTCCTACTGGATACCACCTTGGGCATTGATTTAGGTGACTGGGTTACATTGATAAATAAAGATTTCTGCTCTTGAGGAGCTTATATTTTCTCAAGAATACAGACAGTAAGTAAACTTTCTGGCATGTTACAATATGATAAGTGATGTAGAATAAAGGAAAAGTAGATCAGAGTAAGGGAAATTGGGAAAACAGGAGGAAGGGGACACAAGAGGGTGGGAAGTTGTAGTATTAAAGAGAGCCCTAAGAGAGCAGATAATAAATATTTAGAGCCAGACACAGTGGCACACACCTGTAATCTTAGAGATTTAGGAGGCTAAGGCAGGAGGATCCAAGTTTGAGGCCAGCTTCAGCAATTTAGTGAGGTCCTAAGCAAATTTTAGCAAAACTCTGTCTCAAAATAAGAAGGAAAAAAGGGCTGGTGATGTGGTTCAGTGATAAGCACCTCTGGGTTCAATCCTCAAAAAGGATAGGCCTCAATAAGAAAAGCAGCATCAGTTCCCGCCACTTAAAAAAAAAAAAAAAAAAAAAAAAAGCAAGTAAGGCTATATTAGTAAATTTCCTGAAAGATGGTGGCTTGGAGCTAAATCAGTAGTGATGGAATTGGTCAAAAAAGGTGTATTCTGTATTTATTCAGTAGGAAAATGAACTTTTCAAAGCTCTTGATCATGTTTAACAAGATCAAACTACTACAAGACTTTCACATCCTGCTGCAAGTCAAACTTTCTTATCTCTTAACCATTCTCTCTACCCCTATATCCATTTTTTCTGGATGGTCTAGTCATTATGACTGTGAGTCTGGAATTAAGCCGTCTGGGTTTGATTTCTGGTTTTTCATTAACCACTGTGTGTCTTAACCCTGTATGTGCTATCATCCTATACAGAATTGAAAACTTAGGACTTAATTAAGGGTTAAATAGATTCTCTATGCCCCAGTTTTCTAATTGTAGAATGGGGATATTAATGATATCACCCTACTCTCAGAGGGATATTGAGATTAAACAAGGTAATCCATGCAAAATACTTAGCGTAAAGCTTGGCATGTCTGATTAAGGTCTCATAAATATTAGCTGCTATTATTATCTCAGATTGTGTTCTTGTGGTCACAGTCTTCCCTCTGCATTAAATGTTAACCTTTCTTAATATACTCTCTTCCATTATAATATTTTACTTTCTGTTTTTGTTTCCCAAATCTATGCAATAACAATTCTTAAAATGAAGTTTTAAAATAAAGCCAAACTATCCATAATTTTCCTATTATCTATTTCATCTTTTTATAATACCTTTGGTCTTTGTCCACATCTTTATGTAGTTACTTTTACTCATTTTTCATAATCAGTTTAAAGGTCATCTCATGATGCCATTCCAAATCCTCTTGGTAGTTAGCCCTTCTATGCTTTGGACTCCTTTACTATTTTAAACAAAGATGTGGTTATCTGTATATATGTCTGTCACCTTGTCAAATTCTGAGCATCTTAAATAAAAAGACCTGTTTTATTCACCTAGCATTTAGTGAGCATCAGTGAAGATTTGTAGAATTAGACAACCTAGTGATCCTAACAAAGTCACCACTGTACTCCTTCTATGTAATTACTACATTCATATTTGTGACTTTTGCTGAAAGTCTTCAGTTGCTTCCTGTTACCTGCAGAGTAAAGTCTAGACTCCTTAGCTGGGTATTTGGTACACTCAACTATCTGACTTCAATTTCAACTTTATTTCCTACTACAGTTAGTCAAACTGAACTGGACTTGCCAGGGTGCCCCATTCCCTTTTCTATATTTATATCTTGATTCATACTGTTCCTTATTCCTGACCCCTCTCTGGTCTTAATTCATTTCTCTCCCTATGACCCTCCTTAAATGCCACCTCTTTTACAAAGACTCCTTGATCATCCCAGCTCTAAGTAACACCCCCATCTTTGAGGTCTCAGAGCATGCTAACTGCTACTTTTCATTTTCACTTTACGGAGGTCATTTATGGACATGTATTTTTTCCTACTTACTATAGTCTCTTAAAAGATAGTTCTGTCATACACAGTGACACACACTTGCAATCCCAGCTACTCTGAAGGCTAAGGCAGGAGGATGGCAAGTCCAAGACCAATGTGGGCAGTTTAGCAAGACCCTTTCTCAAAATGAAGAATAAAAAGCACTGGGGATGTAGTTCAATGGTAGAGTACCCTGGGTTGAAACCACAGTATTGGGAAAAAAAAAAAAAAAAAGAAAGAAAGAAAGCAGGCAGGTCTAAGATGGTTCATCTTTGCATGCTATACTTGTAAGTAGTAGTAGGCAACTGAAATTTTCTGGAATGGCTAAATGAATTAATTAATATGTGAATAAACAGACTTCTTGCAGTGGCACCCATACCTATGGGCTGATTTGGAGGAGCTGGGAGTGTGATACCTAGGTCATAGTGGGATGCTGGGAAAGGGAGAAATTCTTGTTCCAGTGCCCCTGTGCATGTTCCATTTGGGGTGCACTCACTGATGTCTAACATGTTCCAGACCTAGATGTCAACTTTGGAATATAAAAGATATGCACCCCCACCTTAGACAGCCTTCAGATAGCAAGGTATTCTGGGGCTCTGGTCTTTTGTGTTGGTCCTGTAGGTCCCAAGGTTCATCCCCAGATGAGGTCGTACTCACTGTGCTGAACTCTGCCCGAGGGTTACCTTATTAGACCCATGCAGTTTTGCTTGGCAGGGCTTTTATACAGCATAGTTTGGCTATATTCATTCCCATAGTTCAACTTCTGCTTAAAATTTTATTTCTAGTTACATTTTAAACTTACCTTTTGTTTAATTTTTAACTTTGATCAAATCAGCTCTGCTGTGGAGCTCAGGTGAATTGGCAATGGGAGCTTTTACATTTCACTGTTTTCCAACCTTTGGTGGACTTTTCTAGTCATTTATTCCATTCCATTATTTTCCACTGTTATAAAATGCTGTGTCATTTTATTCAAGTCAATCAACATTGATATTTGCTTAGGGAGGGAACAGAATGACATAATCAGCAATCACGTGTCACCATGGAACCATTCGAGGAAAACCAGTTCACTCCTTTAGAAATCTCAGTGCCTCCCGAACTATCCTTCCTCACATTGCCTTCTTTTTTTTTTTTCAAAAAAAATTTTTTAGATGTTTACAGCCCTTTATTTTATTCATTTATTTATAGTGTGGTGCTGAGAATCGAACCCAGAGCCTCACACATGCTAGGCAAGTGCTCTACCACTGAACCACAACCCCAGCCCACATTGCCTTCTTTATTCTCTATTTTCCAGTCATATTTGAAGCTCTCAAAATTCCCACTGTGTCACTTCCCTGGGGTAGTTCCTACCTCTAATTCAGGATTCTCCTCAGGTCTCTCATCCCTCAAGAAGCCTCCCATTCCCTTCCAACCCATCCTTCCCCTTCTAAGCCCAGTTACTTGTCCATTATATCTTTTCCTGAGCTCTGTGCTCATTATTGTCAGAGAACGAATCCCGATGCATTATAACCATTGGTTTACTTGTCTGCTTTTTCTGGTAAGCCAAAGTCTCCCAAAGAGCCAAGCCTATCTGATTCCCCTTTGTATATCTAGTACCAGCGCAATTTCTGTTATATAATTAGATGCATATTAGTTAGCAGCTTTCTAAATCCCGTCATGGGTGGAAACTGGCAAGACATGCTCTTAGCTTTCTACTCTGTAGCTAACATGAAAACAACACAGAATTCAGTTCTTGAGCAACTTCTGCCCTGGGAGCAATATTTCTATTAATTGGCATTCAACTGTCATAAAAGTAGATGAATCAGACAATCATGTACCCAGAGAAAAGGTGGAGCAGGGAAAAGTGAAAAGTAAAGATGGGAATGAGTTAGCAAAATTCCACGCAGTTAGTTGTAAACTAGTACAAAGGTGTTTGTGCCTTGTGAAGCTGGCTTGATTCAGAAGATCTCAAATAGGAACAAAGAGCAAAAGGCAGTCAATAGTGAAAGCAGGGATTCACAGAAGGCAGACATAAGCAGGTGAGTACCTGAATGGGCCCCCGATGCTCTGGGATTGTGGTCTCTGAGACTTTATGGGGCATGAAGAAAGGGAAGCCAGAATACAGAGCTCTGGGAAGGCTGAGTAGTGAGGAATAAGCACTTACTTCAGGTATAAAGAAACTGCAAAGACCTTAGAAGGAGATAGAGATAGTGAGGGACAAACACTAGCTGGCACTGAAGTTTCAAAGAAAAGAATTGAAGAGGGACTTTGTTGGGGATGAATAAAAGATAGTGAGCAAGAGGGGCTTGGGAGATAGCTCAGTTGGTACAGTGCTTGCCTTACAAGCACAAGGCTCTGGGTTCAATCCCCAGCACCACCAAAAAAAAAAAAAAAAAAAAAAAAAAAAAGTGAGCAAGAGATATTGAGAAGACCAGTTCTCAAGTTCAGTCCATATAGAGGAAACTTAACTCTGCATTATTTTGAATAGTATATAAAATTTACTACATTTGGACAAATTATATCTTTATGTGTAATTGACACATTGGAGAAACAGCCCTTCCTTGGTAGCTTGGAATCACGATCTTCCAGAGGGTAGGTGATTAATCTTTTGGAAGGAAGTCTGCCCTTGTATCATTGTTAAATGCGTGAGATCCAGTGCCTGATTTATTAGATCCCTGTTTATCCCTTCAAGAGTGTTTATTTAATACCTACCATATGTTAACTCTGTCCCAGCCCCAGGAACACACCAGAAGCAAAACAAAAGTTTCTGTAGTTGGATAGCTCACGTGGGGGGATGGGAGTGGGGAAAAGGAGGACATATGAAAATAAAGTACTAAATTACACAGTGTATTAGAAGGTGAGAAGTGCTATGGAGGGAAACAGAGAAGGAAGATAGAAAACGTGTGTGTGACCTTGGACTGCAGCTTTGAAAAGGGAAGTCTCACTGAAAAGCTGACAGTTGAACAAAGATTTTTAAAAAGTGAATGAGCAAACTGCAGACTGGGGTGGTATATAATATAAGATGCCATTGTGTAAACTCAACATTGTAAGCCTTTCTAGTACCATTTAAAAAAGAGCTTATCTTAAAGAAAAGTGGGGTTGGCAGTGGTTAGAAGGCAGATGCTGAGGGCAGAAAGGGCATTTTACATGTTCATCCTTTGCTTTCCCTAAAATCTGTTTGGTTTTTCACCAAACACATGGTATGACTCTGCAGTTTTCATCCCATGAAAACGGATACCTAGGATGTATTTTTTCCCTTTAAAAATCTTCTGGAAGAAAAACAAATGTTTGCTTAGTGAAAACAGAAGCTGGAGAGGTTTTTCAGAAACCACAGTAATTTGAAAATATGAGTGACCTGTGAAGAAGCTGCCATCACAGAGGAGAGCTGGTGCCCGGAGCGCGGCTCACGCTGGTCCTGAGGGAAGAGGGAGCACATGCTGGACAGAGCAGGTGTCCCTGTTAATACTCAGAATCTAAAGAGCTGTTTCTGTTTCCAGCTATGTAGATCTGTGTGACCAGTCCATTTTCTGTAAAAGAAGAGTCCACCGAAGTGAGTGCTTTAAGAGTGAGTATGAATCTGGCCAGGAAGCTGTCCTTTCAGTGGTTGATTTCCTGGGATGAAGTTTCTTTGTTAGGAATTTGAAAGTGGAACAATTCTTGTGGTTCCTTTCCCTAGCAATAGCTCTCATTCTTAACCACAGGATAGAAGTTCAGCCCTGAGTAGCATTCAAAGGAACAATTCTGTTTTTGTAGTACCTGAAAAAAACTCTAGTTTTAAGTATTTTAAAATTCCAAATGCAGCTAACTTTTGTCTACTTCATTTTGTGTTATATGTCACCTCTGGGGAAGGAGGCATTTTACTTAAGCCCTTGATGGTCACCAAACTGAGAATGAGTAAGAATGCTTCATCTATATTCTAAATGTACCAACTCTCCTGTTAGGATAAGTGGAAACTTTGAAATCAGAGCTTATTACTTAACCATTAACTATGGCCTGCCCAAAAATCCAGACGGGAAATCTGGATCAGAACACCCACACAATGGGGCCATTAGACAAGTTTTAACTGTTGGAGGATAGCAGTGGCATTTTTCATTAAGGAGAAAATAACAGCCTAATGAGGAGATAGTTGGTAATGTCCAGAGCCATTTTTGTTTGTCATAATTGGTGTGTTGGGGAGGGAGTGGGGGAGTAGCTGCTAGTAGCAAACAAGTAGGTAGAACCAGAGATGTTGGTAAAGGACCTGCCATACACAGACAGGGTAGACCCCACAGCAAAGAATTACCTAGCCCTGAAAGTCAGTAGTGCGGAGGTTGAGAAGCGCTGCCCTTGAGAAACTCTTTTCTCCTTCACATGTGAGGTCATCTAGCAAACCAGCTACAGATCACCGAAACAGCACTTAATGTTTTTGTTTCTCACTTAACACCCCTCTAAGAAAAAAAAAAAGGAAAGAAAGTTTAACTAAAGCAACCAGGTAGAATGGATCCCATTATTCCATTGATCATTACAAAGTGTTTTTTTTTTTTATCACAGGCTTCAAGGACATTAAAAACTCACTATAGTCGGGTGCAGTGGCACAAACCTGTAATCCCAGCAGCTTAGGAGGCTGAGGCAGGAGGATTGTGAGTTCAAAGCCAGCCTCAGCAAAAGCAACTCAGTGAGACCTGGTCTCTAATTAAATACAAACTGGGGCCAGGGATGTGGCTCAGTGACTGCCCCTGAATTCAATCCCTAGTACTGACCTGCCCACCCCCCCAAAAAAACTCACTATATTGGCTTTGGTGAAGAATGATGAAAAGTAAGCCTTCTTTGTATTTTAAAAATTATTTTCCAATAATAACAACAAATCCTTTCTCACCTTCCACTTTGTACAACCTCAGTCCTGGAAAAATACTAGAAGATATTACATAATGTTTAAATAATGCATTGTAATTTAAAAACAAAAAAACAAGAACCAGCTATGGTGGCACATGCCTGTAATCCCAGTTGCTTGGGAGACTGAAGTGGGAGGATTGTCCTGCCACAGCAACCTAGTGAGGCTGTCTCAAAAAATTAAAAGGGATGGGGATATGGCTCTGTGGTAGAGCATGCCTGTATTCAGTCCAGTATTGCAAAATGAATGAATGAATGAATGAATGAATGAATAAATGGACTACAGATATAACTCAGTCCAAGTACCTCACATAATAAAACCTTTTTTTGTATTAAATATAATTTTAATGGTTTTTTTATGTTTATATAAATGATTAGGTAAGATACAAAGCTAAACCAGTCATTGTCTCTTCCTAAGAAGAATATGATCTAACAGGGACAATCAGTTATGTTCTTGAACTAGAGAACAATAAAGGAAAACTGACAAAAGAATGGAATGCAATTACTTCAGGGAAGAAGGGGCATTTGAATTATTATTACATAGTTATACCTTTCACAGCAATGTGATTTCATTCCACCATTAACATTAATAGAAATTTTTAATTTACCACCCCACCCCCCGCACCCCCTTCACCCCCGTGCTGGGGATTGAACCCAGGTCCTTGTGCATGCAACAAGCGCTCTACCAACTGAGCTATATCCCCAGCCCACAAATCAATAATTTTTATTCATTAATTTATTCACTTGGCAAAATTTATGGACCACCTACAGTATATTAGTCACTCATCTATGTGCTAGAAAAAAAACAAGAAACAAAAATAGATAAATTCCCTATACTCATGGTCCTCAATCTGGAGAAAATTTTTTATTATTATTTCGCAAATACTTAAACTATAAAAATACTTTTGAATTTGATTAAAAAACATTTATCATACCATTCACTTTACAAAACTTAAAAAAAACTTCATAAATGAAGGAATCAGATAATATGCATATGAGAACATATTTGATTGGAATATGAAGTACAGTTTCCAAAAAGGAAAGTGAGAAACCTCACTTCCCCATCTCTAATAGAAAATTACCCGAAGAATACTCTCCAGATGTCAATAGCATCCACAGATAGCTTAAAGGCTTTTTTGTTGTTATTGTTCTTTTTAGATATACATGATAGTAGATATATTTTGACATATACATATATGGAGTATAGCTTATTCTAATTAGGTTCTACATCTATAACATGCTAATTAGGATACACACATATGTGGGAAAATAAAAATGAGATGATATATGTATATATGTACCTATACTCTAATTACATGCATATATGTAATATATATATATATATATATCAACATGTATGTGTATGTAACATATATTATCTCATTTGATTTTTTAAAAACTACGGAAGGAAGATAGGGCAAGTACTCTTAGGATTTTTTTTTTTTTTTTTTTAGTAGATGGACGCAATACCTTTATCTTATTTATTTATTAATTTTTTTTGTTTTGTTTTTATGTGGTGCTGAGGATTGAACCTATTGCCTCACACTTACTAGGCAAGCACTCTACCACTGAGCCACAATCCCAGCCCCAAGGAATTCTTATTCTCACTCTACAGATGAGAAAGTAGAGTCTCTGAGGCTAAATGACTTGTTCAAAATCATGCGGCTCAGTGGTGGCATGCACAAAGCCCTGGGTTTAATCCCCAACTCTCCAAAAAAAAAAAAAAAAAAAAAAAAAAAAAAGAGAGAGATCCTGCAGCTTCTTGATAGATAACAAATGCTAGAACTAGAACCTGACCTCTGACCTGACACTTTGTGTCCTCCTCTGTGTTCCCTGTCCTTATGCTAAGTTTCCAGCAGCATTTGTATCCAGCCTCCATTGTATGAAATCCAAAGCAAATAGTAAAAAGCATATTAAGTGGTTTTTGTTTCTGATGAGGATACATTAAAAAATATGGACAATAACTTGCTATAAGGGAAGCATTTGGAATTAGGGAAAAAGATATAGACAAGACTAAAGACCAATTTCTGATCTGGATTTTACTACTGACTTGCTTTTTAATTTTCAGCAAGTCGTAGAACCTCTTGGCCTAAAATGTTCATTTGCCCTAAGCTCTTATGGCAATAATATGACCTGAAACCTGTGAAGGCTGTTTGAAACCCATAATGCGCTGGGTATGGTGGTATATATCTGTAATCCCAGCCACTTGGGAGGCTGAGGCAGAAGAATCAGGTTTGAGGCCAGCCTGGGCAACCTAGCAAGACCTTGCCTCAAAATAAAAAGGGATGACGATATGTGCATATAGCTCAGTGGTAGAGTACTTGTTTAGCATTTGTGAGGTCCTGGGTTTGGTTCCCCAGTACTGTGCCCCCTCCCCACAAATTGTATATGCTAGCCACTAGCAATATTATTGATCATAGTTGACAGCTCAATGGCCTGATTTTTCTTTTTAATGGTACTGGGGATTGAACCCAGGGGTGTTTTATCACTGAGCTATATCCCCAACCTTTTAAAAATTTTTTTTAATTTGAGAGAGTCTCACTAAATTGTCCAGATTGGCCTTGAATTTGCAATCCTGCCTCAGCCTCCCAAATTGCTGGGATTACATGTGTGCTCCACCAGGCCCAGCAAGGCCTTGATTTTTTAAGGCTGTGAACACCACAATGATAGGAACTCTGTAACTTCTTTGTAACTTTGTACCTTTAGTTCAGAAGTTGAATTAAACTTATCTATCAATCAAAAGGAGAAAAGGGAGGAAAAGAAAGAAGGAGGGAGAGAAGGGTGTTAGTTTGTGATCTAAAGGTAAAATGATAAAAACAGAAAAAAAAGAAAATTAGAAGCAGGAGGGTAGAGAGAACATTTGGGCACATGAGAACCACTCTGTAATTAAAAGCAAAGCATGGAAAAATATATTTTAAATCCCAGTTTCCTTTTGGAACCAGATACCCTTCAGAAAAGGTGCTAAGAACCTATATTACCCTGGTTTAGCTTGTTGTACTTGTTATTAGAAATAGAGAAGGAACACCTTGGGGACAAGGGCGGGATTTCCATTATGGGTGTTCCTTCTCTTACAGGTTAACTAAAAAAACAATTGAACTAACCTTATGAATCTTTGTCCTATAAGCCACTACAGGACTGTGAGCAGCACTCCTTCCACAACAAAACTTCAAGTCACCACACTTGGATAGAGTATGGGCACTTCCTGGGGTACAGTCTTTTTCATGCTGGTGGTATCCTGTGTTTGTAGTACTGTCTTCCACAGAGACCAGCCAACTTGGTTTGAGGGTGTCTTCCTGTCTTCCATGTGTCCCATAAATGTCAGTGCCAGCACCTTGTATGGAATTATGTTTGATGCAGGAAGCACTGGAACTCGAATTCATGTTTACACCTTTGTGCAGAAAATACCAGGTAAGTGCAACTGGGACCCTCACCACTCTATGGATCCACCCTTTAGCACCCCGTTCCAGTAACAAATGTGCTGAGAGTGTGTGGTGTGAATTACAGAATTTTATACTTAGTCAATGTCTTTCTTCAGAGACCATTTTGGACTTTAACTAAACACATTTTCAATGTGAAATTAAGAGACCTGGGCTGCCCGAAGTCTGAAACTCATATGTCCAAGAAATATAGCTGTAATTTGTCCTTTCTTTTCTACAAAGTTGATTAATACTCCAGGATTCCAGAATAGTGAGAATATTGGGAGTATCTTAGGGAATCACATGACTTTTATTACCATCCTTGAAGAGGGGGCTGAGGGGACCCTGAAAATTAACTTTTTCTGAGTTGTTAGTTTTATTATTATTATCCTAAAGAGCCTGGTGAAAGGGCCTGGGGTTATGACTCAGTGGTAGAATGCTTGACTAGCATGTGTGAGGCACTGGGTTTGATCCTCAGCCCACACACACAAAAAAAATGAATAAAATAAAATTATATACATATAAAAAAGAACCTGGTGAAAGGAATAGGAGCTAGACATCCACCAGAGAAATGACAGACTCTCAAGGGTTGCCTGATGCCCTCCTTTCTCCCTTTCCAGTACTTCTGCAAGACATTCTTCACAATGAGATCATTTGAGGGAGCCTAGGGAAAGAGTAGGTAAATCTAGTAAGTCTTGACAACTTACAGAGTCGAGTAGCTGAAGCAGCTTAACTTTTGGTAATCAGCCATCTTTCTTCTGTTTTGTTCCATGGACAAAGGACAGCTTCCAGTTCTGGAAGGGGAAGTCTTTGATTCTGTGAAGCCAGGACTTTCTGCTTTTGTAGATCAGCCTAAGCAGGTAAGTTTCTTATGATTTGATGTTCTATTCTTGGTGCCTTGATAACTTGACCACATCACTACTGTTAAATATCTCATGTTGTTCATTAATGACATTGAGGTCATGTGTGAGATCAGATTCTCTCCTCAGTAAGTCTCCTGAATAACAGTAATTGTATACCCTAGGATCACCAGGGCTGGGTGGAAGGAGGCTAGAAAATAAATTGTGCTTATTGAGGATAGATGGCAACTTTTTAGAGATTGCTCTTTTCGTATTTACTATTCAATTTTTTTTTTTTTTTGTGCTGGCGATTGAACCCAGGGTCTTGTGCTTGCAAGGCAAGCACTCTACCAACTGAGCTATCTCCCCAGCCCTTACTATTCAAGATTTTGAGTTAAGGCCAGTAACTGTATTATTTAATGTCAGTGAAGAAGATAGATATGGAGTTCTGTAGGGTTAAGAGTACAAACATGGCAATTGAAGGATGGAGACTCAGTGAATTCTGTTTCAGAGGGTTCTCATATAACATGGAACCATGCTTGTACCAGAGAAATTAATCAACCACCCATGAGGACAAAAATCTTTGGTAGTCGAGGATGAATGGAGAGTATATGGTGACCAGTGGCTATATTTCATATTCGAGCACCCCAATATACTATACCCAGTGTGTCTGAGGCCACACTGATATAAAGTAGAATAAGGTAGAATGTTGAACTTTGGTAGTAGAGGTAAAGTACTATTTGGTGTCATAGAATAATCATTAACCAAGGGAAAACCTAATGAAAAAATGGTTTGATCTTGAAGAGAGGACAGGATGTATTTTCTCAGTTCAGTAGCACATGAAATGGCAAATATACTAGAAAATTAGACACCATTGAAAGCAACTGCATTGTTAGAAACTGATTTGATACTTAGAAAAGATAATTGTGTTGTTTGCTAATAATAATAAGGGACAGTGTATTATCTGAGTAAGTGTTCACTCAAGGAAGCACCAAGCACATCATAACAGCTACAGCCAGCATTTGTGTGGCAGTGACACTGGCTCTTGACTCTTCTAAAGTGCACACTAGTTTAGTGGTGGTTTAAGGTGTATTTCCTATTTTATACCTAAGGATATCAAACCTCATGAAAGCTAAGTGGCCCATATTAGGTCATAGGCTAGCAAGCATCTTCTGACGCCAACTCCTGAGTTCTCAATACTATACCCAACTTTCTGGCTTAAACCTAATTTTTAATTTTTTTTTTTGTTTTGGTGCTGGGGATTGAACCCAGAGGCACTTTACCCTACATCCCCTGGCCTTTTTAATTTTCATTTTATTTATTTTTAGATAGGTTTCTCCGAAGTTGCCCAGGCTGGCCTTGAACTTGTAATTCTCCTGCCTCCTGAGTAATTGGAGATTCCAGGCATGTGCCATCCTAAACCTAATGTATTGACACATTAAAATAGCAATCCACTAAAATGATCACACTACAGCTGGATGCCATAGTGCACGCCTGCAGTACCAACCACTTGGGGAGGTTAAGGCAGGAGGATCATAAGTCTGAGGCCAATGTATATGCTTTAGTGAGACCCTGTCTCAAAATTTAAAAATTTTAAAAGGACTGGGAATGTAGTTCAGTGGTGGAGTGCTTGCTGAGGATGTGCAAGGCCCTGGATTCAATCCCTGGTACTACATAAACACATACAATGACTATACTATAAAAGAATAATTTTTATGATGACTATCAAAATAAAATGGATACTCCTTCAAAGTGCACCACTTCTCTATTTCTGCAGAGCAGAGAGGGGTTGGAGCCCTCTGCCACATCATTCCTGATATTCCCCCAGAGCTTGAAGAAGTAGACCAGTGCTCTAAAGGGACTGACTGTTCATTGAGTATATGGGTTGTCTCTTTCACAGGGTGCTGAGACTGTTGAGGAACTCTTAGAGGTGGCCAAAGACTCAATTCCCCGAAGTCACTGGAAAAGGACCCCAGTGGTCCTGAAGGCAACAGCAGGACTGCGCTTACTGCCAGAACAGAAAGCCCAGGCTCTGCTCTTTGAGGTAATTTTTGAAATCTGCATCTTGGATAATTCTGTTTTCCTGTATATGAATATTTTCTTTTTGAGAGATTAGACCTTTGGAATATGACTGCCACTTTCAGTATTCCACCATTGCTAAAGCACTTGGTGATTGCTCTTGTAGCTAGTTATATGGATTTTTTAATATATATATATTTAAAGAAAAAATACATAAATATACTTATAATATTTATATAATATATATAAAGAAAAAATATATATATATTTATATTATATTTTATATATATATATATATATATATATATATATATATATATATATATAAAGAGGTTTAGCCAGGTGTGGTAGTGCACGCCTATAATCCTGTAGCTCTGGAGGCTAAGGCAGAAGGATTGTGAGTTCAAAGCCAGTGAAAAAAGAAAAAGAAAAAGAAAAGAAAGTTCATGGTTCTAAAAGCTTGGCATGTAGCAAGGACCTTCCTGCTGGATCAGACATGGTGGAGGGATCACATGGGGAGACAGAGCAAGTTCAGTTACATACATTTTTAACTACAACTATTGAATTTATAGAGGTTTTCCTGAAAAGTGTATACTACCTCCTGTCTATGATAATTGTTCTAACTTTTTAAAAATAGGATCATAGAAATGGTCTTTAATCAACTTTATTAAGGTAAATTTATGTGACTATTTGAACATACATATATTTTAAAAATATTTTTAGTTACATATGGACACAATACTTTTATTTTATTTATTTAGTTTTTATGTGATGCTGAGGATTGAACCCAGTGCCTCACAAGTGCTAGGCAAGTGCTCTACCATTGAGCCACAACCCCAGCCCCTGAACATATATGTTTATCTGAACAAATGAATGTATTCATTTTTGGCATACATTTAAATGAGTTTTGACAAATACTACAATTTCCTTGTGACCTTTTAGTCAGTTTCCCCCACCACTGAAACCAGGCAACCACTGATAGGCTTGTCACTTTGGTAAATTTTGCTTGTTCTCACATTCCGTGTAAATGGAATAATACTGTTTAAATTCTTTTTTTGAATGTCCAGCTTTTTATCAGCACGAAGTTTTTAGAAGAATCATGGAATTTTAAAGTTTGAAAGATTTTAATTTACCTATTTATTTATTTATTGGCAGTGCCAGGGATGGAATCTAGTGCCTCACACATGCTAAGCAAGCACTCTACCACAGAGCTACATCCCCAGCATAATCTGAAAGATTTTTCACCAAGCATGGTGTCACACACCTGTAATCCCAGTGACTCAGGAGGTTGAGGCAGGAGGATTGCATGTTTGAGGCCTGCTTCAGCAACTAAGCAGCTTAGTGAGACCAAGTATCTCAGAATAAAAAATAAAAAGGACCAAGGATGTGACTCAGTGGTAAAGTGCCCCTGGCTTCAATACCTAGTATAAAAAAGGAAAGAAAGAAGGGTGGGGAGGGAGGGAGAGAAGGAAAGAGAGAAAGAAATATATATATATTTTTTAATTTAAGTATGGGGCTGGTCTTGTGACTCAGTGGTAGCATGTTCACCTAGCACGCAGGAGGCCCTGGGTTCATTCCTCAGCACCACATAAAAAATAAAATAAAGGTATTGTGTCCGCCTACAACTGAAAATAAATAAATAAATAAATAAGTATGGCTGGATGCAGTAGCCCATGCCTGTAATCCCAGTGACTCAAGAGCCTGAGGCAGGAGGATGACAAGTTCAAGGCAAGCCTCAGCAACTTAGTGAGACCCTCAACAACTTAGAGGGTCTCAAAATAAAAAATGAAAAGAACTGAGGATAGAAGCTTGGTGGTAAAGTGTCTGTGGGTTCAGTCCCCAACACCAAAAACAAAAAACATAAAAGAAAAATTAGAATTTTGTTAAACTCAATATTTTAAGTTTATTGTACATATTTATTATGCAGCAAACACAATCATATTTAAATTTCATGTTGTAAAGAATATTTATTAAAATATGGGAAATAAAGAATATTTGTAGGCAGATCCCATAAAAATCACAGCAACAAAGGATTCTGTATTAGAGTTGTGCTTATTCCTCTAAATGTGTTAAGTGTCAGCACAGAGGGCTTAAGTCCCTTATCCAAGCAGCCCAACATGTCTGTGAGAATCCGAACCCCAATTCCTTATTCATTCATTTGTTCAGTCAGCAAATGAGTGCTTAGCTCTGACTAGGTGCTGATGAAGTTACTGGGGATCGGAACAGCAAGAAACGAAAAAGACCATCAGTCCTTGTCCTCATAGAGCTCACTCACATTCTAGTTTCAGGGAAACCAAATAAATAAAGTTGAACAAAGTGTTTCAAATATTGTAGATGCTATGAAAAAATATAGCAGGGTAAGGTGGGTAGGGAGTGCTGGGGATGCGGGAAGTGCTGTTTTAAATGGAGAAGGCAGAGGAGACCTCTTTGGTAAGATTCGTTTGATCAGAGGTCTGGGGAGAATAGAGAAGCAGTTATACAAAACATTTGTGGGAATATTTCAGGCTGAAAAGAATATAGGTGCAAAAAGGGTAAGGCAGGAACACACTTGCCGTGTTCAGGAATAATATCCGGGAGGTCATCATGGCCAGAGGGAGCTGAGTGATGAGAGCCAAGTAGGAGTGAGATCAGATGTGGGGGGAGTTTGTCATACATCCTCTCAAAGGCCAATGTAAAGGGTTTGACTTTTTTCCTAAAAAGAAGGAAGCCATCAGAAAATGTTCTGATATCCAGTTTTAAAAGCATCATTCTGGCTGCTGTGTTGAGAATACTGTGGGGCAGAGGAGAGGAGTGAAGTCAAGAGCAGGAACTCTCTTTCTATATTTATTCCTGTTTGCTTATTTATTTTCTTCTTAAAAGCTTACTAACAGATGACTTAACTGGCTTTTCCTGGTTGAAACAGGATCCAGATGTCACTGCTTGATATCTTTCATCCCATTAGAAGTGAGAACAACAAACAGACTAGAGTTCTTCCTATTCCTATTTGGAGAATATTTTTTACCCCATAAGATCTATAAAAATAAGCCATATCACGCATATCACTAGCCTGTATTTGCGGAGAATCAAGAGCACTTATACCAGATCTTCCTTCCTTTTTTCTGAAATAGGATTCCATAAGTCTTGCTCTGGGCTCTCCCTAAGACTCTAAAGGGTCCAACCATGTTTCAGAATCTAACAGAGGCTGGTAGCAGAATGCTTTACCCTTGGACAGGAGCTCCTTCACTACACCAGGTCCATCTGCTCATCTAAGAATGAACTGGGAAAGGCTCCTCCCAGCTTCTAGTGCATGCCCAGGTGGAATTTAACCAGGGGTTTTTTAATAGAATTACAGGATCCTGATTGAATTGGCAGGATCAGATATATTCCCTTCTCTAGATTCAGTTCATCTATAAATTTAGATGGTTTGTTTGAGATTATGTTTAAAGTCAAATCCCTGTGTTTTGTTTTTGCAGGAAACTGGTCATGGCTTGCCAAGTTCCTTTTCTGGTTTCTTTCATCTAGGAAAAATAAGCCTTATAGAACACAGCCAAAATGTGCAAATCTGTTTTAATGTCTCAGAGAATGCAGAGTTTTTCCCCCTTTATTTCTAAGGTGGAGGAGATCTTCAAGAAGTCACCTTTCCTGGTCCCAGACGACAGTGTTAGCATCATGGATGGATCCTATGAAGGTAGGAGAGGTGGGAAAATACGTCCTCAGGGGAGAGAGGCAGGACCAGTGAAAGCTCTGATTCAAGGAGTGGGAACAGGGATTGAGCAGTGAAGAAAAAAGAACTAAGTAAGGGAAACAAATCAGCAGGGAGGAATGGGAGAGCAGGAAGTGGAAGGGCAGGTTTTGAAAGAGGGAACGCGCTCTCCCACAAAATTTAGAGAGCAAAGAACAAAGGTGGCACCCGGAGTGTAATCCTTGTATTTCTCTCTTTTTAGGTATATTGGCTTGGGTCACTGTCAACTTCCTAACAGGTAAAGACATCCCCAAGGAGATCTTAAGACTTTAACTAGGGGCCAGGGATATTGCTCAATGGGAGAGTGCTTACCTAGCACATACAAAACCCTGGGTTTGTTTCCCAGCACTACAAAATACAAACAACAACAACAGAAACCCAACCCAAAACCCCAGACTTTAACTGGTTTTCAAAGGCATGGTCAGAAGAGTCAAAATCCCTTTCTTTCTTCCTGTATTGTTCTTAAAACAAACAAAAAACACATACATATATACACACATACACACACACACACAAAAACCCAACCAAGCAGGGTGATGCAGGGAAGATAAGAACTTAATGTTTATAACCAGCCTTTAAGGCTTCAGCTGCAACAGAATTTCCTCTTGAGTTGACATTTAGCTGGAACCTTTGGGGCCAGGGAGCTGTGGACTATTTATGGAATACTTCCAGTATACAACAAAACAGGAGAGAATTTGCAGACAGATGAGTATTGTGCTGTATGTGGGGGGTATGCAGAACTTGCTCTCATTGACAGGTCAGCTACATGGCCACAGCCAGGAGACTGTGGGGACTCTGGACCTGGGGGGAGCCTCCACCCAAATCACGTTCCTGCCCCAGTTTGAGGTAAGTCATTTGCTTGAAGGTCTGGTGAGCAATACGCTTGGCAGGCATATTGTGGTGCCAAGAAACTGGAGCCCAACTTTCAGATAGCAGTTCTGCCATGAACAGACTGAGTAGAGTCAATTCATGATTGGGCAAACTTCCTCTGGCCCTCTCACACTGTTCATGAGTCCCTTTGATTCCTCAAGCTTTGTGAAATTAGTGCAACTGTCTCCGTTTCTGATTTTTGCAGGGAGGGACAGGGATGGTGGTGATAAGATCTTCAGAAAATTGTAGATCCTGAACAGTCTTTTTGCTTTTTCTGATTTGCAGAAAACCCTGGAACAAACCCCTAAGGGCTACCTCACTTCCTTTGAGATGTTTAACAGCACTTATAAGCTCTATACACATAGGTGAGGAGCGGGCAGGGAAGATACTATTTCACGTTGTATGATTCTCCTAACTTTTCAAAGTATTCTCACATCTGTTATTACATCTGATCAGCCTTATAAAGTCTTTGCCAATGTCCTAAGGCCTACTAACTGAAACCCCAGCCATTTACCAAAACCCAAGGGACCCATGAGGGTTCTCCATTCTTGTCCTCAAAAATATGTGATGTAAAAGTCAAAAATTTCTTGCTGGGTATGGTGGCACACACCTGAAATCCCAGCAACTTGGGAGGCTGAAAGGCTGAGGCAGGAGGATTGCAAGTTTGAGACCAGCCTTGGCAAGCCCTAAACAATTTAGCAAGACCCTGTCTCAAAATCAAAAATAAAAAGGGCTGGGGATGTAGCTCAATGATAAAGCACTTCTGGGTTAAATCCCCATTACACCCCACAGTGTTTCTTTGAGGGAGGTCACATTTAGTAGCTTTGGTACTAAAGCTCAGTACCAGCTCTTTTGAGTTGGCCTTCAGATGTTCAGAATCCACTCCTCAACCCTAGTTGGGTTGAGGAACTAAGATAATGAGGGCTTTCCTGGAAATGGTTCCCAGGGTGGGACTTTAGGAATATCACTATCTCTGGTCTTAGAATGATAAGAGTAAGAAGTTCTTACTGCATAGCCTTGATCCAAATTGTGCAGAAATTTTCTCTTGTTGACCACATAAGGTAAATAAGTCCCAGAAACAGAATAGGTTTTCATCTGTCCAAAGGGAGGCAAAGAACCATATTCCTTTTGAAGGAAGCAGCTTTGGGCTGGAGAACTTCAGGTCCAATGTAAAATTGGTCAATCCTATATTTTACAGTTACTTGGGATTTGGATTGAAAGCTGCAAGACTAGCAACCCTGGGAGCCTTGGAGACAGAAGGTTCGTCTGGGTACCTGTGCCGGTTGGGGGTGATGAGCCCAATGCTAGTGCTCAGCTCTCCTCTTCCTGTCTTTGGCAACAGTTCTTTGGAGGCAAGGTTTACATTGAATTGGGAAGCATATGTTGTACAGTGGACATAATAGTAGTAAGTTCATAGTCTGTTTTGTAAGTTTAGATGCTTTGGTATATATCATGAGCTGTTTTTAGAATGAGGTCTACTTATATAGGGTAATGGCTTATGGCTAAGAGGCTGAAGCATCTGCAGAAATTCAGGGCTTGAAGAGTGAATTGGATAGGAGCTTACACAAGCCCTCCACTTTATTTGGGAGGTGCAGGAATCAGGGTCTGTTCTGAAGTTGGAGTTAGGCAGAACTGGGTGCAGTCCTGGTTTTGTGGTTTGGGGCATGTTAGTTGACATTCTTGTGCCCTGTTCCTCACTTTACATGTGATTTCACATTTAATGCATTTTGTAGGGTGCTTGGCTTATCATAAGCTATTATTGGAATAGAGATTGTATAGCATTTCAGAGTTACCAAACATTTTCAAATGTATTTCTCTTAAACCTTTGGCTACCAATTAAAAAGGAAGCACAGTATGTTTCTGTATTGTAGAAAGGAGGAACTTACTTTATTGGGGGTTTTGGATTTCTTTGAGATACAGTGAAATCTATGGACTCCTGCCAAATATTCATTCATGGCGTTTCATTAACTGCACAAAGCCTGTATGTGAACCCTGAGTTAAGAATTGCTGCCACAGGAAGGGTGCCATGTCCCACACCTGTAATCTCAGTGACAGGAGGCTGAAGCAGGATGAGGATCGTGAGATCAAGGCCAACCTCAGCTACTTAGTGAGACTCTAAGCAACTTAATGAGTCCCTGTTTCAAAATAAAAAAGAGCTGAGGATAGAGCTCAGTGGCTCAGGGGTAAAGAATTCCTGGGTTCAATCTCTAGTACTAAAAAAAGAAAAAAAGAAAGAAAGAAAGAAAAAGAAGGAAGAATATGCTGTCACAGAATGCAGTCAAGGAACTAATTCCACAAGATTTAAAGGTCTGGCCCTTGGGTGATTCCACAGCTTTATGGGTTTCTTGCTTGCCTTCCTCCCTCTCTCTTACGTACTGTCCTGTTTGTGCTCTCGTTTCTTTCAGGGATTGATGGACACACTTTCCGAAGTGCCTGTCTACCAAGATGGTTGGAAGCAGAGTGGATCTTTGGGGGTGTAAAATACCAGTATGGTGGCAACCAAGAAGGTAAATGACTAAAATGACCTTTATGGTGGAAGTTCTGGAAAAGTCCCATGGGAAACGTTTTTTCAGAGCTCAAGAAAAACTTATCATGTCGCAGTCACTCATTCCAAAGATCTTGGAATGCCTCCAAGAACCAGTGTAAAGGGACTGTGAATAGGCAGTTGTTACTCTGTGTCCTGCACCATGGATCCCTTAGAAGCCTGTTCATAGTCTGGGGTTTTTTTTGTTTGTTTGGTTTGGTTTTTGGTACTGGGGATTGAAACCAGGGGTGCTCTACCACTGAGTTATATCCCCAGCCTTTTTATCTTTTATTTTGAGACAGGGTCTTGCTAAGTTACCCAGGCTGACCTAGAACTTGTGATTCTTTTGCCTTAACTTCCCAAATCACTGGGCATAGCCTGGGTTTGATTCTGCATTGTGAAACCTTGTTTCAGGTTCAGTTAATGTTTGACTATTGAACTCATAGTAAAACTCCTGTTTAAGATGATAGGAAGAATGATTCTTCTTAAATATTTTAAAAGGCATAGACCCTAAAATTAGGCAGAAAACTTGTTTCCAAGGAAGCAGGTAAGTCCTCTGTACACTTGCTCACAAAGACCACCAAACATTGGTAGGCAGCTGTGGAGGTCAGCTGGGGCTATATTTGGTGAACACAGCTTAGGGAGGGAGTTCCATGGAGAACAGCATAGAGGTTGCAGAAGTTTGCTCGTCTTTGTTTTTAATAAAACCTTTTGTTCTGAGCTTTAGCCTTCTCCTTGGTTCTCCTGCTCTCCTCCATTGGCTCCGGCAGCTTGCCTTAGAGAGTGACCTCCTCCCCTGTCAGTGTTGTCACTCACCACCCTGCACTTCTGCTCTGCCAGGGGAGATGGGCTTTGAGCCCTGCTACAACGAAGTGCTAAGAGTGGTGCAGGGAAAGCTCCACCAGCCAGAGGAGATCCGAGGAAGCTCCTTCTATGCTTTCTCTTACTACTATGACCGAGCCGTTGAAACCCACATGATTGGTGAGTTCACCCCAGGTGTTGGTTCAGAAAGGAAAGATGGCAGGCCTGTGGTGGGAAGGTCAAGGAGAGAAGCATTTGAAAAGTTGTGGGCAATTTCCCACCTCTTCTTCAGTGTTGTCGTTGCCCCAGCCATTCAGGTGGGAGGGTGAATGTGATTCAGGGCGTTTGGGACCTAAAAGATGACCCTGAACAACCGTACATGAAATCTTACTGTTTCACATCTTTATTGAGGTATAGTTGGCATACAATAAATGCACATGTTTATAGTGTGCAATTTGACAAAGAGGTCACAAGTAAGCACCTGTGAAACCATCCAGGTTCCTCTGGCTCCTTCGGATCACTTTTTTTCTTATCACAAAATTTATACTACTATTTAGCTGTGAGAGTGTCGGTATATAATCTGTCATGGCCTGAGAGATATGAATTAATTTCCTACTTTGTAATTGAGGTTAAATACATGTAACATAAAATAGATAACAAACATGAACTATTAATATAAATAAAAAGGGTCCATAGATTTGTGTTATATGGATATGCCATGTTTGTTTATCCCTCTCTCTAAATTAGAAATTTTATTTCTAGCTTTACATTATTATAAATAGCACTAGGATAAATATCCTTGTTTCCTTGAAGGCTTTATGACACCAGCAACTCTCTATTTCATTTTAGATTATGAAAAGGGGGGTGTTTTAAAAGTTGAAGACTTTGAACGAAAAGCCAGGGAAGGTGAGTAAGCCCTTGACAGCCAGCCATCTGTGTGCTTGCTGACTCTGGTGACCTCATGTGACCTGAAGCACCTCCTCAGTTCAGAAAGCCACTCAGAGAGCCAGCTTCAGCAGCTCAGGTTCAGTTAATGTTTGGCCTCCATTCTGTGCCAGAGTTAAAAAGCACTGGGTGGCATAAGACTCTCTGTGCAAGAATACGGGAATACAAGAGGCTTTGAAGAAATGGTGAAAGAAGAGAAGGTCTTCTTTTTTTCCTTCATTCTTTTCTTTTTTTTTTTTTTTTTTTTTTTTTTTTTTTTTTTTTTTTTGGTGGGGAAAGGCACTCAACCACTGAGCCACATCCCCAGCCCTATTTTGGATTTTATTTAGAGACAGGGTTTCACTGAGTTGCTTAGTGCCTCACTTTTGCTGAGGCTGGCTTTGAACTTGAAATCCTCCTGCCTCAGGCTCCTGAGCTGCTGGGATTATAGGCGTGTGCCACTGTGCCCAGCTCCTTCATTGTTTTTTAATCAACATTATATTATCTGGACTGGGGTTGTAGCTCAGTGGTAGAATGCTTGTCTCACATGTGTGAGGCACTGGGTTCAAATCTCAGCACCACATATAAATAAATGAATAAAATAAATGTCCATCGAAAAAAGAAAAAGGTCAGTTTTTTAAAAAAAATGTATTATCAGGTGTTAATGGAACACCGAGCACCAAAGCACATGGGAAATAGCCACGGGGGCTTCCTTAAGAGAAATAGTCTAAAATGCAAATGATCTTATTCACTGTCCCCACCAGAGGGCTAGAAAGTATTTGCCTGCCTTTCGGGGACTTCAGCATTAATTATAGATAGGACTTAAAACTAAGCCCCCAAAATGGGCCATAGAAATTTGGCAAATAGGGGCCTGCAGGTACAGCTCAGTGGTAGAGTACTTGCCTGGCATGTGCAAGATCCTGGGTTCAGTCCCCATAACCCAGCCCCCAACTTTCCCCCCAAGAAGAAATTTGGTAAATATGAGTAGATGAGATTTCACACCAGAAGTGTGCGAGTTCTTGAGAAGTGGTAGTTTTATAGAGGCAATCAGTGCACATAGTCCAGTCTCCAAGAAGCCCAGGTGCCAAGCAAATGGAGACTTCTGCTTTGCTTATTCTACCTGTTTGTGTTTAGAGAAAATCCTATACCTCTCAGTTGCAGACCTGACTCCACTGTTCACTCTCTCTCACTTTCAGTGTGTGATAATTTGGAGAACTTCACTTCAGGCAGTCCTTTCCTCTGCATGGATCTCAGCTACATCACTGCTCTGCTAAAGGATGGCTTTGGCTTTGCAGATAGCACCCTCTTACAGGTAAGAGGCAGGGCCCTGGAGTCCTGTAACAGTCATCGCTTTTTTTTTTTTTTTTTTTTTAGTTCAGTTTTTATTTGACAGCCTAGTTTATTGCAAAAAAGTCTTTGAGGTAGCTCATACATGATTGATGGATTACATTATCTGGTGAAAAATTCCTAATCAATAACATCATATGCATGTTTGCTAAGTGCCAGATTCTGTGCCAACCATTTCATGTACGTTTTCTCATTTAACTCTCATAACAACACTTTGAGTAGACGTTAGTTATATTCCCATTTGTAACAGTCTTCTTCTGTGGGTTTTGGGAAAAGGAGTCATGAACTTGTTTAGTAATCAGAGTAGCTATAAATGGAAGTAGTTTTGTTCAGGATGTGGCCAAGGCTCTGTGCCAACCTCCATGAATGTGGGAAATTACCTTGATGCAATGGTAGCCTCTGAGTATATATTATCAGGCAAGCCATCCCAGGATACAGAACAGAAAGACTTGCAGCCAAGTGAAGATACTCTCTGTGCTTTCAACAGGAGCAGAATTTAATTCAGGGGTGATTCTCCAAATTGAATCAAGTTAGAACTCAGATAAGCAAAAACAAAGAGATGGGAGTCATGAACACACTGGATAGGGTGTGCGTGGGTTGGATGCATGCTTCCTGAATCCTGGGTTTCTTTGTTGTTGTAGGTGAACACAATACTGTACTTATTTATTTTTATATGGTGCTGACGATCAAACCCAGTGCCTCACACATGGCAGGCAAGGGCTCTACCACTGAGCTATAACCACAGCCCTCCATCCTAAATTTCTTGACCTGGGTTCATATGATCTCTCTCTGCTACTGATGGGGTAGTTACAAGAATTTTAGCTGAAGTTTGATCAAGGGAGCACAGGACAGAAGGTGCCTTGGCTGTCACATAAATTTGCTGTATTTGAAGAGCCCAGGAGCAGATATGCCAGACCAGTTGCATTAGCTCCCCCATTAGCTAGGTTTTATTTGGCAGAAGACAGGAAGGCTCAGAAAGGTGTCACCATTGAATGACTTAAGAACTCATCAGTATTGAATGTCTCATGCATATGTAGTGTGTTGGATGTATTTTATGTAAGCCTCAAATATTTAGTGCCTCTTGAATATAAGGTTCTCCTTTGTCTTCCTATCTCTCCTTATTGATTTCAGCACATGCAGGTTCTGCCTTATTTGTAGTATTTTTCTATTTTAAAATATATCTTAGGAGTTTTATCCACCCCATTTGTTTTCTTACCTTCTATACCATGATTGAACTATAGTTAAAAAGATGATTAAGATTATATCTTTGGTTGGGTGCGGTGGCACACACCTGTAATCCCAGTGCTTGGGAGCCTGAGGCATGAGGATCTTGATTTCAAAGCCAGCTTCAGCAAAAGCGAGGCACTAAGCAACTCAGTGAGACCCTGTCTAAATAAAATACAAACTAGGTCTGGGGATGTGACTCAGTGGCTGAATGTCCCAGAGTTCAGTCCCCAGGATACACACACACACACACACACACACACACACACACAGATGTAACATACAGTTTTTTATAGAGATTTCACAAAAAATATAGCTACCACACAGGCAACTTTGTGAACTTTGAGGTTAAATAAATTGACTACAGTTTGTCTTCTAAACCCTTTTTCCCCCCTTTTTTCTTTTGTGCTACTTCCTGTTTCCCCAGTTCTAGATGAATTTATATTGTCCCATTTCTTGTGTTGATTCAGACTTCATAATATCATTCCTACTAAAGTATTTGAATTTATTGTGTTGTTATATCTATCAAGAATATCAGTATTTAAATTCCTTAACACAGAAGAATTACTTGCCAGGAGAGTCACTATGGTATTGTTTTAGGCATGAGTTCTGTTGTCCATTAGGTCTGTGTTCAAGTTCAAATTCTGTAGTCTTACTTAGCTCTGTGACTCCAGGTGATTTATTTCCCCTCTAACTCTAAGGTTCCTCATTCAAAACAAAGATCCTGCCAAGCTTGGTGGCACATGCCTATAATCCTAAGGACTCGGGAGACTGAGACAGGAGGACAACAAGTTCAAAGCCAGCCTCAGCAATATAGTGAGGTCCTAAACAATTTAAGTGCTTAAGAAAAGACAGTAGTTGACATAGTATGAATAAAGAAGATTGGTGTGTTCTTTCTTACCCCTACATATATTTCAGAAAATTAAGCAGAGAAGCTATACTTAGTTTCAGGTTTAGGGAAAGAGTTTGGAAGCCTGTCTAGAAGATCTCTTTAGAAGGCCTGGGTGGCAATTAGAATGGCGATTATCAAGAATACAAGCAACCATAGGTGTTGGAGAGGATGTGGGGAAAAAGGTACACTCATACATTGCTGGTGGGGCTGCAAATTAGTGCAGCCACTCTGGAAAGCAGTGTGGAGATTCCTTAGAAAACTTGGAATGGACCTACCATTTGACCCAGCTATCCCACTCCTCGGCCTATACCCAAAGGACTTAAAATCAGCATACTACAGAGTTACAGCCACATCCATGTTCATAGCTGCTCAATTCACAATAGCCAGACTGTAGAACCAACCTAGATGCCCTTGAATTGATGAGTGGATAAAGAAACTGTGGTATATATATACAATGGAATATTACTCAGCCATAAAGAATAATAAAATTATGGCATTTGCAGGCAAATGGATGAAATTGGAGAATATCATGCTAAGTGAGATAAGCCAATCTCAAAAATCCAAAAGATGAATGATCTCACTGATAAGCGGATGATGACACATAATGGGGGGTGGGAGGGGGGCAAGAATGGAGGAAGGAGGGACTGTATAGAGGGAAAAGAGGGGGGGAGGGAAAAAAATAATGGAATGAATCAAACATCATTACCCTATGTAAATGTATGATTATGCAAATGGTATGCTGTTACTCCATGTACAAACAGAAACAACATGTATCCCATTTGTTTACAATAAAAATAAATTAAAAAAAAAAAAAAAAGAAAAAGAAAAAGGCCTGGGTGGAACAACTTCCTGAGCCAGAAGCTCTCAAGGATCAGAATGGTGGATGTAGGGACAATAAGCCTTGGCGGGAGGGAAACTATTACAGAGGGGAGTAGTTCCCTGGGACACCTACAAAGTCTGGGACTCTCGATTTTGCCTTGGTTTGTGAATGCTCTGTGTACATATTATCTGCCCAAGTGCTGTGCTTTTTGTTTAAAATGGGATGAAAATGTGAACTTTTTTCCTCAACAGCTCACCAAGAAAGTGAACAACATAGAGACGGGCTGGGCCTTGGGGGCCACCTTTCACCTGTTGCAGTCTCTGGGCATCTCCCACTGAGGCCAAGCATTTCCTCTGAGGCCTGCATTCACCAACAACCTTTTTAAGGGGAGAAGAAGAGAGGACGTGGTCATTTTCTGAGCTAGTTTGGGGACAACCTGGATTGAATGCAGAAGGTGGCTCTATCAGGGTGGAGGGACTTTCATATTACAGATCTTGACCTTGAGCCTAGAGATTTGGATAGAATTAATTTTACATGTCTAATGTGAACTATTACCTAACCATTTGGGGGCATAGATGGCTCTAGAATTCAAATCATCAAGAGTCTTTGTGTGACACAGAGAGCCCTGTGAGCCAAAAAGAGTAACTTTGGAACTCAATCTTAGAGTAAGAGCTCAGGGACAGGTCCCTGGGAACCAAAGAAAACTTATTTTAATCCTTGGAGTGCCTCGTTCCTTTGAACATTTTTGTTTTCCTCTTACATGCTAAATTAAGCTGATTACTACAATCCCATGACCTATCTGTCACTATTTTTTTCCTCCCTATGTACTGTCCTGTCCTGCCTTTTCCAACCTTGTCTGCCCTGGCCCCTCACCTAAAAAAAGAGAGAAAAATTACTTGGTTTTACTTTCCATGTGTAATTAAAAAAGAAAAAAGAAACTATCAAAATTTGTGTGATTCTTTTGTACACTAGCTCCAATCAGCCATCTGAGATCCATCCTGAATCTTAACAGGATAGAGATGGCAGACTTAAGAAAGGAGGTCATCCCTTCCCCCACTTACTCAACAAATCTTTGTTTTAGAGACTCGCCGAGACCTAGTGATTATTACTATTCACTCTATCTATGGCTTAAATAGGGAAGGGTTCCTTCCATGCTACTAGCCGTTGCCAAAGTTTATAGCAGTGGAGCCTTCAGAGAGCGGGTTTAGTAGTGGAGGGTAGGACAGAGTTCCCAATATCTGTTTTTTTGTGTGTGAAAGTTTTATTTCATTTTATTTTTTTGGTACTGGGGATTGAACCCAGGGATGCTTAACCACTGAGCCACATCTCCAGCCCAAATCTTGATGTCCTAACTTTATATGACTTAGGTAGTGGTTCTCTCTTGCCCATTAGTATTTTAAAATAGCAGAGTGAATTTGATGTTATGTGCATTTTATCCCCCCAAAAATAAAATAAAATAGTAGTGATTTTATAAACTTTCAGCAAGACCTGGGTTTAAATCATGCCTGTGTCACTTACTGGTTTTGATATTTTCAGTTTAAGATACCTAAATTCTTAGGGCCTCTATTTTCCTATGTGTAGAATTAAGGTACATACCTGTCTGAATTACTGAGATTTAATTATGCCCCAAACTGTAGTCAACAGATAATCTTCACCAAAGCCCCAGACCGCTCAAGCCCATCATAACTTCTCTAGGAACTTCCAATTTAGGACTATATGGTCTTGACAGCAGGCTGTAGATTAAGACGCCTGCACAGGGAATTCTGGATATAGGACTCTTTCCTTTCCCAAGTTCTGTCCTACATCCCTTAGTGGAGCAACATCACTCTATATAAGAGACAGGAAGTTGAAGGAGCCACAGTTCTGGACCATGTCGGGGGCACATTTATTTGAATGATAGCCCTAATATTTGTGTAACCTGCTGAGAACTGTATAGGAGAGTTTAGGGTGTTTTTTTTTTTTTGGTGAGGAGATTTGCTCTGATTTCAAATCCGTTAACACAAAACATGAGCTAGTCAAGGTCCTTGTGGATTGTGGTAATGGGATGCCTATGGAGAAATGGGACCAAGTGAGTCAGGCCAAGGGTTTGTCTTGCTTGCAGAGTGGAGTTGATTGGATAACGGATGAGCCAATGGTGGAATTGGGGAGTGGGGAGGGAGAAGGGCTCTGACATCTTGGGCTGGGATTCAGAGGAGAAAAGATTTATCGTAGTAAGGAGGTAAGGTGGTCATGGTCATTTTAAATGCAGGAACAGTGTTGAATGAATTCACACATACTGCTGGTTATACCAGACTGCTGAAAAGAGCAGATTCTCAGATTCTTTGAGTTAGTACCTAGAAGAATAAGTCACAGCCAGCCCGGCTCTTCCAAGGACATCCAGATACCCTATTAAAGATGGCATAGGCCTTTCATGGGAGGTCAACCTGAGTTAAGTCTACCTATGCCTTATTATTGATTCTTTGATTATTGATTATTAACCCTGTGAAAGAAAATAGGTAGACCTCTTCTGGCATCTCACACTACTCTGCTCTTCCCTGAGCTCCAAATTCAAGCTTGTAAAGATGCAGATTTTTAAATTGGTTAAGAGAACAAGCTGTCCAGAGAGTGAGTTTGAAAAGTGAGATGGTAAGCAAGAGAGAAGACGTCCATTTCAGCTCCAGTACAGAAGCTGGCAGCCCCAAGGAAAGATGGCTAAGCAATTCATTTTTCCTCTTAGTCCTTAACTTGCCTCTGTATTCCAATTAGCTTTAGACAGTTGGTATTAATTCTACATTGTACAAACTAATTTATTTCAAATAAGCAACAAAATGAGAGGTAGGGTGTCTACCGAGTTTAAGTGTTTATGTGACTGACTTACTACCTCCAGTAGAAACCAAGTTGCTCCCCCAGGAAGTAAGCTGTGTTCTTCAGACTCCTGCAGACTACCAGGTCCCAGGAGGCAAGGCCCCTGGTCTTTTATCACCTCAGGCAAACTCCGAAGCGTCTCATAAACAGAGGCCCTGTTCGTGAAGTGCGCTCCTTTGGTGACCCTGGATACCTTCAGAACTCTTGGGTAGACGCAGTCTCACTTCAGAAATCTATCTTTATATACTGTTAATCTTAATCAGAACACTGAAAAAATTAACCAATTTGTTCATTTTATGTGCAATTTGGGATGAGAATTATTTCTTAGAAAAAAAGATTTGAAAATGTATCCTTTTGGTCTTCTACTAAGTTGCCCTACGTATTCTAATATTGCTTGTTAATTTCAGCTCCTTAAAAAGGGCTAGTATGTTTAAAATACTGAGGACACGGCCTGACACATGGTGGATGTTGTGTGCTTATTAACCGCCATCACTATACAAAGAACATCTGCTGAGAGTCATGGAGGCCCTGGCAGGGTGTCTCAAACTTCTTGCTGTACTGCCTGTGTTTGTTTGCACACCTCTGAAGAGTCCATGTTCTCCTCACCTGGGCTACCTTTCCATTTGAAAAATGACCTGTTCCTCAGTCTCTGCCAGTAGTCACACAGCTTTTCACGGCAGCTGTCATCTTTTATTCTGGGCACATTTTTTTCCCTGGGATTCCTGGAAGGTTTGTGACCTTATCACTTTATTACTCATCTCACAAATTTCTCTGAAAAGCTCCCCTCCAGAAGCTTTTCAGCTTCTGAAGGAACTTGAAGGAACTTCTCATTCCTTCAAAAATTACTCCCAGGGGCTGGGGATATAGCTCAGTTGGTAGAGTGCTTGCCTTGCATGCAGAAGGCCCTGGGTTCAATCCCCAGCTCCACAAAAAAAAAAAAAAAAAAAAGTTACTCCTAGTCAGGCACAGTGACACATGCCTATAATCCCAGTGACTCCGGAGGATTGCCAAGTTCACAGGTCAGCCTCAGCAACTAAGCAAGGACCTAAGCAACTTAGTAAGAGCCTATCTCAAAAGAAAAAAAAGGACTGGGGATGTAGCTCAGTGTTGTGGTTAAGTGCCCCCTGGGTTCAGTTTCTAGTACCAAAAAAAAAAAAAAAGATTATTCCCAAGAATAGCTTAGACTGGTTCACAAGGACAAGGTCTCTTCATCTTTCATCTTTGAATTAGATTTTTCAACAAGATTTTTTCTTTTTTTAGTACTGGGAATTGAACTCAGGGGAGCTTTACCAGAGTTACAACCCCATTTCTTTCTTTCTTTTTTTTTTTTTAAGTTTTAGTTGTAGATGGACACCATACCTTTGTTTTTTTATTTTTATGTGGTGCTGAGGATCAAACCCAGTGCTTCACACATGCTAGGCAAGTGCTCCACCATTGAGCTACAACCCCAGTCTCCCATTCCTTTTTATCTTTCTATTTTGAGGCAGGGTCTTGCTAAGTTGTTTAGGACCTTGTTTAGTTGCTAAGGCTGGCCTTGAACTGTGACCCTTCTGCCTCATACTCCCGAGTCACTGGGATTACAGGTGTGAGCCATTGCACCTGGATAGAAAAGAGATTTTTTTTTTTTTTTTAATAATGTACATATCTAACAGACCTAAAGATCTCTTCCAAAGGTATCTCTGATACTGTGGAGTGAGCTCTTAAAAATTCACAGTAAGCCAGGCATGGTGGTATCTCTGTAATCCTAGCTATTCAGGAGGCTGAGGCAGAAGGATCACAAGTTTGAGGCCAGCCAGAGCAATTTAGTGAGACCCTGTCTCGAAATACAACTTAAAAATGAGCTGGGGATATACTCAGCGGTAGAGCCCTGGGTTCTGTCCCCAACATTGGGGGGAAAAATATCTCACAGCAACACGCTATTCATTCTGCTGGCCACCAATCTGTCACCACGCATGGTCAAATTCTGCTGCTAATTAGAGTGCCTCTTTTGACATGGTTCCTGAAGTCTTTAAACCTGTGCAATGAAATTATTTATTATTTTATAACTGAATGGACAGTGGTGTCCTGGAGAACCATAAATAAAACTGAAATATGATGCTGTGATAACAAGGTAATAATTAGCATTAATAAGATTTACTTGTTTTTTTTTTTTTTTCTAGAAAGTCTAGTGCATCTGTAACAAATTAAAAGTAATTTATATTTGCTGGGTGCTGTGGTACATGCCTGTAATACAGTGCTTGAGAGGCTGAGGCCAGCCTCAGCAACTTAGTGGACCTGCCTCAAAATAAGAGAAAAAGGGCTGGGGATATAGCTCAGTGGTAGAGCACCTCTAGGTTAAGCACCCTTCACCTCCCCAACACACACACAGAGTACACCTGCATTCTAACATTAATTTTAAAATGGCAATTTTAACAAAAAATTATCAACTAAGCATTTCTAATTCTTACCTCCATCAACAGACAACTATATAAATTTATGACCGGTATTAAAAAAAAACTGTAAATCTTGCTTTGGAATTATTAACAGGTGAAAATGAGTAAGATAGCACCTTGATGATTTTTCTTTTAGTAATAAAATTCTCTCTTCAAGCAAATAGTAAGTCATCTTGTAGGGTTTTTCCCCCTTGGCTTAATTAATATTCCTTACTCATAGCAAATTATTCCTCTTTATTTGGACCCCATAGGCCCATTAAGCAGAAGTGAAAACAAAAAGAATTCTAATGTTAATTTAATTATAAATTAAAGAAATTTAGAATTGTTTGCAAGCCTTCCTCAGTGAACAAAAGTAAATTTATTAAATCAAATCTTGAAAATAATTGTGGTGGTTGCAGGGCAGGATGTTCTTTCGACAGCATAATCTCCAGAGTAGTACTCATTTGCTGGCAAAGGCCATAATCTGTTCCTGGAGAAAAATGAAACACAGTGAGTGATGCTCTGGCACGCTAAGGTAGAAAGGTAAGCAAAAATACTTTAAAATGAAATATCTAAGTTGTTAAAGCAAAAATTTAGCAAAAGTTCCCCCCTCCTAAGACTTCCTACTTTCTTCCAGCTTAAAAAAAAATAAAATGGAAGTGCGTTTCAGGGAAGAAGTTGGCCAAACAGCAAAAGGAGCTGAAACGTCTTCATCGTTACAATTCCCTCTTCACTGTGCTCAAGCCCCTCGTGTATCATATCAAGCTGATGCTTACGCTTAGAGGTACACCCCAACAAGGCCCAGCAAGCACTCCTATACTTCACCAGTGGGGAAGTGAGACAGATACAGACAACAAATGTCACAGTCAAGAAAACTAAAGAAATCTGGAGTTGTTTGCAAATCCTTCTCCATGAACAAGAATGTTGGAGAGCCATGAGTAGCCTCTTACTTTGAGTGGAGACACTGCATTAGTGGCCTGCAAACCCCATGTCCTGAGCAGCACAAGTGGAGCAGCTCTGGTGGAATAGAGCCTTTTCAGTAAGTCTGTAGCAGCCAGAAGAGCAGTGTTGTGACGCTGTCTGTCTGTTTCATAACCTGCAAGGTGGCTCATGGAACCTGAAGGAAAGAGGAAAAGTTAAAGTCCTAATCTAATAATAGATAAGTGTTTGTCTACTCTATTTGGCTCCCAAGGGCCATTCTGTGGTTGTGGTCTTTAACTATATGACTTTTGGATACCTAAAACCTACCCAAGTCTTTCCCATTGAAGGCTGCAGTACTGAGATGATGGACCAAGCTGGAGATATCCCCAAAGCCCATGTTGACACCTTGTCCGGCAAGTGGATGGACTCTGTGGGCTGCATCCCTAAGAACAGAGCGGCAGTCAGGTATGGCCTCCGGAAGCATGGCGAGAAGGGAGAGGGGTCCTGCTCCATCACTCTTACCCAATGAGTGCCACCCGAGGCCGGACGTACTCTGCAGCGTGTCCCAGCCCCAGAGGAAAGAGTACTCTGCTTTTTGCATCTACCCTTGCTACACTTGGAGGTAGCTGGCGAGCTGAGACTTTAGTGGGCTTCAGAAGGGTGACAACATATTGCAACATAGTCCCAGCTGAATCGATGAAGTCTGTGTGGTTTGCATCACTCCACTGAACAGCAGCAGCAGAGGAAAAAAAAAAAAAAAACAAAAACAACAACAAAAAAAACCAGAAAACAAAACAAAACAAAAAAACATGAAATTTGATCAGTGACTAGCCAGGAATTTAAAATTCAACAAGGAAATCTTTTTTATAACCAAAGCTAAGGTTATGAATAACCTTACCTACACTGATCTTGAACATGAGTTCATACCTACACTGTAACATACCTACACTGATCTTGAACATAAGTAACAACTCCCTTAAATGCAAAACTGAATTTCCCAGCATTCCACGCAGGTTTTAGGATCAGGCAAAGGGGCTCCTGAATTGGCCCCTTTAAGCTGCACCCTTTGCCAGTCCCCATCATCACTAACCTGCACCAGTCGCAGCATAGCTCCTCCTACAGTAACCTCTTGCCTCCAGGACTCCCCTCTGCTTAGAATGTCCTCCCAACTCTTTAGTGGAACACCATCTCAGAGCATCCAGAAGATGCCACCCTTTTTTGTAACATCCCCCAAACACCTCTGTGTGTTCTCCGCATCTCTGCTCCCACAGCATCCTACGTATATTGTCTCCATACTGAGGTTGTCGTTCATGTGTCTTGTCTTCATTTGACTACTAGCTTCCTGAAAACAGGGACTGCTTCATCTGTCTCTGTCTCCAGAGTCTACGAGATAGAAGGATGAAAGGACTACAAAAGTGGGAGGTCTGTGCTAGGAATAGATACAAAATGACCCAGAGGGGTAACATTTACTATTTATCTTGGAATCCACTTCAGTAAATTCCTTTATTCTTAGTGATGCTGCAGAGCAGTGGGTTTAAATTCTTCAGTGTGAACTCTTTTGTGAGGTAGCGGGGCTTGGTTAAAACAGGCTCTAAGGGTCAGTTTAATTACAGAACTCATTTTTGCCACTAGCTGTGTGACCTCAGGCAAGTTCCTAGTTTCTCTAAATGAGCATAATGTAGTACCTACATTAAGGGTTTACTGAAGTTAAATATATGTTAACACTATCCTAATACCTGACACACATTATGTATTCAATAAATGTTACTAATTATTAATATTAGAGAATTCAGATAAATGTGGACTATAAGCTCTAACAATCCTGGTACCCCTATGTCTACAGGCTGTGCTTACTTCAGAATAGTGATTACCATTTCTTGAGTACCTACAATGAACTAGATATGTTCCAAGCAATTTACACACATTCTCTTATTTTTATTTTTTTGTGGTGCTGGGAATTAAACCCTGGGCTCACTCATGCTAGGCAAGTAGTCTACCTCTGTACTATACTCCTAGCCCAATTGTCTCATTTTAAATGTCTTTATTCAGTCCTGACAAATTGGTTACACGATTTTTTTTTTCTTTCTTTTTTTTTTTGCAGTGCTGGGGATCGAACCCAGGGCCTTGTGCTTGCAAGACAAGCGCTCCACCAACTGAGCTATCTCCCCAGCCCTACACTATTTAAAAAAATTTTTTTTTAATTTGTTCTTTTTAGTTATACATGACAGTACAGTGTATTTTGACATATCATATATACATGGAGTATAATTTCCCATTTTTGTGGTTGTACACGATGTGGATTTACACTGGTACTATTTTTGTTTTTTCAGAAGATTTAAAATAAATTTTTAAAAATTTGTTTAATTGGTTATACATGGCAGTAGAATGTATTTTCACATATTGTACACAAATGGAGCATAATTTCTCCTTCCTCTGGCTATACATGGTGCTGAGTCACACCAGTAGTGTAATCATACGTGTATATAGAGTAATAATGTCTTTTTCATTCTACTGTCCTTCCTATTCCAACCGCCCCATCCCTCCCTGGGAATACTTCTATTCATTAGGTTTCAAAAGTATAGATACTTGGGACCAAGTAGAATTGTTCAAAATTATCAAAATGTTGTAGCTTAAAAAACACAATGGTAATCACCCAGACAACTGTTTTAAGCAGTCACAACACTCGGAAGAGCAGCACTATTGCTATTTTGCATTCCCCAAGTTTCCTGCTCCACATAATCCTACCAGTGTTACAGTTACAAAGAGGCAGCTGCTTGGTTAGTCCTTTTTCCTTAATTAAAACCACCTTCTGAATCCACCCCTACAACACATCATCAGCTGGACAAACTGATACTCACAAAGGCAGAGTTAATGGCATCCACAAACTCTTCCTCATCCATGCTTACTAGCTCTGCAGCATGTTCATGGGATGTCGACCAGACCAAGGAACTCAGGGTATCCGAGAGCTGTGTCAAAAGAAGGACACCAATACCAAGGCTAAAACTTCTGAACTTGGGGGACTCTCAAGCATAAGGAAAACAAGAAAGGGGAGTAATGAGAGCTTGGGCATATTCCTTTAAAACCAGAAAAAGGGCTGAGAGAAAGAAAAGTCCTAGAAATGAAGGCTTGCTTTTGAGCAGATTGGCCAGAGGACTTCTTACCGGGAGCAGAGCAATAGGCCCAGAGGGAAGAAATCTCTGCCAAGCTACATTGTTTTCTGTGGCCTGCAACAGAGGAGGAAGGTTCTTGTGAGTACCCCGTGCCTATGAGCAGGGTTGCCGGATAGCAGCTCCAGCTCTCACCTCTGATAAATGCAGAGTAGCCACAACAGCAGACTGGTCATAGTTCCAACTAACATTCTGGATTCCAGCAGCCTGCCGTACTCCTGAGTTGTAACCATCAGCACCAATCTACTTGAAGAAAAGAGTCTGCTAAGTCTTACAACCTCTTCATAAGCAAACTACTTCAGAAGTTTCTCTTTCACCTTGAGTTTTCTCTAGTTTCAACTGCTGGCTGCCCCAACTATGCAGGAAGCTTTTCATCAGACCTGTCTCACTCACTGCCCTAGAACTGTAGCTCTACAATGTGACTTCAGCCTCAGCTACTGGAGCCAAAGTGGACATCATCAGTAACACATCATCAGCTGGACAAACTGATATAAGAGGCACCAGCCATAGGTTAAAAATCAGTCAGCTGGACAAACTGATATTTGTCAGGATAAATATTTGTCAACTAGCTGGACGAATTGATATAAGCCAGGTTCTCTTGATATTTCAACAAGACAGACAAGTTTCAGTAGACGGCAAGCACCAGAATTGTAAAAGGGAAAGCTGATGGAAGAAAATGAGGGAGAAAACCATGAGAGCTTCAAGAATGACAATGTGACTCCTGAGAGGGCAAGAACAGCTTCAACTCCTGATACTGGTTCCTGTCCCTGTGAGGTCCAGTTATCCTTCTATCCTTCATTTCATGTCGTACAATGGCCTGTGGCATTGTTTCCTGTACAGGATTTATCAGATCATCTTAACTTGGGCTGCCCTGAATGGGTACTTTACTGGTCATTATATAACCAACGGCCTTGTCCAAAGTTAATCTATAGCTTAAGTCTAAAACTAGAGGCCCTAGAATGCAGGGTAAGATGTGGACATGCAAGACCCCTGTCAAAAAAAAGAATCTTCAACTACCAACAATTTGGTCTGGAGGGTGCTGCCATCACCTAGGGTAATATGGACCCAAGGGCTAGAGTCTGCCATGGAAAATGGACCAGGCCAGGTGTAGCCAACAGCTTTGCTCCTGTACAGCACAGTCACTCGGTCTGTGGAGGTCAGAAGAGAAAAAACAAAATATTAGAAAGGCAGGCCAAAAGAAGGAAAAAGCCACATCTAACCTAAAGCAAGGTCCCAGGACAGCATGTCTTGTCATTTACTGCCAAAGATCTAAACAGTAACTTTAAAAATAACTCAAGCAATCATGCTATGATCTGAGAGTGGATAAATAACAGAAGCCACAGGGCTGACTCAGTGTAAAAAAAAGGCACTTAAGCTCTTTGTAAATTCTCAGCAGGAGGCTTTCTTCTCTTTCTTATAGTATCACTCTATACCTATATGAGCCCATCTACCATGGCAGAGCAGACAGGGCGGTAATGCAACAGGTTGAAACAAAAAGATTTTTCTTCCCACTGGAAATCATTTTTCTGTTGTTCATAAAAATAATCTGCTCTAGGTTGGTCACTGAGTACTAAGTTACAGTTAGATACGAAAAATAAGTTATTGCACAGTAGGGCAAATAATAATAGTGTACCATGTATTTCATAATAGCTGAAAAGGGGATTTTTTTTTCTTTTTGCAGTGCTGAGGATTGAACCCAGGGTCTCATGCATAGTAGGCAAGCATTCTACCACTGAGCTACATCCCTAGCCCTAAATTATTTTTGAAAGCTAGATGGTGGTCAAGTATCCTATATCAAAGCACATTTAAATTGCTTCCAATTTTTCTCTCTAAAATCTTATCATACATTTGCAAATCATATATCTGACAAGAAATTTATATTCAGAATATATAAAGAACTACAACTTGAAAACAAAAGTACAAATAATCCAATTTAAAAATGGGCAATTTAAATTTTTTTTTTTTTTTTAACAGGGATTGAACCAAGGGGCACTTGACTACTAAGCCATATCCCCAGCTCTTTTTTACATTTGATTTAGAGACTGGTCTTACTGAATTGCTTAGGATCTCACTGAGTTGCTGAGGCTGGCTTTGAACTTGAGATCCTCCTGTCTCAGTCTCCTGAAAAAGGGTGAACCCTGGTACATGCTACAACATGGATAAATTTCAAAAATATGCTCAGTGAAGCCAGGTGCACACCTGTAATCCCAGCTACTCAGAAGGTTGAGACAGGAGGTTCACAAGTTCAAGGACAGCCTGGGTAACTGAGACCCTGTTCTCAAAATAAAAAGTAAGGGCTAGGGATATAGCTCAGTGGTAGAGCACCCCTGGATTCAATCACCAGTACTGTGAAAATAAGAGCTCAGTAAGAAAACTCTAACACAAATTAATACAAACTATACATTTCACATATATGAATTATCCAGAATAGGCAAATCTTAAGATGGAAAGCAGACTCATGGCTGCCAGGGACTAGGGCTGGGAATGGAGAATGATTAAAAATGGTGAGGGGTTTCCTTTTTTTTTTGTACTGGAGACTGAACCCAGGGTTGCTTTACCACTGAGCTACATCTCCAGTTCTTTGTATTTTTTATTTTAAGACAGGGTCTTGCTAAGTTGCTAAGGCTCTTGTTAAATCACTGAGGCTGGCTCAGAACTTGGCAATCCTCCTGGCAGCCAACCAAGTTGCTCAGATTACAGGTGTGCACCACTTGTAACCAGCATGAGATTCCCTTTCGAGGTGATGAAAATGTTCTAAAATAATATTGTGGTGATGGAGGCATACTCTATAAATACATTAAAAGCTGAACTGTATACTTAGAATGGGTGAATTTATGTCATATAAACTGTTTATGAATAAAGCTGTGGCTTTTTTTTTTTTTTTTTTTTGGTGCTGGGGATTGAACCCAGGGCCTTGTGCTTATAAGGCAAGCACTCTACCGACTGAGCTATCTCCCCAGCCCCAAAGCTGTGTTTTAAAAAAGAAAGTCAAGCTTGCTTTCTTGTAATCCCAGTGTCTCATAAGGTTGAGATAGCAGGGTCACAAATTTGAAGCCAGCCTCAGCAACTTGGCAGGACCCTTAGTAACTTAGTGAGATCCTGTCTCAAAATTTAAAAAGACATAAGATAAAAAAGTTTGGGGCTGGGCATGAGGTCACATACCTATAAACCCAGGAGGATCACAAGTTCAAAGCCGGCCTCAGTAATTTAGCAAGGCCCTGAGCAACTCAGAAGACCCTGTCTCTTAGTTAAAAAAAATAAATAAATAAAAAATAAAAAAAAAGGCTGTGGATGTGGTTTAATGGTTAAGTGCTCCTGGGTTCAATCTCTGGTATAATAATAATAATAATAAAACAAAAGGTTTGGGGTTATAGCTCAGAGTTAAAGCACCTTATTTCAATCCCCAGTACTGAAAAAGAATAACCCTGGAATAAACATCAGAGGATTTCATTACTATAGAAATTTAAGTATCTGTAAAAGGGATCTTTTCTCCCAGTAAGTCTTAAGGCTGCTCAATTCCCACAGTATAAATGAAAGATGGACAAGATGGTGCCTCACCAGACACAGCCTCCAGCTGCTTAGTAAGAGCATGCATGATGACATCGTTCTCCACTATATAGCCCATGTCATCTAAATTATCCTTATCAAACATTATCAAGGCCTCTGAGCAGGCGTCCCACACCTGGAAACACAAAAATACTCTGCATCAAAACTAAGGTGAAGGAAACAGACTCCAAACAGAAACTGAGAATTGCTTTCCCAAGTGATAGAAGCAGAGACTAAAAATTGTTAGCCTCTCTGGCAGAAGATTGTGAGCAATGCTTACCCCACTTCCTTAGACTGAATGTGAGCTTTGTCTGATTCCTCCCACCTTCAAGAACACCTGGAGAGCAGGGACTCCAATATCTTAACATCAGACAAAGACATCTTGCCAAAAACAAGAAAGAAAAAGGAAGTACCTGCATTCGCCGAAAGGCTCTGTATCTCATGTTGCAGATATGATCCCAAGCACCAAAACCTACAAAAGAGAGCATCTGTAGAACACAGCAGTCACACAGGACCTGGCTCCTGCACTTCCTTTTGTGCCTCCATCTTGTTCAATAAGAGATGGTTTTTAGTATTCTCCAATAACAGAAAAAAAATTCTCTCTGTCCCTACCCTGTTTGTTGCTAGGAGCTGATCTGTTCCCTAGTTCCAGATTGTACAGCATGAACGAAGTTCCAAAAGGTAAATCATGCAAGGTTAGAAGGAATAAGAAAGGAAAACCAAATGCATTTTGTTCTTTTTTATCATCTAAGTAAAGTTATAAACTCTTTAAAGGTCATTTTTTAACTCTTTGTGGCACTGAACAGATTCATTCTTTTTTTTTTGGGCAGGGGGGTACCAGGGATTGAACTCAGGGGCACTTGATCACTGAGCCACATCCCCAGTCCTATTTTGTATTTTATTTAGAGACAGGGTCTCACTGAGTTGCTTAGTGCCTCAGTTTTGCTGAGGATGGCTTTGAACTCAAGATCCTCCTGCCTCAGCCTCCCAAGTTGCTGGGATTACAGGCATGCACCACCACACCCAGCAACAGATTCATTTTTTAAAAATAAATATTTACTGAGCATCTACTATATGCCATTTTTAATCTAGGTACTGAGCAGAAAGTAGAAAACCAAAATCCCTCTCTTATGCAGCTGACTTCTAGTTGGAGAGGGACAACAAAAACCACAATATAATGTGAGGGAGTAGTAAGTGCTATGAAGAAAAACAAAGCAGTATAAGAGGCTCTGGCATGATGGAACAGTTTACTTTACGAAAGGGTGGTTTTAGGATGCTATGAGAAGTAACATCTTGCAAGAGACCCAAAGACAATTTGCTATCTGGTTCAATATGCACATACTCATCTATACCCAAAGCACTTAACATACAGGCTCCCTGGTTCATATAAGGACTGACTCTGGGAATGGAGACTGAATGATCACAATAAGTTCATATAGATTCAATCCCATCATAATGACCTAACTTCACTATCATGATGCCCACATGATGGAGCTGCATGTCTCAAGGATGCCCATCCCAGACGGGGTGTTGATACATGAACAACTTCATCTTTGACAGCCCTAGACTGCCAACCTCACCTCCCGCTCCCCACCCACACAGTGAGCTCCCTCTCCACAGATGCTTTGGTGACTGTCTTATGGCACTATTGGAAGGCTGAAAGGGAAAGGAGGCTGGACCTGTGAGAGGAGTTCTACTCACTACTGAGAAGGGTTGCAGAGCCCGGGGAAATGGAGCTGACTCTGTTGCTATAAGTTTCTGACAATTTCTCCAATATTCTCTTTGGACCTGCTTCCAGCAACAGGATTTTTTTGTCACGGAAGTGAATATCATGTCCTAAAACAAACAAACAAACAAACAAACAAATATTTTATATCATTTTACAAAAGTAAAAAATTTTAATTGCTCAGTAGTATAACTATAGATACAATGTACATTTCAAAAAGCTAGAAGAGTATTTTGGAGTTTTCACAATAAAGAAATAATAAATGTTTGAGTCTACAGATATGTTTAACCTGATTTAAACATTAAACAAGTATGTATGTATCAAAATATTACATGGAAAAAACATTACATAGTACACCATTAATATGTGCAATTTTAATGTTTTTGTTTCAGTTAAAAATAAATTTAAGCCAGGTGCAGTAGCACACACCTATAATCCCAGTGACTTGGGAGAAAGAAGCAGGAGGATTCCAATTCTGAGGCTAGCATCCACAATTTAGCATGACCCTGTCTCAAAAGAGAAAAAAAAAGGGGAGTGGGGGTTGGGAATACAGCTCGGTGTTATAGAACTACTGGGTTCAATAACATTACTGGAGGAAAAATTAAAAATAAAAGATTAATTCTTTAGGCCCCAGAATACAAATTTCTTATAGGGCATGTAACATAAATGCTACCCAATGAAGAGTCCTAAGTATAACATATTCCTCCATTTTAGTCAGGAGAACCCATCTCACCCATCACTGCAACACTTCTCTCAACAACGTTTACTATATACCATGTGCAAAGAAGCAAATGGCAAAATATACAATTAGCAATAGGATCTTCCAGAAAGGAAGAATGAAGTTAAAAAGATTAAAGTATTTACATACCATATATTTCCAATCTTTAGAGTATTATGTCACTAAAAACAGCAACTCCTGATCTGGGGGTATAGCTCAGTGTCAGAAAACAATAAGGTATTGAACATTTCAAGCATGTGTGAGGCCCTGGGTTCAATCTCCAGTAGGACAGACACACACACACACACAAATCCTGTTCAACAGAAAAATAAACAGAACTCATTGCAATCTCAATTAAATCAAGAAGAAAAAATCTCAATTAAATCAAGAGTTTATAAAAATGAAAGGTAATAGAAATACATCAATTATGCCTACAAATCTGATCCTAAAACATTGGCAGAGATATAAAAATGGGACTTGGAGCCAGGTGTGGTGGTGTATACCTGCTAGGTGGTAACTATAGGCAGGTAGGGTTTGGCTGGAGGAGGTGGGTCACTGGGGCATATACCTTTGTCCCTGGTGTGATAGAGCTCTCTGCTGATTGTCATGTCCTGAGTTGCCTTTCTTCATCACACCCTTCTGCCTTGATGTTCTGCCTCACCTTGGACCCAGAGCAATGGAGTTGGCCATCTACGGACTAAGACCTCTGAACCTGTGAGCCTCAAATAAATTGTTTAAAATTGTCAGGTCTTTTTGGTGACAGTGATTTAAAAAAAAAAAAAAAAAAAAAAAAAACTGACTAAAACAGAAGACATAATACACTTATAGGAAAATATTAAAAGCTTACTAGACATTTTTTACTTTTTTGTGTGTATGTGTGGTAAATGAACCCATAAGGCACTTTACTACTGAGCTACATCCCCAGCCCTTTTTATTTTGAGATAGAGTCTCACTAAATTGCTTAGGGCATTGCTCAATTGCTGTGATTGGCCTCAAACCTGAGATCTTCCTGCCTTAGCCTCTCAAGTTGCTGGGCTTATAGCTACCACACCCAGCTCCTAAGGTATTTGTTAAAAATAAAGGCAGAACCTGGTATCTTCATTTTAAAAATATACCTCCTTATATTGTTAACAGTGGTCGCCTTTGAGGAGATCTGGGTGGCTAACAATAATATATGGAAGTCTGGATTTATACATTTTATGCTATATATTTGTACCTTTTGAGTTTTGTATCTTTGCCTGAGTTATTCAAAATCTAAGAAAAAATAATAAAGACCCAGGTGATTCTTAAATGCACTGAAACCAGAGACTCAGGATTTTATATTTTAACCCATTTACCAATAGGCACAACCAAAATGACTGTCCGAGAGCAAGGATACATACTTAAACCTGCCAGAAAGTTTTGTCTATCTCCAAAGAGTTGCAATTCTAATTACCCACTCTTGGGGGCAAGTTACTTAACCTTTCTCAGTTTTTTTTTTTTTTTTTTAATATTATTTTAGATGTTGATAGACCTTTATTTTATTCATTTACATGTGGTGCTGAGAATCGAACCCAGTGCCTCACACATGCTAGGCAAGCACTCTACCACTGAGCCACAACCCCAGCCCCAGCCTTTCTGAGTTTTAACTTACTTATCTGCACAATCTACAGTCAGGATTATTAAAAGGATTAAGTTAAAATGTATGCAAAATATTCAAAAAGATGCCTGTTCCAAGCAAGTGCTCAATAATTGACACTATATTTGTTTTTGGTACTGGGGATTGAATCCTGGGGCACACTGCCACTGAGGTACAACTAGTCCTTTTTATTTTTTATTTTGAGACAGGGTCTCCCTAAATTGCTGAGGTTGGCTTTGAACTTGGAATCTTCCTGCCTTAGCTTCCTGAGCTGCTCGGATTACAAGTGTGTGCGACCACACCCAGTGACACTATGTTTTAAAAACTACTTTGAAGCCTGGGGATATAGCTCACTTGGTAGAGTGCGTGCCTTGCAAGCACAAGGCCCTGCGTCCAATCCCCTGCACCCCTCAAGGAAAAAAAAAAAAACAACTTTGAGATGCCAACCCATTATCTCATACAAAGAAAGCACTTCTTCCTATCGATTCTTCATATGAGGTACCCCATCAGGGAAGATGTGGCTGTCATTCAAAATGCTGATGTCAAAAAATACTTGCACACTACTAGTAACCTTTCATTTCTGAGGTCAAAAAACTCAAATCCAATTTCTGAAAGTCACTATACAGTTGTTAAAAGCAATACATTTGAAGTTTGGTGGCCTGGGTTTGAATTCTAACTCTGATACTGCCTGGCTGTGAGACTCTGGTCTTTATTTGACCTTACTAAGCACATTTTTTTTCACATAAATATGTATGTAACATCTATATCAGAATGTAATGGAGTAGCCTAAATTACACACGTAAATGCATAGTCCTAATCTCACAGGATACACAAAATTTAACTCAAAAGTAGGTCCTAAAACCATAAAACTTCTGGAAAATAAAGTAAATCTTTGGGCTATGCAATGATTTCTTAGTTATGACACCAAAAGCACAAGTGATAAAGGACTGAAAAAGTGGACTACATCAACATTGAAAATGGGGCTGAGGATGTAGTTCAGTGTAGAGCATTTGCTTAGCATGCTCAAGGCTCTGGGTTCAACTCCAAGCACCACAGTAAATAAATAAATAAATACACACATACACACATAAATACAAATCAAAATGCTTGTGCTTCCAAAAGCACTATTAAGTTAAAAAAAAAAAAACCTCAAAATCGAACAAAATATTTGCAAATCATATATATATCTGATGAAGGATTTGTGCCCAGAATATATAAAAGAACAATTCAATAAAAAAAAAAAAAGGCCCAATTGTGAACAAAAAAGGTCAAAGTGGAGTGTGTAGCTCAGCTGTAGAGTGCTTGCCTAGCATGCGCTGAGATCTTGCATTGAATCTTGAGATTCAATCCTAAGAACCACAAACAAACTAACAAAATCAAAGGATCCGAATAGTCATTTCTCCAAAGATGATGCACAAGTAGCCAATAAGCATTCGGAAGATATTCAATATCATTAGTCATTAGATAAATACAAACTAAAACCTCTTTACACCCACTAGGATAGCTAACAAATAAAAAGACAATAACAAGTTTTGCCCGGGACCTGGAGAAACTGCTACCCTTGTGTAGTTACTTCAGTGGAAAACAGTTTGGCAATTCTTCAAAACGCTGAACAAAGTTATCATATGACTCAGCAATTCCAATAGTAGGAACAGACCCAAGATAACCAAAAATATGTCCACACAAAAACTTATACACAAAATATTCGTAGTAGCATTATCTGTAATAGGACAACAGTAGAAATGTCCACCAATCGATAATTGAATAAACAAAATGTGGTAAATACACACAATAAAATACTATTACTCAGCTTCAAAAGGAATGGGGTACTGATATATGCTACCACACATTAACCTTGTAAACATGTAAATTCCATCTACATATAACTGTCAGAAAAGGAAAATCTAGAGACAAAGTAGGCTGAGTGGTTGCTTAGGGTTGAGGGATGGAGAGAAACAGGGAGTGACTGCTAAGAGTTCCAAGTTTCTTTGTTTTTTTTTTTTTTTTTTTTTTTAAGGGTAATGATGCACAACTCTGCGAACACAATAAAAACCATTAAACTCCACGCTTTAAATGGGGGGGCTTTATGGCATTTGAATTCTATCTCAATAAAGTTGTTTAGGAAAAAAAAAAAAAAAAGAAAAGAAACATTTGGCCCAAAGTTAGAACACTAGATACCCTCCCACCGTATCCATAACTAAATAACCCTAGGCGGTTATTCCCCACTAGTCGGAATGCCTACTAAGGGCCCCTTTCACTTTGGACTCTATCAGACCCTAATGCACCAAACGCATTTCTGGGGACCCTGGGGTTCTTCTAGGGGAGGAGGGAAAGGATCACAAGATCCGAGACAGTAAGCCTTTGGGCACAGTGCGGCGATTCCCACTGTAAGCAGCCCAGTTCCCCGCCATATCAGCGTGGAGATGCCCTTACCCAAGGCACAGGCCATGGCAGCACCCACCAGGCCACCACCCGACACCACCACATCGTATACTACGTCTGCCGAGGCGTCGGACCACCTCCGACAGGAGACCAGTGGGCTTCTGCGCGTAGCTGCGGACGCAACCGCCCACCCGCTCCTCGCTAGCCCGGCCGCCATGACGCTGACCTGGACAGCCGTACCCGGGGCCCGGTTAGGCCCTCCTTAGGTAGTGCTTCCGGAGCAGAGTTTTCCAATCCCGTGCGGCTTCAATCGCGCCCGCCAAGCCGGAAGTAACGCATGAAGGAACTACACCAATCGGAAAGCGATCCTTACTTCCTTGGGCGGGACGGAGCATACGGATGCCCTAGCAGCCAATAAGAGGCTAAGGCCCGTTAGGGGCATAGGTAGCGCTACCACGGCAGCCACCGCCGCTGTCATCGCAGCTTCTGCTTCCTTCAGCCTGGCTAAGATGACTGTAGGAAGGTCTGCGGGATCCCCCGACCGGGCAGAGTGGAGCAGTCAGGTGAGGATAGAAAGAAGAGAGGAAACAGGACTGCGCTCGGGAAGGAACCCCTAAATGAGGAAACTGGCATTGCCTTGGAAACAGACGGCAGGGGCGTGTCACCGAGGGGCGTGGGGTTAAAATTGGCAGCATTTAGGCACTGGGAGGCGGACTCTTATTTTGGGGATTTGAACTACTTATGCCCGTGCTTTTCTAGGACCATACCAGTGGAATTCAATTTTTGCTTATCCTCTCATGTATCTTATGACAACTGTTGTCCCTATGTTGTAGAGATATACAGAGAGGAGAGAATACAGAAAGATTAAGGAATTTTCACCCCATCCATATAGAGACAAAAAGTAGGTTAGTGGTTAGGGGTTTTAGGGAATGTCTACTAAAGGGTATGGAGTTTCTTGCGGGGGGAAGGGGCGATGAAGATGTTCTAAAGTTCTCTGTGATAGTTGCATAACTCTGTACTAAAAACCATCAAATTACACTTTTTGAATGAACTGTATGCTATGGAAATTAAATCTCAATAACGATGTTTTTTTTTTTTTTTTTTTTTTTTTTTTTTAATGAGATTTGCCCAAGACCACATGCTTTTCATTAACAGAGCCAGGACTACAGATATACACAGCTTTGACTCGCAATCTAGTATTCTATCCAGCATTACAGTTAGACCTTAGAGAACCCAGTGAAACCATCAGTAAATGTCACCTGGAGGAATGCAGTGTCCTACCTTCAGTTGGTTTGCCTTTTGCAACCGTGCATCTTCTACAGCATTATCCTGGCTCCATGCCAGCCTCTCAAAGGACATCTCATGCCACCATCCTCTAGTGACATTGACTTTTTCTTATACAAGATTCAGGTCTGTTCCTTTCCAGGACCCTGCCTCAACAAGGCCTTTGCATTTTCTGTTCCTTGACCGCAGAATATTTTTACCCCAAATCTTAGCAAAGCTGGCTCCATTTCATCAATCAGGTGTCAATCCAAAATTCCTCCATAGTGAGAAAATAAAAATCAGCCCAGGACTGAGAAAGCACAAACATCCCTTACTTATGATGGTTCACCTAATGATTTTTCAACTTTACAATGGCAGGAAAGCAATAAGTGTTCAGTAGAAACCACACTTCACATTTTGAATTTTGTTCTATTCCTCAACTAGCAAAAGATCCTCTCTCCATGCCAGGAGAGAGACAGAGAGCTATACCTCCCAGTTAGCCAGGCAGTCACAAGGGTGAATAACTGATACTCTATAGTGTGCTGTGTTCCTAAGGTAGGATGTTGGTTAAATTAGGTGTATTACATACATTTTTTAATTTATTGTATTTTCAGTTTACAATGAGATTATCTGGACATAACCCATCATGTGCCAAGGTACATTTCTATAAGTTAAACTATGACAGACACAGATAAAGCCAGCCTCAAAATCAGTAGGAAACAGTGTTTCTCTTGGGGTCATAATATAGCTACAAAATTACTAACACCCCTTATTCTAAATATAATGCTTACTTAACAGTTACTTACCCTTCCCTGCAGGGAAAAAATTGCTCAAATACCTATTTTACTAAACCATTCCCATGCTGGGAGTGGTGACAAACACCTGTAATCCCAGCCACTCAGGAGTCTGAGGCAGGAGAATCACAAGTTCAAGCCCAGTCTGGGCAATTTAGTAAGACTCTCTCAAAATAAAAAGTTCAAAGAAAGGGCTGGATGTAGCTCAGTGATCAAGTGCCCCTAGGTTCAAACCCACAAAACAACAACAAAAACCCCAATACCCCCCCCCCAAAAAAAAAAAAAACAGGTTAAATTGTTGGTTAAATTGTCCCTACTTCATGACAGCACTCATCCATTGTTAAATCCTCTTCTGACCCTCCTAAGAATCAATCAGGACAAGACACTAAAAAGACACTAAAACCCTGCCACTAATATGCACACACCAGGTTCCTTATTGTTTCCCATGAGGTACTACAAATGTATAAACCTCACTCTGATTATAGATATAATCCTAGTGACTCTAATGGACTTTTATCAACATAAAAGTTTTCCAAAAGCAATCCATCACTCTATAACTAGTGTTAATGGTTTTATTTGAATATCTTCTTACATTTTCTGTTCCTTGTCATAGAATGCAAGCTTCATGAGAATAGAGACCTTGTTTTCTTGTTTTCAGTTCAGTGTGTTAGGCATCCAACAGATATTTTCTGTATGAATGAGTTTTGTTGTCATTTTCCAGTGATGGAGACAAATCCAATTCTTGAGCATGATAGGCAAGCTTGCTACCACTGAGCTACAACCCCAGCCACTGAATACATTATTAAATGTTGGTTGGGTATCTCACTTTCTAGGATGACACTCTTTTAGCTAGTCTACATTGTCCTGTTAATCATCCATTTCTAGTGATGGCATAGGAATTAGTTAGAACATCAGGAAAGCAGGACTGTAAACAGGGCAACAAGAGAAGAAGAACGATGGGTAGTGAGTACGGTGGGCACAAATGTTGCCAAGGTCCTGGGTAGCAAAATGCATGGTGCAGTTTAGTTGCTCTAAATGCTTACTGTACTGCATGGATAGGGAGCATGCGTTAGCTCTTTGCTTCCCTTTCCTGCCCTTCAGTCAAGCACACCTGTGTACCAGGATGTGAAATTTCTTAAGAGCAAGAACACATCTTATTTTTCTTTGTTCCTCTTATCCCTAATATACTAAGACTTATTCAAAATGAAATCAATCATTATATTTTGAAGACTATAGAAATTATAGTTTAACTCACAGTTTATTTCTATTCCATTATAGATATTTCCCCCCAAATCCTCTTCTGACACGGAGGCAGAAGACAAACTGTCTGGGGATGGCCTGATTTTACCCAGGGCTGGCAAACTCCATGAGTTCCTCAGCCCTGAGGAGGAGACAGATTCCACCTCTGACTCAACTGGAAGCTTTTATGAGTCCTTACAGGTTCTAAAGCAGGGGGGCAAATGGGGTCTGTTGGAGTCCCTCTTTCAGTCTGACCCAGGCAGTGATAAGAACGTCTCTGAAGATGATGAGAACTTGGAGAGTTTCTTCCAAGACAAGGGCAGGGGGAAGTCACAGATCCAGTGCCCTGGGTCCCAGAGGTAAGGCTCTGCAGTCAACAGCCACCCCACTCCACCATTCTGGGCCAGTCATGCCATGTCTCTAGGCTTCATATTCCTTTGCAGACAGGCAGGGACCATGTCTGCAAGTTGCCACTTAGCCAAGCTGTGGCTCAGAATCAGTTTTTGAGTCCATGCAAGTGTTCCAATTCCTACTCAGCAATCCTAAATCAATTTGGACAACTCTTAGTTCAATGAAACATTAGAGTTAATTAAAGGAATGCCTTTCCTAAACAATCTTTTCCCCAAGAATGACAAGGTTTATTGACCTTGACCAGGTCTGTTATATGCATGCATACTTTATCTCATTTAGTATTTTCTTTCTCCTTCCAGTAACTTTTAAGTGGATATATATTTGTCATTCTACATATGAGGAAATTCATAACCTTAACGTTTGAAACAGGTTTTTAGCTTATATCTAACTCTAAATTCCTGCTTTGTCCCATTGCACTCTTTTCTCTCTCATATGCAAACATGGCAGTTTGTGGATCAATTCTGAGAAGAGAATTTCCACTAGGCTGCTAGGATTGCCTGTGAGAAGAGTAGGGAGGACTCATGGAAAAGTTATGGGCATAGAGGCTTGTGGGTCTGTGATGTGAGGCTGAGAAGCCAGCTGTGACTTGCCAGGCAGAGGCCTGGGGAAGAAGATTAGGAAATGGCTGGGATTCCTGACTGCCTGGTGCAGAGACCTGCTCTCTCCCACAGGTGTGGCTCCACAAGGCGCTGCAGCTCCCTGAACAGCCTTCCCTCTGGCGGTCCCAAGGCTCTGGCCCAGCCATCTACAGGCTCCGAGCCTCCTTCCCAGCACAGAAGTGTCAGCTCCTGGGCATCATCTATCACCATCCCTCAGCCATTCCGCATGACACTGCGGGAGGCCCGGAAGAAAGCCCAGTGGCTTGCCTCACCTGCCTCCTTTCAGCAGGACAGGCAGCAGGCCCAGAAGCAGGGCCAGGAGGAGGCTGAGTGCCACCGGCAGTTCCGGGCACAGCCTGTACCTGCACATGTCTACTTACCCCTCTACCAGGAGATCATGGAGCGCAGTGAGGCCCGGAGACAGGCAGGGATCCAGAAGAGGAAGGAACTGCTTCTCTCAACCTTAAGGCCCTTCAGCTTCCTGGAGAAGGAGGAGCAGCGAAAGGAAGCTGCTCGACAGAGAGACCTGGCTGCCACAGTAAAGTCCAAGGTCCCCCAAAAGAAGGCCACTAGAAGGATCCCTAAGTCCATTCTGGAACCAGCCCTTGGGGACAAACTCGAGGGTAAAAATATCCTTGCCACCCTGTTGCCTCCTGCTTGTGGGTACCAAGAGACCCAGTTGGTTAGTCAGCTTGGCTTGGAGATGAGCTGTCTGGGTCGACCCCCTAGAGGCTGCATGCTCAGGGTAGGCCATGAGGAAGGGTTAAAAAGTATACTGTGAATAAGGGCCTCAGGCTTTATTCTTCTACAGCCACATGTGCACTTACCAGGCACTGTTCTCTGATAAATAAGCAAACATGGAGTTTGTAGACATGAGGAGGTAGAGAGTAGACACATAATTATTAATGGGATGAGTCAGCCACCTATAGTCATCTGTGATCCCAGCAAACAAATGGGATGAGTCATTTGCAAGAATTAGAGGGAAGCATTCAGCATACAATGAAAGGACCTAATTCAGTGTGCAGTGAGGAGAGAGAGCAGTTCAGGGAGGACCCAGAGAAAGGGAGCACTGGGGCTCCTGAAGGAGGAGCCAGTTAATTTGGTGAAGAGGGAGGAGGAAGGGCAAGCAGAGATGTGGCCTAGAGGTAGAAGTAAACTGAGAGGCAGAGAAGGGTGACAGGGGAGGAATGGTTGGCACAAGAAAGCTGAGAGGCCTTGCTGGCCACTTTAGTGATTTTTGGACTTCATTCCAAGGGCACTGACAGGTTTTAAGTAGGGTGGCTCATGAACAGATATGCAGTTCAGAATGATCACTCTGCTGTTGTAGATAATTAAGGGTGGTAGCAAAACTGGAGGGATGTTGACCTAATAGGCCGTTTCAATATTCAGTTTAGAAAGCATGAAACTAGTAGTGGGGACAAAGAAGATAGGCTAGAGAAAGGTTAAAGAGGAAGACACAGAATGTTTGATAGGAGAGAGGGAAGACTTGAGAATTGTTGGGGCAAAGGGCCTGGGCATTTGGGTGGCTAGAAGAAGGTGGTGGCTGGCCTTCCTGCTTTGTCTCTAAAGAAGAAATTGTATAAAGTGCTCAATGAGCATAAAGGAGCTGCTTCTGCAGTCTGGTATGGGCAGTGGTGTCGTGGTCACTGTATACTAATGAGTATTCTAGAAAAGAAAGGAAAAAAGCAAACTGGTTTGTAAATTTTGCCATTTCTTCATATTGTGGCCAAATGCAGTTTTCCCATGTCAGTGGGCTCACAGGGTTCCTGGAAAGTTAACAGTTGACTTCACACTACTGCTAGTGCTTTTGGTGTAAAGCTTGGTCCCTGTTTACTCATCACTACCCTCTTTGTCCACAGAAGCTGAGCTCTTTAGAAAAATTCGCATCCAGATGAGGGCCCTGGACATGCTCCGGATGGCCTCCTCGCCTATTGCCTCCTCTAGTAGCCGGGCTGATTCACAGCCCCGAACAGCTGCCCGAACCCAGGAGAAAAAGCTTGGCTTTCTGCAGACTGACTTTGGATTCCAACCTCGGGTAAATCCTGTTGTCCCTGACTATGAGGGTCTATACCAAGCCTTCCAGAGAAGAGCTGCCAAGAGAAGAGAAACCCGGGAGGCAACTCACAACCAGCCCTTCTTGCTGAGGACTGCCAACCTGCGGCATTCTCCGAGGTCCTGTGATGCTGCCACTACTAGAGGAAGGAGGGTAAGGGCCCAGGGAGCTGTGGGAGGACCAGGGCCTGAAGGCGGGATATGCAGGATGGGCCTGGGGCTTAAAGGAAAGCACTTCTCATGACACTTTTCTATTTTAACTTTTTTTTCCCCCAGCCTTTTTGTTTTTTATCTTGAGACAGGGTCTTGCTAAGCTGCTGAGGCTAGCCTTCAACTTGGGATCCTCTGTCTCAGCCTCCTGTGTCCAAGCATGTCAGTTGTAAGCAGATCCACATTCCTGTAAATTTAAGACCTCAGGAATACTCTTTTTCATTCCCTTTATCTAGAGGGATTTTGCAGAAATAAGCACAAGCAGGTCTGGGAGGCAGGGAATTGGGGTCGATTGTATCACTATAACATGTTCAAAGAAATCTCATTTGATAAAAAACTTTAGGATTATTATCCTAGTCTTGTTCTGGTTATTAAACTTGAGATCTCATTATCTTTACTTCCAGGAATAAAATGGAAGATTCTCATTTTCAGTCTTTCACTGAAATTGAATCCCAGCTAAGATAGAAACTAATCATATGTGCTATCCCACCAATACCAGCTTTCCTTTCTTCTAGGGTTCCCCACAGCCACCAGCTACACCCCTGACAAGAAGTCATTCTCTGAGTGGCCTTGCTTCCCTCTCTACCAACACTCTCCCTGTGCATATCACAGATGCCACCAGGAAGAGGGAATCTGCAGTCAGGTGAGTGGTCAGGCTATGTAAGACTCAATGCTCTGGTTTAGGTCAAATTCTTGAACCCACCCTTCTCCCGCTGGCCTTCTCAGCTGTCCTCAGAGACACCTTAAGGGGTTAAAGAGATTCTTTGATCAGGGCAGGAATACATGTGGTCTTCATGCCTGGTGCTAGCCATCACTTAGCCCTCATGGGGGACTTATTTGGTGCAAGGCACAATGTTAAGGCTGAAAATCCTTAGGAAACCTACTAAAGTGTAATATCTAGTCTGAAATATAGAAAAGCAAAGATGCCATTACCATATTTTGTGAGGCAAATGCAGAGTACTGTGAGGGCACCAGGAAACCTGGGGCAGTGTTCTCTTTTCTTTTGGAATAATATCTGAGGTGAAATATAAAGAATGACAAGGAGTTAGACATATGAAGGCTGGAGAGAAAGAAGGTTCCAGACAGAATAACATGCATAAAAGTCTATACATAAAAAGAGGGTGGCAGTCACGAAGGGTAAGAATTCAGAAAAGTGTGACAGCAGGTGACTTAAACCTGCCACAGAGGTAATGAAACAATGATTACCTAGAGATGCTCTGAGAGTCATCTTAGGGAGATGTCAGAGTCTGGAAGTAGGAGGGTTTTTTGTTGTTTGTTTTTTTTTTTTTTTTGCAGTGCTGTGAGGGATAGAACCAGTCTTGAGCATGTGAGGCAAGAACTCTACCACTGAGCTACACACTGTCCAGTCCATCCTGCTTATTTTGAACTCTTCAGCTAACCTATTCTCATTGAGCCAGTCCCCCAGTAGAGTTCCTCCTCCTTTAGGCCTCTGAGCTGAAGTTAAGCAGGAGTGTCATCCTGGGAAAGGACTAACATCTTAGTGCCTCTACCTTTTCCATGGGGCTTCCATGGAAGTAGCCAGAATTTACTTGGCGCCTACAGACAAGAGGGATTGTAGAAGTGTACTTAAGATCCAAGAAATACTCCCTTAAAGCCCAGTATGAGAGGACTCATGAACAAGAAGCCAGCCAGCTATGGAGAATACCCATATCTGTTTTCCAACAGTAAGGAACTGGACATTTTCTTTTTTTTAAACAGTGCTGGGGATCTTTTTAGATATGCAAGTTGTATTCACAAAGAATCACAAACCCAAGTACTTTCCTGCCCACTGTTTAGAGTGGTCAAGGGCAGATTCTGGTTCTGATCATGGCTTTCCCACTGGCATGCTGGAGACTGATCCTCAGACTCCTTCCCTGTAAAAGGAGAACTTACTGTCTTTACATTATGAGGCCCTTTTGAGGATTACATGAAGTCTAATGTTTTTTGGTTCATGGCAGGTTGTGCAGCAAGTGGTAGCTATTAATAGTTTCCAGATAAGTGAGAAACCTAACAGATTTCCTGAGTTTTGGGCTATTTAAGGATGTACACATCTCCAGTTCAATGAATTAACTTTTCCCATATTGATGGAAGGTTTCATCTGCTAGTACATTTAATCCCAGAAGCTTATTATTCCTGAAAATGGCACCATGGTAAATTATCTGCTTCATTCATTAAAAACAAAACAAAACAACAAAAAAAAAACCCACTTATTTTCCAGAGAGTGTACTAAGATTACTTCTAAATATACCCAGGTTGGTTATCTGCACTCTTATTTTTGTTCTCTCCCTTTAGAAGTTCACTTGAAAAAAAGGAAAAAGCAGATGAGAGTATTCAGTGGTTGGAGATGCACAAAAAGAAGTGTCAAGCGATGTCTAAATCTGTGACCTTGCGTGCAAAAGCCATGGATCCCCATAAAAGCCTGGAGGAGGTGTTCAAAGCAAAGCTGAAAGAGAACCGGTTAGTGTCAAAGGGGTACAGGTCTTGGGATCCAATATATTGTTGTCTCAAATATGACAAAATGGAGTTATTAAGTTATTATTAAGTTGTTATAATCATACAGAGTCAAGAATTTTGCCAGGCAGTTAGGAATTTATAATATACACAAGAGTTACTCTGCTCAACTAAATGAAGGGCATTCTAGATTGGAAAAGACGGAATTCTTTTTAGAAATCTTGTTAATTCCAGGAACAATGACCGTAAAAGAGCAAAAGAGTATAAGAAAGAATTGGAGGAAATGAAGAAGAGAATACAAACCAGACCCTATCTCTTTGAACAAGTTACCAAGGTAAAACTCAACTATCATTCATTTTCTATCTGCCTTAGATGAATGTGAGCTTAGAAGTAATGAAACAACTTTAATATGTGGGCATTGAACATTTCCTTAAGATTCAGATATTCTAAATTGTACACCTTTTATTGGTACCATTTTTTTTCCCCTTAAATATAGGTCTTCATGGGTTCAGATGCTCGCAAACACCCTATAGCCTCTTTCCAGAGTAACTTTGGCTTTCAGGCTGAAAGAATCATTTGAAGATATTCTCTAGACTTCAGGGGCAGGTGAACTCAGTTGAGGCATCCCTAAGCAAGCTCTGTTCTGCTCAGGAAGGCAACCATCCCAGGAAGTTTGGGATCATGCTCTCTATATCCCTTTTCTCTCAGTTTCAGATAACAGTTCCACAGTGACTGGTTCCAGTTTTTGGGTTTTACCTCCATCCTGTAGCTGTTGCAGGATCTAGGCATTTATGGGTCTACTCCCTCCGCAGCACCCACCCCCCAAACACCTGTATGCTACCAACATGCTGGACTGTCTTGGGTTTACTTAGCACCTCACATTATTCAAAATCTCATGCTGACCTTTCCTATTTATGTTAATTTCTGTCAAATTTTACTCTTCAGATCCCACCAGATTTTTCAACACAGTAGGAAAAACACAAAGTACTATGATTTTGCTTGTTTAAGTATACCTTCATATACAGGTCATCATGCTTATATTAAGAATGTTCTCAATGCACCTTACTTTCTATTTCTTCCTGTTTTGATGTTCCTAAGAATGGTTTGGTTGCTTTTAAATCTTAAACTGTACTGGGTGCAGTGGTGCACAACTATAACCCCAGTGAATCAGTAGGCTGAAGCAGAATCCAAAGTTCAAAGCCAGTCTCAGCAATTTAATGAGTCCCTGAGCAACTTAGCCAGACCCTGTTTCAAAATAAAAAAAGGCCTGGAGATGTTGCTTAGTGGTAAAGCGTCCCAGGTTTAATCCCCAGTACCAACAAAGAAGAAAAATAAAGAACTTTAAATCTTAAAATGGTTTTAGTCCACCTTTTTTCATCTGCGTCTCACTTCATCTCCCACAAATTTAAGTCCTCATTTTTAAATGTGTGGTTCACAAATCAATAGCTGGCTTCTCCCGAAGAAGAGTTGCAGGCCACTTCTGAAATTGGAACTGGAATTGGAAAATGATGTTTCAAACTGAAAAATCTAAATCTAATATACAATGATTATATTTTATTCACAACCACACTATGCCTAATTCAAATGTGTTGCATGGAGATCTCAGATTAGTTATTATATACGTACAGGATTTTGATCTCAATATGAGTGGTTGTTTTAAAGGTTCCTCCCAGTGGTGTTGCTGAAGAAGGCAATTTAGAGCTGCAGAATGACAGCAGCCTCTCAGATTAAGATTATGCATTTTAACAAGGTCCTCTGGGACACGATTGTACATTAAAGCTTGACAACAAAGCTCTAAGTAACTTTAATGTAGATCTGCCCAGCACTAAGGGCTGGAGGTGGTGGTAGGGGCATTATTATAAAAATACTGATTAAGTAATTTACAATCATCTGGTAATTCACAAGATAGCTACATAATTTCTATCCTTCAGGACCTTGCCAGGAAAGAAGCAGAACAACGGTACCGAGACACCCTGAAGCAGGCTGGACTGGAGGAAGACTTTGTGAGGAACAAGAGTCGAGGCACCCGGGCTGTACAATGGAAGGAGGAGGCTAATGTCAGGCATTCTCCCAGGTAAAGTTAAAGGAAGAAAAGTATAGCATTCTTAATTCTGTTCCTTAAGTTATAGTATATCCTCCACTAATTCCTGTTTTCCCCTTAAACACGTTGCTTTATAGCCAGGCATGGTGGCAAATGCTTGCAATCCACAGACTTGGGATTATTAGAGCAGGAGGACTGCAAGTTCAAGGCCAGCCTCAGCCATTTAACAGAACCCTGTCTCAAAATATAAAAAAGAGTAGAGACATAGCTCAATGGTGAAGTACCCTGGATTCATTTCCCAATACCAAAACAAAACAAAACAAAACAAAACAAAACAAAACAAAACAAGATATGTCCCTTTATAGCCAGGTACTCAGGAAGCTGAAGCAGGACTCACAAGTTTGAAACCAGTGAGATCCTCTCTCAAAATTTAAAAAATGAGCTAAGGATTGTAGCTCAGTGGTGGATTGATTGCCCTTACTGGGTTTAATCCCTAGTACTAGAAAAAAAGAAAAAGTTGAGGCCATTCTTAAACCTTACACATTGCTTCCTTTAATTTAAAATGTTCTATTTCATAATGTTTTCATTTATTTTGCAGCATCCATGAAACTACAAACCTCAGCATCAGTGATCCACAGCATGATTTAGAAGGATCTCTAGAATAGCTTACAAGCCTGAAAAAAGAGTTGGAGAAGCTGTATTATGAATCACCAGATCATCTGAAATCACTGGCCTAAGTGCATGTAACATTACTGCCCCCCCCCCCACCCGCGGGGGCGGGGGTTACTGGGGATTGAACTCAGGGGCACTCAACCACTGAGCCACATCTCCAGCCCTATTTTGTATTTTATTTAGAGACAGGGTCTCACTGAGTTACTTAGCATGTTGCTTTTTTCTGAGGCTGGCTTTGAACTCGCAATCCTCCGGCCTCAGCCTCCCGAGCCGCTGGAATTATAGGCGTGCCCCACAGCGCAGGGCATATATTATCATTTTTTTTTTTTAAACCTTCATTTTATATATTTATTTATTTATTTTTATGGTGCTGAGGATCGAACCCAGTGCCTCACATGTGCTAGGTGAGCACTCTACTACTGAGCCACAACCCCAGCCCCACATTACTGTATTACTGCAGCTCACTAGGGGTTGTCAAGGCATGCAAAACTTGGGTTTTGAATCATTGCTACTATTATAGAATGGGGAAAAGAAGAGTTACAGATAACAGGAATGTTTCAAAGAACTCAAATTAGAGAAGCTCAGGGTAGAGGGATCATAGCCCAGACCTAAGGGGTCTTACTTTATGACTGACTGGCATTTAAGAACAACTACAGAAAAAGAGACACAAGCCAAAATGCTAATCAGGGCATGAGTGAGTCAAATGGATTAGGTATAAGATAGGAGACAGTAAGGACCAGAGAGCATAAGTCCTACTAGAAAACAGGCCCAGAATTACAGTAGCCATTGTCATCAGAAGCCAGAAATGTGCCAGCTACTCGGGAGACTGAAGCAGGAGGATCACAAGTTCAAGGCCAGCCTCTGCAACTTAGCAAGACCCTGTCTTAAAATAAAAGGGCTGGTGGTTTAAGTTTAGTGGCAGAGTACTCCCCCTGGGTTTAATCCTCAGTACCAGAAACACCCATATACAAAAAGCCAGAAATGTGTATCTTGGCAACTAATTAAAAATTATGCAGAAATTTTGTGTGGGCAAAATAAAACACATCTGTTTATCAGATTTAGCCCATGATGACAAATCTGCAACCTTTAGTTCAGGGTTTCTCATCCTTAGCACTTGATATTTGGGGACAGATCAATTTTTCATTGGTGGTTATGGGAGGGAGCTGTCCCTTACAGGCAGGATCCCTGGCCTTTACTCACAAGATCCCAGTAGCACATTCTTCTGGTTTGACAACTAAAAGTGTCTCCAGATATTGCCAGATGTATCCAGAGGACAAAAACTTCCCAAGGTGAGAATCGCTACTCTAATACCAAAGTAAGACTGCAGAAGGCAAACACTGAGATTTTAAGAATACAAGTGATTGCCATGAACTCAATCCACACAGCACGGAAGGAATATGCATGTCTTTAACAAATTATCTTTCTAGAATAATTCAAAATTATCTGCTGTTGTTGCTTTTTTTCTCAAACTCAGACATGGTCTTTTCTGATTATAGCAGAATGATACTCTCAAACGACCATCTGGATTTGCTAGTTAGCAATGAAGACACTCATGTTTCTTAAGACTCCTCAGTTCTGTTTTACCTGCATGGAATCCTAAGGATAAATCAATGTTCTGTCTTTAAAGAGAAGGACTGAATTATTTTCTTAATTTTCTCTACAAGGAAACAAGTGTCTAAAACAAGAACCAAATAACTGACTGGGCTGTTCTGTTTATTTAAAGGGAAAACTGGATCATGTGATTTTTAACTTAAAAAAACAAACAAACAAACAAAAAAAAAACCCCTCTTAACATGCTACTATTATGTTCCATAAGCAAAGAAAACAAAGTGACCAAGTAGAGGTGTATAGGACAAGACAGTAAGTACCTCAGCCTGGGCCAAGGGGAGATTCAAGTAATTTATTTTTTGCAGCCCAATGGCTGAGAGTCTGTTACTCAGGTTGCTAAAGGGAGAATGTCACAACAGAACTGACATCACTCCCTTCTTCAAAGCAACAAGGCATCTTGAAAACTTCTGGTGAAGTTCTGTGGTTGGTGACAGGACATTGTTCATCCATGTGAAAAGATAGCTGGGTCTGGGATGAAAGCTCTTCAAAGGAAAACCTCCCCTCAACCAGTCTTAATGGAAAACTTCAGCTAACATATAATGAATTCACGTTAGGGAAAAATCTATCCCAAAATTTTGCAGTGGGGAGAGAGGGAGGTAGTTACCCATCCCAGTCACTGCTTGGCTCCTTGTCTGAATCAGTTGGTGGCTGAAGAAAAGCTCTCATAATCCATCTTCTCTGCCAGGGAAGATGAATGGAAGCAAAGGAGTTTTGTCCTTCATATATTCATTTGGTTCTGGCAGGTCATGAGCCTTTGCATCCTTATTCCCGCTATGCATTCTGGGATCAGAGCTGCACTTCCAGGAGCACCCATGCTCATGTCCGTCTTTCAGTTAAATCTCCTTGGTTTAGTAACTGTAAAAGATTGAAAGCAAATCTAGAATAGGTTACCACTGAATCATAAACAAATTAATGTATACTAAGTAAAATAAGAGTGGAGGGTAGGGAAAGGTACTTGAGAGGTTGATGAAGGATATCTAGTTCTGAAGCAAAAGACAAGCATAGACTGACAGATCTCATTCATATGTTGGCCTTGGTACAGCACTTTGGCCACTTCCTGGTGCTGTCGTATGAACTATGGCAATAAAATATCCTGAGTCTACAAGCAGATCTATTGTTTGTATTGTCACTTATTCTTCAATCAGTGATGGAGAAATGTGCAACTTACAAGGAAATCAGAAACAGTGGAACTAAAACTCTTGGAAGTTGGAGTCAGCCAAAACACAAACTGAAGTTCTGAAGGAGGAAACAGGAAAGTTGCTGTTCTATTATAAGACCTAAGAGCTGAAAACTACTCATTAGAGATCCAGGCTTCCTGAGCTTAAAAGAATACCTTTCCTGTGATGAAGGATTCTCTTAGGGTGGCAATAACACTGACATTCTACTTGACACTAAAGGCTTCTGTTCAAGGGACGTTTTGTATAACATAATTCACAACCAATTCCTATGTAATTATAAAAAGAAAATGAGATGGGAACAATTAAGTGAAATTCAAAATAAAAACTAGGCTATTAAAATCAAGTCAGGTAAGTTCTTGAGCTTGATATGTATTTGGTAATCTTAATTTGGATGAAGGTAATCTACATAGCAGAATTTAATGATATGGAATTTTTTAAAGTTTAAAGAAAAAAAAAAAACCATAAGACATAGATTTCATCTGATGCCGTGTGGTAGGGATATAAGAATGGTGTATTTTTGGCTTGGGGATGTAATTCAGTAGTAGAGCCCTGCCTAGCACACACAGGGCCCTTGGTTTGAGCCCCAGCACTGAAAAAAAATAAAATGTTTTGAATGTAGGCCAAGATCCAGATAAGGTTGCACTCAATCAAACTCAGCACTTTTTCTTTTTTTTTTCTTTTGTGGTACTGGGGATCAAACTCAGGGCCTTGTGCTTGTGAGGCAAGCACTCTTACCAGCTGAGCTATCTCCCCAGCCCCAAACTCAGCACTTTTTGAGAAACACTGAAGAATGTGTAATTCTGTTTTCTGCTTTGATTTATTTGGAAAATACCCTTAAGAGGCAGTTGAAGCTAGCTGGGTTCAAAGCTAAACTGGTTCTTGAATTCAAGAAGGTAAATTCAATGTGAATATGGAACCTCATTTGGGATGACCCTCGGTGGGTGAGAGTCCAAAAGCTCAGGTCCCAGTTAGCCCTGTGCAATGAGACCTCTAATTCTTTGGAGACCTCAGGCAATACTGAAAAAACCCAGAAATTATATAAACTGAACCCTCTGAATAAGTTCTACCCATCAACTTCCATACTGGGATTGAATGCAGGGGTGCTCTACTACTGACCTACATCCCCAAACCATTTAAAAAAATTTTTGTTTGAAATAAAACATTTTATTGTGGATTAAAAGGCACACAGAAATAAAGAGACCAGTACAATGGACCCGTGTGCCCTTCACCAAGCTTACACAGCCACTAATTCAGAGTCAAACCCATTTCAACTCATCCCTTCCCTACCACCACCACTGCTAATGCTACTAAACCACTCACAACAAATCCTTGTTCTATGGTTTCTGTCATAAGTCCTTATGGATTTCTGAAAGATGAGCACTTTTTATAAGAATATATTACAATATCATTATCCTAGCTAAAACAAAGTAACAGTAATTTCTTGATATTATTCTATATTCAGTTGGCCTTTTAAAAATTTTGAGACAGGGATTCACTAAGTTGCTGAGGTTGGCCTTGAACTTGTGATGTTTTTGCCTCAACTTTCTGAGTCACTGGGATTACAGAAGTGTTCCACTACACCTGGATTTGAATAAGAGTTTTTAATATTTTTCATGATAATTTCTGATATCTGACTTGTTTGTCCTCTCATTTTTTTTTTTAAATTAGGGATTGAACCCAGAGATGCTTTACCACTGAACTATATCCCCAGTTCTTGTTCTTTTTATTTTAAAGCAGGATCTCACTAAATTGCTGAGGCAAACCTGTGATGCTCCTGCTTCAGCCTCCCAAACTACTGTGTTTACAGGTGTGTACCACTGTACCCCACTGTCCTCTGATATTCTTGCTAAGTTATTTTTATCATTATTTGTAGTATCAGGGATCAAATCCAGGGGCCCTCTACCACTAAGTCATATCCCCAGCCCTCCCCACCACTTTTTTGGTAAGACCTTGCTAAATTGCCCAGGCTGGTCTCAACTTGCAATTCTCCTGCCTCAGCCTCCCAAGTCACTGAGATTAAAGACATGTACCACATAAGCCTGGGGAGTAAAACCTGGGGCACTTTACCACTAAGGTATGTTCCCAGTCCTTTTTCTACTTTGAGACAGGGTTTCATTAAATTGTGGAGGCTGGTCTTGAATTTACAATCCTCCTGTCTCAGCCTCCCAAAGTCACTGGGATTTACAAGCATGCTCCACCGCCACCTGAATCCTCTTGATTTTTAGGCAATCTGTGTTACTGAGTCTGCCTGAGGTTGTCAGTAGGCAGTATCTACATCTGAAGTCAATGCCAAGACCCATGTACAAATGTACTATTTCTGGAATTCTGCATATGCAAATCTGATCATATTTTACCCATGCAGTGGCTCCCTATTGCTCCCAGGACTCATGGCCAAGGAAGTCCTTCAAGAGAGGACCAGCTTATCTTTCCAGCTCTCATGTTTCTGTTCCAGCCCATCTATCTATTCCATGTCCTATCATATTCAATCATCTGGGGTTCAGAGATGCACCCTGCTCCCTTTCTCTGCCTTGTACATTGCTGCCCTTACACAAGTTATTTTCTTCCAACTCCTCCTCCTCCTCCATCAAGATGACTTCTATTCATCCCTTAGGTCTCAAATTAAATACTGTAAAATATATTCTCTGACTTCTCTTAGGATAGGCACTTTTACTACAATGTTAAGAACTGTCAGTTTATTGATCTGTCATTCCTCACATTCTAACCTCTCTGTACAGCACAACTCCTGGGGCACTATTTATATAGTTATGAAGTTATAAAAGGTAGAGGTCCTAACTGCCTATAAGCTGAGACAGACTATATTTTGTTTACTATTGTTTAACTAGAATCTGGAAGTGTGCTTTGCATCAGATATGTAATAAATAACAGTTGAATGAAGTAAGGCTTTATACATCTGGCATTATAGAACTGTGCTGCTGCACCCCAGCAGATGTTATGTTCCTTATAAAATAAAAGCAGCATCCATATGTTTCAATGAGGCAAAGAACAGTGGGAATAGACATCACTCATTAAAGAATATACATAAAGGAACTCTAAAAGTGAAGAGTCCCAGCTGTGACAGACTAAATCTCTCAAACTCAAGCTCTTCTCAAGCGGAACTCATGCTTAGCTTAAAGGAAGAAACTCCAGTCAAAGTGGCCAGGAAATGGAAGTTTTTTGGATCCTCTTAACTAGATTCCCAATCACTCTCCACTTAAGTTGCCACAGAAAAAAGGGCAAGAGACAGATTTACCTCCTGTGGATTTACTGCAGTTAGGACAGAAACTTCATATGACTGCCTCCCTGACTGCATGGTCACCAAGTGATGTGTCACATCAGGCACTGAAGATAGGGGACGTGGGGAACCTTCAGTGAGCACCTCTGTGAAACAAACAAATAAAAAAAATGAATCGTCAATGAAAAGTAAATTCACAGATATACCTACTGCCTCATCAAGTCTTTCAAAAAGAACTCTAAAAATTGTTCCCTGAAAAAGTGAATCCCACATTCCTGTATTTCTTTCAAGTTAATTCCTGCCCAATAATCAATACCAGTGAAATTTGGAAAATGTTACAAAAGGAGAATGAAAAGAAATAGGATTATTGATGTAGAGGTTGATCATTTTTCAATAAACTTATTTAGAGTAATATGGCTTTAGTACTGTTAGCTAAACTAAAATGGGGTATGAAACAGGACAAATAAAGGTCAGGCAGGCAAATCAGGGAATCAGACCAGCTCTTGAGCAGTCACAAATAATACCAGTAGCGCAATACGTGCAGGTTGAGAACTTAAGCTAATCCTGGCTCCAATGTTCGTGCTCAGTGTGTCTTCTTAGAGCTGGCAAAGCAGCTTCATGCAATTTGTATGCCTCTGGCTTTGGTTATCCACTCAGATCATTCATGAAACAAGAGGAGGCATATTGTGGTAGCACACAAACTCCATATGGGCTCCACACAGAAGTTACACAAACAGTCACTTACACCCAGAACTAAGATATGAGTACCTAAAACACAGGACCTTATACTAAACTATCCACCAGCTAGATCACCATAAAAATCTTCTGGTAACAATTTATAGATAAATTACTTAGCCCTCAAACTCATTTTTCCTCTAGGTGTTTTGTAGCTTATACTGCTCTTCTAGACTATACTGAATAACTTAATGCTTGATAATAGACGATCTTTCATTTAGTCAATGCTAGTTCACAACTGGATTTTAAGATCCCTATTCTACTTTTGTTCTTTCCCATGGTGCCAGGCACACAGTAGGCACTGAATAAATGCATGCTGACCTCACCTGGTAAGTTTTTCAGAGAAGAGGGCCTGGCCTGTGTAACTTGGGTGAAATTTCTATACCAGAGAAGAGCAACTGTTTCCTAGAGAGCCCCTTTTTTTTTCTCCAGAAGATATGGCTTTTGAAGGTATGGAGAAATTGCTTTATATCTCCTCTGTAAAACCTGGTTATGTTCTGTTTAAATGTTTTAAAAGTTAAGTTCTTCCATAACTGCAATAGGAAAGACAGAAATAGTTGGCCTAGGATGCTAGGATTACATATAATTTTCTCTTAAAAATTTTTTCTCTTTATCCTTGGATTACATCATCTTCAATGACTTCTTTTTTAAAAACACATTCACTTATCCACCCCAGAGAATAAGAACACAAATGCTACTCAATCGTACCATAGCTACTCACAAGAAATAAAGAGTAAATCCTCCATTCTGGAGACAACCCATTCTTTAGCCTCTAGTTGCAGTCATTTCCCCCAGGAGAATTACAAGTCTTACCATCATCAACTCCCAGGATAGAATTGGTATTTGGTAGGTTCAAGGTCTCTCCACCAAGGCTGGGCTGGGAATTCATAGACACCAGGTTTTTACTGGGTACTGAAGCCTCTTCAAGCAAACTACTGCCCATTAGTGGCTCAGCTGCACAGAGAACAGGATGTGAGAGACATGCAGCAGTCAAGGCTATGCCTGGTCCTCATTTTTCTTCACAAGGAAGCTGGCCTTCACTTGCAGAACTAGAAGTTATCTATTATCTTGGATGCCACATCCTATTTCACCCATTTTCAGGAAATAAAAATAAAGAAGGGAAGTGTTGAGCACTAGGGATCATATCCTTGCTCAATATCTAAAGAATTAGCATATGAAAAATAATTAGCATATGAAATGGAATGAACAGATACTTAGAAGTACTTGGAATGAAATAAGTGAATAACATGGAAAAGGAGTAAGAATAAAAAAGTTATCAAATTAAAGATAGGGCAAAAGACATTCAACTGATAAGTAAAAAGCATTTAAACTTTTGTTATAAATAAATTTTTATTAACATGCTATTCAAATGCTGGTTCATGGACCAGCCCTAGTTACAACAGACTCACTAAGGGAACTTATATGGTTTTTGTGAGGTTTTTCTGAGACAGGATCTTCCTATGTTGCCCAGGTAGATCTCAAAACTTCCGTGTGCAAGTGATCTTCCCACCTTAACCTACCAAGTAGCTGGGAAAACAGGCACATGTTACTAAAGAAAGTTGTATTTATTGTTCATTGGTGGTGATGATGATGATGATGATGATGATGATGATGATGATGATGATTTTGCAGTGCTAAGGACCAAACCCAGGGTCTGATCATAACAGACAAGAATTCTACCCACTGAGTGATACCCTAGTTCTTAGGGGAACTTTTGTGTGTTTGTCTGGTACTGAATATTGAACCCAGATCCTGATGCATGAAAGCAAAGTGCTCAACCTCCAAGGTACATCCCCAGCCCTTTTTAAAAAAACTTTGAGACAGGATCTCACTAAGTTGCCCAAACCAGTGCTCCTCCTGCCTTGGTCTCCCAAGTCTCTTGTGCAAGAACCACTGTAACTATATTGGGAAATTTTAAAAACCAGATTCTGGGATCTTAAAATTATCTCATTTTCAGGTTCCTTTGTTTTGTAGGGATGAAGACAGGAGGATGAGTACTAAGAAAATACATACTTTAAAAAATGCGGGTGGTTGGGCATGGTGGTTCATGCCTGTAATCCCAAGAACTTGGGAGTCTGAGGCAGGAGGACTCCAAGTTTAAGGATGGCCTCAGGATTTGGACAGATGCTCATAAAGTCAGTGAGACCTTGTCTCAAAAAGCACTGAGGATGTGGTTCAGTGGTAAAGCACCCCTGGGTTCAATCTCTAGTACCGAAAAGCAAAGCAAAGCAAAGCAAAGCAAAGCAAAGCAAAGCAAAGAATACAGAGTACAGATGATTGTACTGCACAACTATGTTTGGAAACCACTAGCCCATCAAATGAAACCAGGTCTCTCTACCTGAAACATTAACAGAAAATCTCCAGATAGCCAAGCAGGCCAGTGACTTGGCTCTCTGATTCTAGAAGACACAGTCCTCCACTATGCCCCACTCTCCTTACCAGTTTGCTCCTGTTCTTGACTCCCAGCTGCTCCCAGCTGCAAGTGATGCTTTCTCATGTGTACATTCCTGCTCCCACTCTGAGAGAAGGTCTTCCCACAGACTTGGCACTGATGAGGCTTCTCTCCTAAAATAAGGATCAGGTTAAAACAGGGCAGCCAAAAAGATGGTACATTTCTGATGGCAAGGGAGTGGACTGAAGACCTAGATGAAGAGGGTCAGAGAATGTTAAACTAAACAGAGAGGTTACTCCTTCTCCCATTCCCCACCTTCTTCAGCCTCCCATCCTTTAACACATTGGAAGGCAGGAAAGGTCAAAAGGAGGGTTCAGCGTACTCACTGCTTCAAGCCTCAGTCCTTTCTAGACTCACTGTACTTGGCCTTCTAAAACAGCCTCTTCAGTATAGGATCATGGCAGCCACACAAAGTATTTATTCCCCACAGACCCCTACCCAGTGAATTGAATCCAGGTGTACTCTACTACTGAACTACATCCCTGTCCCTTTTTATTTTCTATTTTGAGACAGGGTCTTGCTAAATATCCCAGACTAGCCTCAAACTTTTGATCCTCCTGCATCAGCTTCCCAAGTAGCTATGATTACAAGTGGGCACTACCACATCCAGCTTTTACTTTTCTTTTCAGATAGCCATGAATGGAACTTGAGGATACGTACCCTCATAAGGGTTCCAACTCTGGGTTCATAACATCCCTTGACCTATTCCCTGCCACTTTGCAAGTTCTTTAACATTCACCTTGATGTTGCCACGTGTGGACTGAAGCCTAGCACTACCAAAAGATATATTTTTCTTCTTTTTTTTAAAGAGACACATGAACTGAGGATTTTTTAAGTAAAATCTCCTAATTTGCAAATGCTGGGACAAATTTACAATTGATAAAAACACCATGCAGCCATTTTCATTGCTGCTGAGAACACAAAAGTCTTACAACCTTTGGGGCAGGGAATCTAGAAAAATGACAAATGTATTTATTTGCCCTTTAATCTAGGAGTTCCACTTGTAAGGTAATCTGTCCCAAAGTTACAGTGGCAAAATGTTAAACAATTTATGTACAAGGTTATTCACTGTCACATTTTAAATGGCTAAAGACTATAGACACAATTCAAAATCATCAGAGTGACTGAATAAATTTATAGAATATAAACACAGATAAATGCTATGAACGAATCTACAAAAGGGAATAAGGAAAATTTCTATACACTACATATGGAGTGAATCCATGAAATATTGTTCAGTTAAAACAAAAATATGCATAACTACAGAAGCACACACACAATATACTACCTTTGTGTAAGAAAAAAACGGAGTCATACTCCAACTAGGATGGCTACAATCAAAGACAGAAACAAGTGTTGGCAAGGTTGTGGAGAAACTGCAACCCTCATACACTGCTGGAGAGAATGGAAAATGGTGCAGCCACACTGGAAAACTGGCAGTTCTTCAGAAAGTTAAACAAAGAATTACCAAATGACCCAGCAATTCAGCTCCTAAGAACATACGCAAGAAAAAACATCTTAATATGCTAAAACTTGCACAGAAATGTTGATAGCAGCCTTGTTCATAATAGACAAAATGTGGTACAACCACACAATGGAGTATGACTCATTCATATTAAAATGTGAATGAACTTCGAAAATATATGCTAAGTGAAAGAGTCACAAAATGACACGTGTTGTATTATTTGATTCATATGAAATGTATTATATAGAACAGGCAAATCCATACAGACAATAAATTAGTAGTTGCCAGGAGATGGAGGAACAGAAAAATGAGAAGTGACTACCAATGGATATGGGGATTCTTTCTGGGAAGATGAAATGTTCTAGAATTGAATAGTGGTTACGATTACAAAAATATATATTCTAAAAATCATCCACTTGTACACTTTTAAAAAAGGGTGAATCTTGTGTGAATTATATCTCAATTAAAAAAAACTGTGTGAGGGAAATATAAAAAATAACCCATATTTGTTTATGTTTGTAAAAGGAAACACTGGTCAAAAAAGATAAACACCTTTTAAGAGCTGTGCACAGCTACACATGCTTATAATACCAGACAACTTGGGAGGCTGAGGCAGGAAATCCCAAGTTCAAGCCACCTCAGCAACTTAGCAAGACTCTGCCTCAAAATAAAAAATAAAGGAATGGAGGTATACCTCAGTGGTAGAACATCCCTGGGTTCCACTCCCAGTACCAGGAGGATGAAAAATCAAGAGTAAAAGGGAGAACATTACAGTTCTTATATGAATTTAAATGATTTTAAGGAAACAGGATTACTTTATTTCAATAAATTAGACAACTTAGATGAAATAAATTCCTAGGAAGTTAATTAGCAAAACTGAACCAAGAATAGAAAATATGAATAGTTGTATAGCAAATAAACTGAATTAGTAATTAAAAGTTTTTACTCCAAAGACAAGCCTAGGCATAGATGACATCATTAGTGAAAGTTTAAGTATTTAAAGAAATAACATTAATCTGACACAAATTCTTCTAGAAAAGAGGGGAAGAGAACACTTATCTACTTATTTTGTACTATCCCTGATACAAAAGTCAGATAAAGACATTATCAGAAAAGAAAACTAAAGACCTCATGAATATATGTATAAAAATTCTTAATAAAATGTTTTAGTCCATTCTTTTACCACACAAAGTATCTGAGGTTAGGTGATATATAAAGAAAAGTGGTTTATTTAGCTCACAGTTTTGGAGGCTGAAAGTTCAAGATTGAGCAGCCTCATTAATTTGGTCTCTAGTGTGTGTCTGACTGGCTATCTTAAAACATGGAGGAAAAATAGAAAGAAAAGTAGCCTTGTACAGAAGTGTGCGGGGCAGCCTCATTTTATAACAACTCACTCCCAAGAGAACCAACTCCCTCTGGAAGACAAGCATCAATTCCTTCCAAGTGCAATGCCCCCAATGACTTCCTAACCTCTTAAAGGTTCCACTACCTCTCTCTCTCTCTCTTTTTTCCCAGTTGTAGATGGACATAATACCTTTGTTTATTTATTTATTTTTATATGGTGCTGAGGATCGAACCCAGTGCCTCACACACGCTAGGCAAGTGCTCTACCACTGAGCTACAATCCCAGCCCTCCAGTACCTCTTAACATCACCACACAGGGGACCAAGTTCTGACACATGAACCCTTGGGGGACAAATCATTTCCAAACCATTGCACAAACTATGAGAAAACCAAGTCTGGTACAATATAAAAGGGATTATACACTATGACCAAGTGGAATTTATCCCAGAAGCACAAAGTTGGCTTTATAGTAAAAAAAGTAATTAGTGTACCATACTAATGCAATATAAAAACAGTCATCTCAATGAACATAAGAAAAGCATCTGTCAAGACTCAATACCCATTCATGATTCAAAAAAAAAAAAAAAAAAAAAAAAAAAAAAACCCTCTTAAAAAACTAGGACTAGAATAGAAGTTCCTCAACTGATAAAGGATATGGGCTGGGGTAGTTCAGTAGTATAGTACTTGCCTAGTCTGTCCTAGGTTCAATCCCTAGCACTACATGAAAGGGGAAGGCAGAGAGGGGATTGAGGGGAAAAGTGAGATGGAAAGAAACAGAGGAAAAAAAAAAAACATGCAAACAACACTAGTTAACATTAGACTTAATCATGAAAGGCTGAATGTTCTCTGAGACTGGAAACAAGTCTGCTCTCACCACTTCTAGGTAACATCGTACTGGAGGTCCTAACTAGTACAAAAGACAAGAAAAAGAAATTAAAGGTATACAGTTTGGAAAAGAAATAGTAAAATTATTTCAATTCTCATCTGACACAATCTCATACTTAGAGTATCTTAAGGAACCTATTTTAAAAATCTACAAGAACTCAACAGTTATTGACGTTTCAAGATCAAAACAATTCAATTGCATTCCATACAGTAGCAACCAACAACCCAAAAATATAATGAAGAAAACAAGCATGAAAAATAAAATATCAGAAGTAAACAGAGCACCAATTCTTTATTTTGAAAACTCACAATTAAAATATTAATAAATTAAAATATCCTGCCTTACATGTGCAAATGATCAAATAGTTTACTTGATGGGAAGACTCTCAATGTACAGAAGAATTCCAGCTAATGTGAAAGGAATAATAAAACAATAAAAACTAACATTTTATAATTCCTGATGAAATAATAGATTTGGACATCAATCAGGAATGAAATCATAAGGTGAATGATTAATAGGCAACTTTACAAAGCAGGCTGTTATCACCTGAAACCACTCATCAATTGTGGATTCAAACACTGTGTACCTCCCAATATGGTACAAAATGAAGCACACAAAACCATCTATAATGAATTCTTGACAAAAAACTTTGAATCTTTGGAACCTTTAGAGCTTACTTCCATTTACAGAAAATATAGGGAAACAAATGACATAAAAGGAAGCTAACCAACAAATTGACTCTGTTCTCAACAAATCTATGAAAAAAAATAAGTGAAAACAGAAAGATCTAGATTCAAGAAAACTTAATAACCAAGTGCAATATTGGACCTTGTTGGATCCTTATTTAAACCAACTTTAAAAGTCATTTTGAGATAACTAGAAAAACTGAACACAGACTCAGTGTAAGATAAAACCAAGGAGTTATTCTTACTGCAAGAAAAATTTTTTCTTTATATTTGTGTATGTTTGACATAATTTTACATAAAATTAAGATAAAATACAAGGCAAATGAAACACATCAGAAGTCCAGATCTTGTCCATAGGATAACAGTTGCCATGTCTACTTAGAATTTATCATATAAAAAACTGCTTTGCCCTAAGATCTCAAACTCTAAAATTTCTATCCCTAATTGATTACATCCCTCCAAATCCTTGCTCCCACTGAACTGCCTTGTTGTCCTCATTATAAATAAATTCTAGTTCCTTCTCTCCATTCTTCCTGTACTGGCTTCCCTTTGCTTCCTATGGCCAGTCATTTAAAAAATTACCTAATTCCATTCCAGAATCTCTGTCCACCTTGAGTTCACCTCTTCCTCGGCAAATCTCTGCTCTTAATAGCATTCCATGGCTCATTTTCTCCCGTGTCCAGCTTTTAAATTGTTGAACTGGAGAAAATTCCATGAAATCTGAACAGGTCCATCAAAAAAGTCATTCCATCTACTCTTAGCTGTGTCCACACTCACTGCTACTTCCCAATCCTTTTATTCACTGTAGTTAGTTCATTCAACAAATTCCTACTATGGTTTGGGCATTTTCGCATCTCTAAGACACACAGGTTAGTCCACGGGCTCTCTCTAACACTCACCATTATCTCTTCAAACACCTTTTCTGACCACTTCTCCTTCTTAAATCAATAGTCTTATCCTGTGGCCTCGATTTCAATATTACTGTATATCCAACCAATTGTGTATCTGGAAAAATTATTCCACTGAGTCTCCATGTTCCTGCCACTCCCCTGGAGCAGACTATTGATCAGACTAAAAGAAACAGTCTTCTCATTTCTTCCCAATTTAGCTTTTGCATGACTGCCAGAATAACCTGTAGTAAATTGAGTTCTCATCAGGCTGCACCTGTAGCAGGCTCCACAAGGTCTCCTTCCTCGCATTCTAGGTCCTTTTAAAACTTATCTTTCCAGGCTGCTTTCAACATAATATATCAAGACTCACAGGAAACAGTTCCACTAAGATACAGATTGTTCCCAGACTTTGGGTTGGGAAGAAGGGGAAGGAGGGAAGGGAAAGAATATCACTTTAGCTTTTTCTATTGAGCTCACAAGGTCTGGCTGCTGTAGAATATTTTCAAAGACATTGTTAGTAGGGAGGCCCAGGTCATCTGTGTAGAATGAGAATATTGACAGAATTACAGGGAATTAATTTAAAAATACAAAATGAAATGGCTCAATAACTGTCTCTCTCCTACACTATTGGCAACAAGGTTGTAATTGCCAAAGCATAGTTTCTACAAAAATGATCACTGAAGCAAAATCCCACACCTTCTCAGAAGGCTATAATATTACTGGTACTGCTGCCACTGACATCAATCTTCTTTCCTTCTTCTGACTTGAAATCTTCCTTTGAACAAAAATTTCAGTTCCTAAAGAACAGGGTCCATGTTTAATAAAACTTAGGAAGCACCCAGCACAGTACCAAACAAATTTGCTCATCTTCTTAGAAAAAGTCGAGTAGAAAGTTCCTCAGTGACTCAGTCAAAAGTAGATTCCCCACCCCCCACTGATTATAAGACCCTTTGAATGCAATTATTAAGGGCCTTGACTTTTTATTTAGTCAAGATGATGGGAAGCTTTATGTACCTTTAAGGTAAACAGTTTATTACTTTTTAGATGTTTTTTATATTACACCCCCATCCTTTTGTCTACTATTCCTAAAATCTACAAATGGCATAAGGTTCTAATACCTGAGTGAACCACCAGATGTTTTCGGAGGCTAGAATATTCAGCAAAGGAACGGCCACATCCTTGGGCTTCACAAAGGAAAGGTTTCTCTCCTAGAGGTAGAAAATGAGATAAAGACTCAGTCTTCTGATGCAGTGACTTTCTATTACTTTCATTCCCCATCAACTTTATTTTGTTTTCAAAGACTTATTCATGCTGATTTCTTTAGTGCATGCTATATAACTTCAACCAGGCTACCTAGCAAGTGCTGCCTCTCAATGATCTAGTATACAGTCTAAAAGATAGCCATGCCTTTTCCCTTAGAAGGGCTACCTCTGAGCCTTATACTTCCTTCTCCCTCCTGGCTCAAGCTAACCCCTCTAACCCTAGTGATTCAACCCTTCTGATTACATAAAGAATAAATCTGGGCTGGAGTACAGCTCAGTGACAAGGTGCCTGCCCAGAACGCACAAGGTCCTGGGTTTCATCCCCAGCATCACAAAACAAAACAATACTCCCCACCCCTCCCTGCCCCCCAAAAAACAAGTTTCTATGCTGTTGGAATTCTTTTTAAGACTCAGATTCTAGATCCATTTAAACATACATATATTTAAATGTTTAAAATAGATATTATATAGTCTCATTGTATAAAACAAAGCAGATATTTAGTCATGGGGTAAAAATTAATAACAATATTGTAAAAGAAGTTATATCTACATAGTTGTATTATGGATGATTTATTTTCTTGTGTTTTTTTCATTGTTTTTAATCTTCTACAATATTACTTTAAAAATCAAAGCAGGGGGCTGGGGTAAAGTTCAGTGGTAAAGCATTCACATAGCATGTACAAAGCCCTGGGCTCAATTCCTAGAACCACATTTAAAAAAAAAATCAAAGTTGTATGGCAAAAACTGAGTAAGGTCTGTAGACTAGTTGATAGTAATGTTAATTTCTTGGGTTTGATATTGTCTTATGGTTACCTAAGTTGTCACATTTTTGGGGAAGCAGGGTAAAGGAAACAAAGAGCTCTTTATACTACTTCTTGTGAGTCTGTAATTATTTCAGAATAAAAAATGAGTGCTGGAGAGGTAGCTCTGTGGTAGGGCATGGGCTGGTTTCAAACTTCAGCACTGTAAAAGAAAAAAAAGTGGGGGGAAAAAAAAAAAAAAAGATGTAGCCTCTATCCTCCAAGAATCAGACTAGCATATAAAAGACAAACCTATTCATAAATAACTGTAATGCAAGTTCATATATGAAAAAGTGCTATCAGCATTTAGAAGGGAAGAAAGTTTTTATGAGTGTGTGTGGGGGGATACTGAGGATTGAACCCAGGGGCCACATCTCCAGCCCTTTTTTCTTTTGAGACAGGGTCTCACTAAGTTGCTTAGGGCCTCACTTAATTGCTGAGGCTGGCCTTGAACTTTCAATTCTCCTGCCTTAGCTTCCTGAGCTGCTGGGCTTACAGGCATGTGCCACTGTGCCCAGCTAAGAAGGGAAGGAATTCTAATTCCAATAATTTTTCAAAAGAAGATAAATTTTAGTTGGTCTTAAAAGTTGAGAAGGATGGAAAGGAACTTCAGACACGAGGAATAGTGTGAAGAGTGCCTTGAAACCAAGAGTGCCTGAAGTAAGTTCAAAATATGTCAAGTGAGGCTAGCACGGTAACAACAAATGAGCTGGGCCCAGCAGGAGCACTGTTCTTGGTTGTAGTGTTCTTTTAGATAGTACCACACAGTTAATTTGAGGAACTGCAGTAGTCTGTAACTTTTGGGGGTGGGGGTGCAAAGCATGTGCTCTACCACTGAGCTATACCTGCCATTCTTTTTAATTTTTATTTTGAGACACGGTCTTGCCAAGCTGTCCAAGTTGGCCTTGACCTTGAGATCCTCTTGCCTCAGCTACCTGAATAGCAGGCATTATAGGCTTGCACCACCACACCCAACTGCCTGTAACTTTTTTTAATGTTATTTGTATAGTAATACCCACCCCAGAAAGATAGATGCTCAAAAAGTTGCTCAATGAATGAACAATATGCTAACACCTATGACAGAATAAAGGTCAGAAAAACAGAAAATTTTAATAATAAGGTCAAATGTGTAACAAAATGAACTACAGAAATAAAAGGATTTAGAAAAAGATCCTACCTCAAAATACAGAGGTAAAAAAATCTCTGCAGTAAGCTGACCTTGGGCACACAACCTCCCTATTTGGAAACTTTGATTTTACTGAGATAAAAGACACAGGAGAATGAAGAGGAGGTTCAAGAGACAATGCAACATAATGGTTAAAAATATGGGCTTTGCAATCAGCTAATCCTGAATTCAAATCCATTACCACTTATTAATAAGGGGAAGATATTTATGTCTCTAAGAACTGGCTTTTGATCTTATAATATGGAGATAATACAATCTCAAAAGATTATTTTGGAAGATTAAATGAAATAATGTGAGTTAAATGTTAAGCATAACTCTTGGCACATAGTAAGTCAACTAAATTTAGCAGCTTTAAGTATTATCATTACTGCTAATAAAGATTTAAGGTCAATTTTGACATCTGAGTCAAAAAAAATTTATCTAAAAGTCTAAGTTGTCAGGATTTGAAAATAAAATCCTTGGAAAAGCTTTGGAGCCAGATCATAATTTAAAATCCAACTCTGCCATTTCCTACTTGCATGATGTTGAGCAATTTACTTAACTCTCTCTCTTCTGTTTCTTTATCAATAAATACATGATTTAATATTATCCTGAAGATTAAAGGAATTAATGTGTACACGGTACATATTAAAATGCCTCAATAAAAGCTTTTCTTATTATATTAACTATTATTAAGACTCAAATCTGTAAAGCAAATTATTCAACTGAGGTCTGAGATTAGGAGAGAGCACAATGAGAAAAACAGAAGAAAACTGAAATCCTGAAATTGGTGAACAATGAAGACATTAAGAGAAGAAAGCTAGTAAAAGTTATAATGAAGGGGGAAAAAACAGGCAAAATCAGGTCATACTTTGAACTAAAAAAGTATTTAAAGATGTTCAGTGTTATCCCATGTTACAAAGATGATAAGCAGCATGAGGATGAAGAAGTTACTGAATTTAACAATCAGACCTGATGAACTCACTTTTTTCCTTAGCTTTTCAGCTGAATGGTTTTCTTATTCTTTTATTAAAATTGCTTTCTTGGAGCAAGTATAGTTTACTCTCTCAAGAAGGCTGAAAAGAGAATTACTCTTCCCCAAAATGTATACAGAGGTTATGTCAATCTAGAGGCTCATGACTAGAAAAAACCTAGCTTATGTCTAGAAAAACTGCAGCTTCAGCTCGGTCTTCACTTTTTAAATGCCCTTTAGTTGAACCTGATATCACTTCAGAAATGCAAGAATGAACAAACAGAGAAGTGGCAAAAAAGCAGGGAACAGTTACACATCCTCATATGGTCATTTGGGTTCAGTGCTTATGTTTTGGCAAGAGACTAGCACATGTTTAACAAGTGGCTTGGAAAATCACCCTTAGATTCTTAAACTAAGAATCAAGGAATCTTTATTTTGCTCCTTTGATACCAATATGCTGTTTGACCTGGAACAAGTTACTTTCCATTCTATTTCTCATGATGTGAGAGGCTCTCTTAAGAAAGCAAATTCCTTAGAAGTCAGATATTACGTCTTTTGTATTTTTTCCCCACCTTGCCCTATTTGGTGTTCTGTATGATTTGTGCCACTCAATAAATGTTACTGCCCAAAATACAACAGGTACAATTTTTAAAAAAAAATTTTTTTAGTTGTAGATGGACACAATACCTTCGTTTTTATTTATTTATCTTTTCATGTGGTGGTGAGGATTGAACCCAGGGCCCCACACATGCTAAGCAGGTGCTCTACCACTGAGTCACAACCTCAGCCCCAACAGGTGCAATACTCAGAAAGATTTGAAAACAGACTGATTTTGCCCATATCTCCTCATATCATTCCTGAGAAGGTCGTATATCTTTTCCTACACATTAGGTTCCTGAAAGCAGAAATCAATACTGTCTAATTCTCACATACAAATAAACTTTGATAAGTCATTGTATGAATTAAAAAGTACTAGAAGACACTTGATAAAACAAATCACAATCTTCAGAGTTCTAAGCAACAATCTTACACCTTCACTTCTATTCCCACTTGAGCCTTTTCTAAGGATAGGCAAGCAAGTGCTCAGCCCAGGGTTGCACACACCTGTGTGGATGCGCCGATGGTTCTTCAGGTTTCCAGCTGTAGTGAACTGTTTACCACAGCTGGATTCAGGGCACATAAAAGGCTTCTCCCCATTATGGGTCCTCATGTGCACCTTTAGCCTCTGTAGCACATAGAAGCTTTTCCCACAACCTTCTGCAGGGCAGATGAAGGAGCGGTCATTTCTGCAAAATTAATGACATAAACAACACCACCGGGAAGTACTCTTTGCTAGAGATGACAAGTAAAAACTCCTATTGACTCTCAAGGCAGACATTAAATTCCAAACCTGAATATTACAGACTAACTTGAAGAGAATGCTAAAATTACAGATGCCTAGCTTCTCCACTTCCCAATACTAATTTCCTAGGTTCAGGGTAGGGGCTGAGGTTTATATACTAAACCTTTAAGTTGTCAAACTATGTTTTATAATGAAATTTGACAATTCTCACTTTTAAGACATTTAGGTAATAGTCTTATTTAATTATTTTTTAGGAATAAGGTAAATAAACAATGCAAATCCTTCTATTAAAAAAAAAAAAAGACATCTTAACCAGAAGTTGGCTGGAATCCCTGCTTTAATATGTCAATTCCTTTAATTTATTAATTCAGGGAACAAATTCCTTTAATTAATTAATTAATTAAATTCCTTTAATGAATTAATTCAGGGAACAAATTACTCTGGAAGCATCAGTGTTCTTAAGCTCCAAATATGAGACCTCAGATTTGCTCACCGATGAGTTTTGAGGTGGTATTTGAAGTGAGCTGGCCACACAAATGTCCGGTCACAACCTTCAACTGTACACTTGAGCTTCTTTTCCACTTGAGGAAGTGGTCCAGAATCTTTGGGTTGTCCATCACCAGAACCAAGGTGGACATTTTCTCCTGTAACAGAATCATATATTTGTAATTTAGGGAAGGACCCTGTTCCAATACTGAGGTTCAAATAGTAGAGTTCCTATATTAAACTCCTAGTGATAATTTTTGTAAACATTTATTATTATTATTTTTTTGTACTTGGGACTGAACCCAGGGATGCTTAACAACTGAGCCATAGCCACATCCCCAGCCCTTTTTATTTTTATTTTTTATTTTGAGGCAGTCTTGCTAAATTGCTTAAGGCCTTGCTAAATTGCTGAGGCTAGCCTTGAACTTGCAATCCTACTGACTCTAGGCTCTGGAGTCGGTGGGATTGCAGGCATGCCTCACTGCTCCAAACTCCTAGTGATAATCAATCAGATACCTTCATCTTCCCTACTCCCTCTGCACCTGTTTTAGAACAGAAATCAGAGTGCTCTATATCCTCTTCCCTTTATTCAAGAGAACTACTGACAGCAATCATGTTTTGTTTCACAAAACTAGGCCTCTTTGACAAATGTAGGAAATATCCAAAATGGTTTCCTATCAGAAATCTCAGAATGCAGAATTGATTGGTGGGGAAACAAGCAGATCAACACCCAGAGTTGGATGCTATAGAAAAGGCTTTTTTAAAAGTTCTGGGTAATAGCCAGGGAAGGTGGAGCACACCTATAATCCCAGCAGCTTAGAAGGCTGAGGAAGGAGGATCAAGAGTTCAAACCCAGCCTCAGCAACTTAGTGAGTCCCTCTCACTAAACAAAATATAAAAACAGGCTGGGGATAAGGCTCAGTGGTTAAACACCCCGGGTTCAATCCCTGGTACCAATAAAAACAAAACAAAAAATACCCAAAAAAGTTAGAGATAATATCTACTGGCATATTGTTTAATAGAATAAAGGAAGGTGAGAAGTAAAAATGTGCCTTGATTTAATTTAAATAAAAATAGTTAATTAAAAACTTGTGCAAATTCCACATTAGTAGACATTATTCCTTTTATTTCACTTTCTTCAAGACATAGTTGGAGGCTGGGAAAATGGCACCCACCTGTAATCCCAGCCACTTGGGAGGCTGAGACAGGAGGATCAGAAGTTCTAGGCCAACCTTAGCAATTTAGTGAGACTCTGTTTCAAAATAAAAAAATAAAAAGGGCTGGATTTTCAGCTCAGTAATAGAGTACCTCTGAGTTCAATTCCCAGTACCACCAAAAAAAAAAAAAAAAAAAAAATTCAGTGCTAAAGAAACTTGGTTTGTTGGGGGGTTGTGGTTCAGAGGTAGAGCACTTGCCTAGCATGTGTGAAGCACTGGGTTAGATTCTCAGCACCACATAAAAAAATAAAAATAAAATAAAGATATTGTGTCCATCTACAACTAAAAATAAAAAATAAAAAATAAAGAAAGAAGCTTGGTTTGTGATAATGATAATGCTGAATCATGTAGTCCTAACATCTGTCACAGGTTAATGAGAAAAAAACAGAGGCCGACTTAAAACAAGAAGTATTAATGGCATGTTACATAAGCAAAGGTTTTATGCCTGTTTGGTAGTGGTTTAAATAAAGCCATGGTTCTCAAGCTTTAACATGCATCAGAACCAAGTTTCTAATTCCATAGGTATGGAATGGGGCCTGAGAGTTTGTATTTCTAAGTTGCTGGGTAAAGCCAATGATCAAGGGTCAATATTTTGAAAATTACTGAAATAAGAGAAAAATGGCACAAATTATAGGGACGCCTAAGCGAAAAAAAAAAAAAAAGCATGAAATCCATCATAGCTAACTGCAAAATTGCCATGAACAACCATTTAGTTTCAGCAAAATATCATCATTTGCCAAATTGGCTTAATATTATTCTATTGGTTTTATATTTCTGTTAATTGATAAAACTTTTGATTCATGGTGGTACAAGAGTTCTAAATATAAAAGTTTACACAGAATTTTTGTTTTTACACGTTTAAGAAACATTAAAATAAAAACAATTCAATATAAGTTCAGTATTTTCCCCCCTTTAAGATGTGTTCTCTTAGTGCTGAGGGTGTAGCTCAGTAGTAAAGAGCTTTGCCTAGTATGCACAAGGCCCTGGGTTCAATTCCTAGTACTATGGGGAAAAAAAATTGGTGTTCTGCTGACAGCCTGCCCAGGGAAGTAGTTTTTGAAATACAGAATGTTATTGCTAATGGGAACTGCAAGGAGGTAAGGGACCCAAAGGTCTGTCCCACCCTGAGTTGCCTGAGGTTTCATCTAGCATCTGGCGTCTTTTCACAGCAAATCAAGCAAGCATGCCACAGAATAAAGGCCCTGATGAAAGAGTTTGCAGCAAAGATAGAGATGCATCAGAGTCCTCAAGATTCCAGAGACAAGAGGGAAGAAAGGAATATTAAGTGGGCTCAAGACTTCTAGAAAAAAGTCACCAAGCCAGAAAGGCAGGGATATATTCTGTCTGGAAACCTGTTCAGTCAAAGGTTCATAAACGCCCTGGCTCTTCTTAGCAACAATTGGGAGACAGATTGTGAACTCAAGAAGCCTCAGAGAAAAAACCAAACAAACAAAAAGCAACAACAACAAAAAAAGAAGCCTCAGAGTTGTTGCCAGAGCCCCAAAGTGAGTTCTGTTTCCTCACATCTCCAGCGTCTGGGAGGAAGGCATGCCTGCCCTTCCTTCAGTGTCTGAGCAGCAACTACTCAGCAGCTCTCTTCCGAGCACTGATTTTTTTTTTTTTTTTTCTTTTTCTTTCTGGTACTGGGGATTGAACCCAGGAGCGTTTAACTACTGAGCCATATCCCCAGCCCTTTTTATTTTGAGACAGGGTCTCACTAAACTGCTTAGAGCCTTGCTAAATTGCTGAGATTGACCTTGAACTTGGGATCCTCCTGCCTCAGTCTCCTGAGTTGCTGGGATTACAGTCATGCATCAACATGCTCGCTGACATTAACTTTTTATCTTTGCCCTTCTGGTCTCCAAACTCTAATATATAGATGTTACCATATACCTCCAGTTCTGTGTGGGACCCAGGAATCTAGCTCCCAAGATCACTGTTTTCCATTAACCCATCACCTCACATTAGGGCTCCAGTATCTTTCCTGTCCAGTCTCTGCTGCTAAGAGAACCCAGGTCACAAGTCCCCAAAGCTTCCTTACTACCTTTCCCACAGGGTCTAGGGTCTCTATAGCCTCAGGCCACTGACTTTTGGTTCACTGAATTTCACTAGACAGGCTCTGGGCAGAGTCCAAACATCAGCTCCCCCAAACCCAGTAGCAGAAGGGCCCTAACTTGGACACCTGCTGGCCCATAATGAGGGATCCCATGACCCTGCGAAAGCCTGGGAGTGGCACACTAACTCCCTTAATGTTGCTCAATCCCAGGGGTACTGCCTTGGCTGCCTGGCTGTTAAGTGAAGATCACCCCAGCAGGTCACTAAGGTTTCAAGTTACCACACTGACTAGCTTCCTACTCTGCCTACACTGGGGAGTACTAGGCCCCTGGGGTTGTCTACAGGCTCCCTAAGTACCCCAGGCCACACAACAGCAACTGAGGAATTATGCACTAGCCTATGGGGCACTGAGGGATTCAGGGACTGGATGCGGGTAGCTTGGGGCACTGTGCAAGGGAATAAGAAAGGGGATGCTGAGCTGTAATCCCAGCCTCACCAGGGCGGAGGGCAAGTGGCTGTAGAAGAAAAACACTCCTGAGCCTGAGCTGAGGGTGTGTGGGGATGGGGGGGTTAAAAAAAGTGCTCTATACATTATTTAAAATTGAGAATTCAGAATACTAGTTTAGTTGATTCTGCACACAAATCTGGCATGTCCAAGTTGTCTCAAAGAAAATAAGCAATTTATACATTTCTAGCCTTCCATTCTCACCAATAAAAAAACTTGGATTATATACAACTCAAAACATAGCCCTTACATTACCACAGTCTCTTTATTCAGAACAGCAGAGAAGAAAAAGTCATGGGAGTCTCACCATTGCTACTGGTTTTTGCACTCTTTGCCAGTTGTGCACGGGTAGCAGCAATCAAACTGTCATGAGCCAACTCCTGAACCCGGAGGAACCATGGAATGCTACTGTCCGTGCTCTCACTGGAGAGGAAATCATTTCCTGAATCTTCTGCCTCATCTTGTACAAACACTAAGTGCTCAGCTGAAGAGCCCAGACCTGAAGAACAAGAGGACATATGAAGGTTAGTCAAAAGTAATCCTTTTGTTTGCCCTGGCCCAGAAACTGTCCTGAACCAGTTATTGCAGATCTTCTCACCTCAAGCATTAGTGCTCACAGATTAGGCCATCACTTTTCTCTCAGTCCACAGGCTTGTTGTTACCTTGCCTCCTCCTGTTTCAGAGGCAAAACTGTCCTTCCTAGAAACCAGGCTAACCCCCACTTCTAATATCCCAATCCCATTCTTCAGTTATCCTTTCCTGTATCCTTCATTTTTGTTCTCTCTCATCTCTGAATCCTCTCTACTGGACAGTTTTTCCTACTAGTCTTAAAATGTGTTCTAGCTCAAGTTTCTCCCATCTTTATTTTTTTTTAAATAATAGAAAGCCTGAAGTACTTTTTCTAGTTATTATCTATTCCTTCAAAGTCAAGTTTCGTGAACAAGTATACACTCTAACTTGTGCATCCACTTTCTCACCTTCCATCTACTCCTTATCTCTTTAATTCTGGCCTCTACACCCATATTCCCCCAATAACAACTGCTCTTCCTAAAATATTCATATACACTTCATCCCACTAGCCCATCCTGTAGTATTTGGCATAATTTAATATATTTTTTCCACTTAAAACTTTCTGCCGTTGGTTTCCCACCCACCATTCTCTCTCAGTTCTCTTCATTCCCTTCGAGCTGTTCTTCCTGTTCTTCTGTTGCCCTCTTAAGTGTGAACTTTCCCCCTGAGGGTTCCAGGATTGCCTTTTCCATTTATGCTTCAGTCTTCTCTTGAATCAAAGAGAAGATTGTTTCATATATTTCCTGAATGCTAATAAACACCTAAACTACTTATTCATATGAAAGCTCTCTAGAACTCTGGATTCCTGTTTCTAACTCTCTGAAGGATAAGGATACCAACTTCTGAACGTTCCTTCAAAATCTAAACTCCAGAGGCTAGGGTTGTAGCTCAGTGGTAGAGCACTTGCCTAGCATGTGTGAGGCACTGGGTTTGATCCTCAGCACCACATAAAAATAAAGGTATCACATCCATCTACAACTAAAAATATCTTTAAAAAAAAATCTCAACTTTAACAGATAAATTAGAACTAATCATTCTACCCCACACCCTGTTCTTCCTGTACTCACTATATCAGTCAATGGTACTACCTAATTTCCCAAACGAGATATGTTTGAGTCATCCTAGAGTCCTCCCTCTTGTTCTACAAAATCCATTTGTCACCAGACAATACCAGTTCTCAAAAAAAAAAATAAATAAATAAAGCTTCTAGTGTTCCTTCGAAGTCAAGTTTGAAAAACCCCACTGTTTTTCTTAAGCATGAGAAAAGTTCAGAAAAGGATAAAGAATACCTGCTCTTGTTAGGTTAAGAAGAATAAAAGAAGTGCTATCACTTGGCTGTAGATCTTGCAACAAACTAGGAGACTCTGGAGTGGACAAAAACTCTGGGGACTTCTGTACAGTCTGAGCCCTCGTCTCTTCTCCGTCTGGACCCACATTCACCTGAAGGCTTCTCAATACAGCTGATGAAGGAACCTCCTTTGAGGAGTTAGTATGATTTGGAGCATCATCTAATAAAGGGAAAATAGCATTACCTCCAAGGAGGTCATCGTTTTGACACATAGTGCTTAATACCTGTGTAACATCTCTTAATATATAGCATCCTTATAAAAGCAGTGTTCTCATTTTGCAAATATAAAACTTGCCTCAAAAAAACAAAGATGGCTTTAAAGGTAGTCAGACAAAACATGAGAAACAGATTTCTCTTGACATGTGGCATAACAAATAACATTACAGAACTTAGTTCTTTCTGAAGTCAGAAATCAGAACTTTTTCCTTTAAAAAAAAAAAAGCTATACTATGAATGTTAACTTAAGGAAAGATTTAAATTTTAAACTTTTTTCTTATCCTTAACTTTTATAACATGTACATGACAGTCCTGATGGATAATCAGAAAGGATAAAAACAGCCTGGGAAACAAAAAGAAATTTTATAGACTCATTAACATGCTTCATTATAGTTCTAGGCTTATACTGAATGTAAATAAATATTTCAGGGCTGGAGGTGTAACAGTAGTACAGCAATTGCTTAGCATGCACAATGCCCTGGGTTCAATCCCCAGTAAAAAATTTAAAAATTAAAGAAAGAAAAAATTCAGATTTGCTCTCAAGAACTTTGTTCTATCTGGATACAGTGGCATACACCTATAATCTCAGTTGCTCAGGAGGCTAAAGCAGGAGGATTGCAAGTTCAAGGCCAGCCTGAGCAACTTAAAGAGATCCTATCTCAAAATAAAATGTTTAAAAAAGGGATGGGGATGAAGCTCAATTATAGAGCACTTGCTTAACATACGTAAGGTCCTGGGTTTAATTCCTAGAATGGGGGAGGGGGGACACACACATACACGTGACACTTTGTTCTAAGTGATGGAAAAGAATTTCCAAAAGAACAACATTACCCTATGTAAATTTATGATTACACAAATGGTATGCCTTTACGCCATGTACAAACAGAGAAACAACATGTATCCCATTTGTCTACAATAAAAAAAAAAGAATTTCCAAAAGTTTTTGTTGAAATATAATGAAGAAATTTTACTAAAATGCTGAAGCATCCAATATTCTCAGAGATTTTAATTCTTTTTTTTTTTTTTTTAAAGGCAGCTGTCACTTCTTCCTCTTTTAAGCAGGTAACAAAATAAGAAATAGAAATAAGTTGGGCACAGTGGCACATGCCAGTAATCCCAGCAACATAGGAGGCTGAGGAAGGAGAATCATGAGTTTGAGGCCAGACTCAGCAACTTATGGAGGCCCTCAGCAACTTAGAAAGATCCTATCTCAAAATAAAAAGTAGAAAGGGCTGGATGTGGTTCAGTGTACCTGAGTTCAATCTCCAGGACCGAAAAAACAAAACAAAAATAAAAGTGGACAATGCCTCCATTTTCATTAAGCTTTGGCCTAACAAAGTTGACAATAATGTGAATGCACTTAATGTGACAGAATTTTATATTTAAAAATTGTTAAAATGGCTGGGGAGATAGCTCAGTCGGTAGAGTGCTTGCTTTGTAAGCACAAGGCCCTGGGTTCGATCCCCAGCACCCCCCAAAAAAAAAAAATTTGTTAAAATGGCAATTTTATGTTACATTAACCACACACATACACATAAAAAACACTTAAAGTTCATAGTAGTTCCATTTGTCATAGTATAACACTAAGTAATAAATATCGATCAACAAGTGGCATGGATAAGGAAATTATGGTATACTTGATATAACAGAATACCATACAGCAATGCAACCAAACAAACTGTAGCTGCACGCAATAAGAATGAACCTCACAAATATGGAGTAAAAGAAGAAAGGCACAAAAACATATAGATCATATGATTCCATTCATTTAAGGTCCAAAACCAACTAAGATTAAACCGCATTATTTAGAGTTATATACATGGGTAGGTAAATTTGGAAAACAAAGAAATGATTATCACTAAAATGAGGACACTGGCGGGTCCTGGTGGTGCACATCTGTAATCCCAGCAACTCAGGAGTCTAAGGTAGGAGGATCTGGAGTTCAAAGCCAGCCTCAGCAATTTAGGGAGACCCTAAACAACTCAGCAAGACCCTGTTTCTAACAAAATATAAAAAAGGACTGGGGATGTAGCTCAGTGGCTAAGTGCCCCTGGGTTCAATCCCTGGTACAAGGAAAAAAAAAAAAAAAAAAAAAAAAAAACAACAACAACAAAAAAATGAGGACACTGGTGATCTATGGAAGAATGGAGGTTATCTTTATAAGGAGGGAGTCTATGTAGGAGCCAGGCAATGGTGCATGGCTGTAATTCCAGGGACTCAAGAGGCTGAGTTAAGAGGATCCCAAGATCAAGGCCAGTCTCAGCAAATTAGACACACCAGATCTAAAAAAAAAAAAGTGGGGAGGAGGGAAAAAGGTTCACTGGTAGGATACTGATAGTATCTCCAATATTGCAAGGGGAAAAGAAAATTAAGAAATAACACCAAAGGACATTAACTACAAGAGTTTTAATGAATTAGTTGTCACCAATAAGCTAATGTTTACCCTCCCTGATTAAACACTAACACTCCACATTTTCAAACAAAGATGAAAGTATAAAAAATTCGTTACATCCAAAAATAATATTCTCCTTGCTAATAGTCAATTGAGAGTCTCTCCTCCCAGCCAAACCTAATCTCCCTCCCTACCTGTGCTCAGCATTCTATTTCCTCTTACTTCTCCTGCAGCCTCCTTACGAACATCCTACTATTTCTTTCTGTCTTCAGTTTCTCTGACTGGCTCTTTCCTTTTGGCATAAAACAACCCTCAAATATCAGATCTAAAAACAAAACAAACAATACCCCTAATTTCCATCTACCTTATCATTTTCCTTCTCATAGCAGGGGAGTCTAAAGAAAACACCACAGTTACTTCTTTAAGTATGCTGGACATACTTTGCATTTATACCTCAATCTATCGCCACTTGGTTTTCCACCCACTTCACTCTGTGGACAACCAAGGTCAGTGATGGCTTCCTTTTAGATCCTCTCTCTCTGGGTGCCTCAGGAGTATTGATATTGATATTGACTTCCCTTGTGTTCCACACCTCCACTCCGTGCTGATATTCATCCTACTACAATACTCTATACCCCTTCCTTCCTGTTCAGGTTCTTTTGTCATATCCTATTTCTTCAACAGGGAGTTCCAGAGTTCTGTCTTGGCCTTTTTTTCTCACACTCACACTGAATTACTGTGGCTTAAACTACGAAACACTTATATCTTCCATGGTTACTTTTTCTCCATGACCACTCAGTTGTAAAGTCAGTTCCATTATTCCATCAGTACCACAGAGTAGGCTAAGTCCTTGGAACTTCTTTATACTGTGTCCAGCAATCTTTGTTTTTACCTGATAACATTAGCCGACTGCATTCTGAGGCCTCAGTCACCGGAAGGAGGGATAAGCAAGTAATGTCTTTAGCTTCTGATTCTACTAGTCCCTGTCCCAATGGGATGGAGGTATTCTGAACAAATTGTACCAGGAGCTGAGGGGTGAAAAAAAAGGCCACACTAAGATAGAGAAGTTATTAGGAATTGATCCAAACCTCTGAGTTTATGAAAAAATAATGATGAATTAAGTCTTGACTGTTCACTAGGTTTAGCCATATTCAAAGAAAAACTACATTAACTATAATAATATTTAAAGTTATTTCATAATGTTCATTGTTCTAGAGAAAAGCTTATTTATATAACTAAAACAACCCCATCACTTTCCATCAAACAGAAAAGATAAAAATAATTTAAAAATGATGAACTATTAAAAAAAATCAACTGCACTGTACTGATTACATCTTACTAAAGCATTTTTCTATGCACATTTTAACCTTCATATTAAATCAGCTGACTGAACGTGTATTTTACAACGAATATCAAGATGAAGGCATTAGTGTCTTGTCTATGATCACATGACTAGCTAGCAGTGCCAATCTTCAAACTTAAGTAATGTGATTCCAAATTCAATCGCCTTTCCACTATGCAACACAGATTCACTAAAATTAAAGAAAAATGAATGAAAATAAAATGCTTATTTTAATTAAATATATTTATAAAAACATAATGCTTAGCCAGGTATGGTGATGCACTTCTGTAATCCCAGTTGAGGCAGGAAGATTAAAAGTTAAAGGCCAACAGAAACACTTAGTGACAGACCCTGTCTCAAAACAAAATAAAAAGGGCTAACAATGTGGTTCAGTGGGGGAGTACTTGCCGAGCATGTGTGAGGGTGTCAGTTCAATTGCCAGTACCACATATACACACAAACCAAAAAAACGATATCCAAAGTTTAGAAAGAAAACATTTTCTGATGGATACAAAATTAATACAAGAATGGTTTATGGTAGAAAATATGTATGTACACACATACACATTACATATGTGTATCTACACATACACATTACATGTGTGTACTATACATATTTATATATAAAATATTTTGTCATCATATAACTACCTAAATGTATAACTTTACACTTCCTTAAATAACGAATACAAAAGAAAAATCACAAAAGACAAAAAAATCTTTGAGAAAATAATAATAGAAAAATAATAAATTAATACTTACAATCAAATCCATTTGGCCCACAAAGCTGAGAATATTTACTACCAGGTCATTATAGAAAAAGTTTATTGACCCCTGAACTAATAATGATAAATTCTGAAATATAGCCCACCAAAAGAAAAGGAAACAAGCTGAGGGGGCTCACCTCTGGTTTGGATTCTAACTCATCTGATAACATTGATTCAGCTTCCAAAATCCTGTGGCTGTTTAGGGAACAGTTTCAAAATTAATTCAGAGTCAATGACACCTTCCTGTTATGCTCATGTTCCTCTAGGAAACACTATGCTCTTCCTGTAAGATGCTGAACTAAGTTGGTAATCAATTTAACCTAAAATAAGGATAAAAAAGAGAAAGCATTAAGAACAGCGAGAAAATATAGCTAAATAAGTAAAATATCAAAAAAAAATCATAACAAGCAAACAAAGAACTCGGCCCCAAACCCTTGTTTTAAAACAGAACAAATCAACTAGGTGTCAAAACCCCTAGTGATGTTTATGTCTGGATGCAGAATTTCTACTTCTAAAATCCATTCTAAGGAAAGAACTTAATTATGGAAAAAGCTAGGCACAGTGGCACATACTTGTAATTCCAGCTACTTAGGCAGCTGAGGCAGGAGGAATCACAAGTTGGAGAACAACCTTGGCAACTTAGTTGGACCCTGTTTTAAAAAAAAGGATTGGGGATGTAGTTTAGTGGTAATGCACTCTAGGTTCAATCTCCAGGACTGAAAAAAAGAAAAAGAAAAAACTCAAAGATGTTCACAAATACGTGACAAACTGGAAGCAACATATAAACACACATCTATATCCAATAATAAGGGAATTGTTGATTAAGTATGGCACTGTCACTTCAAAATAAGGTTATGAAGACAATGCAGCAACAAAGAAAAATGATTACTTCATGTTGAATTATAAAAATAAAATAATTATATTTGCATTTTTAAAAACCAGTTATGACAGGCATAGGACAAAGTCAAAGGAAATTCACATAGCTATGATAGTAGCTAATATTGTATGGTAGGTTGGTGTGACTTGTTATTCTTTTCTTGATTTTCCAAGTTTTCTAAAATGTAATTATAATTGATAATTTGAAAAAAAAAAAAAACATTAAAAAATAGTCAAAGGTGGAGGTACAGCTCAGAGGTAGAAAACTTACCTAGCATTCATGAGGCCCTGGGATCAATCTTCTGTTATTGAGCAAGGGGAAAAAAAAAACCAAAACGGGCAAAATTTGAACAGTTTTTCCTAGAAGTAGTGTTCTTAGGACCTGATGCAGCTGTTTTCTCCCTGTAATTTAAATTCATTCATTCATTCTTTCTTTCTCTCTCTCTCTCTCTCTTTTCTTTTCTTTCATTTTAGTGCTGGGGATTAAACCCCAAGGCCTTGTGTACACTAAGCACACAATCAACCACTGAGTTACTCCCCCAGCCCAAAATTCTTACTTTCTTATAGTTTAATTTTTCCCCTAGGATTGTGTCACTGACTCCTTTATTTGGTATAATTGTTGCCAAAACTGGGAACAATGTGTAATCATACACTGTAAAATGTACCCAGGATGGAAGTTTTCCATTAATACCAGGGTAGACTAGAAAGTTACAATAAGACAGACTTTACACAAAGGGCATTTAGAAGTAATGGAATAAATGTTTATTGTTTGTTTCCCCTCCCTCTTTCCAGATGACTCATTTTTTCATTATAAAGAAATAACAATTTATAAGATATAAATGAAAATGCTCCTTTTAAGTCTCTCACCTTAAGTATCATAAATCCTTGGCTTTTCTATCCACATACATTTTTCTTACTCAAGTACTACAACACCTTAATGCAATTTATCCATTATCTTTTTACAGAGAAAGGAATCAAGGCTCAATAAATCATTTGCCCAACTTATTAAGCAAGTGGCAGAGTAAGGATTCCTACCCACAGAGAAGGTTGGCATAAATAGTTCAATGAATAGTTATTATATCTCTCTAATTTGTAAGCCTTAAGAATTCTTTTACCTCAATTCCAGCTCAACTCTCAACAAGCAAGATGTTACCAGATGTTTATTTAGGTTATCCTTAAAGTTCCTCCATGATTGTAAAATCTCCAAGAAACCATACAACTATTTACTGACCTTTATATGTTAGCTATGATTTTTTTGTGTGTTTTTATTCTGATAACATTTTAAAAATAACAAAAGTATTTTCTGAAACAACTGGATATCCATGTCTTAACTGAGTACTACCACACAATTTTGATGGCCAAGTTTATGGTTCATATGTGTACTGTAAGATGAAATAGAGAAAGGATGCATCAGAATAAGCAAGCTGGATTTGAAATAATCTATACAAGAATACCTTATCAAGTGTACTACATAAACCTCATCTTTAACACAGAACTTACTAAGTACATCAGTTGGTAGTATAATGGCAAATATGCAATTAAATTTATTTCTACTTCCAATTCCATTGCCCATTTAATAGATTGCAAAAACTGTAATGCAAATCTTTTTTAAAAATAAGTTTCAGGCTGGGGATATAGCTCAGTGCCTTGCAAGCACAAGGCCCTGGGTTCAATCCCCAGCACCGCAAAAAAAAAAAAAAAAAAAGTTTCACAGAGAGTTCACATAATATATATAATTCACTCATTTTTAAAGAGTACAATTAAATTGTCTTTATCTTTAATATATTCACAGTTGTGTAACCATAACCACAATTTTACAATTTCATCACCCAAAAAAAAAAAAAACCCTGAAATCACTTCCCACTTTCAAGTTGTCTTTACTACAAGTTTAAAGGGCTTCCATACAAGCATTCCTATAAGCAGATAGGAGGCACTGAATAAATACTTGTATAGGAGTGAATGACACAACAAATGTACATAAATTTTTAAGTTTAGACTGATCTCTCTTCTGAACTCTTAAATCTTCATTTCTAACTGCTTGCTGGGTATTTCTACATATAATTCCAACAGCATCTCAAGCCTAACAATGTACAAAACCCAGATTATCATCTCCACCAAACCTGTTCTTCCTGTTATTATCCATTTCAATTATTGCCCAATCTTCTTCCCACTCAGTTGCAAATTCTAGATCTTTAATAATCTCTCTTATTCTCTATATTTAGATAAACCCAGTGACTCTGAGTCCCCCAAATTTATTCCTGCTGCAATGCCTTATTTAGGTCTCTAGTCTCTTTCAGCTACACTATTAAATAGGCTTCTATCTGGTCCCCAGGCCTTTAAAATTCCCCTTTCCAACCCATGTTTATGCAATCAACTCAGTTTTCCAAAACACAAAAATGCTTATGCCATAACCCCTATTGAAAGTCGGATGCCTCAAAATAATGGTCAAACCCCTAATGGGAAACCTTTTCATTTACAGAAAACCCCCAACCCCGCCAAAGTTAGAGATTGAATAATTTACCAATAATAATAATAATAATAATTTTAAAATATACATAGAGAGACAGACATCTACTTGAATGCAAAGTTTAAACTAGAACTAAAATCTCAAAGGCAAGTTTAGTTGCCTTTTATTCTACCTCACACTAAGATAATACAAAGTGTAATTTCTCACTGCCTAAACAACAACAAAAAAACCTGTCTTATTTTAAAATGTTTCTTTTATTCTTTGCAAACATGCTACGTTGACTCTGTGCCAAAGTGAGGCATAAATACGAATTCTTAATCCCCAAATTAATAATATTTAACTTCCAAATGGTACCTAAGTTCATTTCCGAGCCTCACGAACAAGTGGAATAAACTTTAATAAACTATTAGGATTCTCTTAAGAAACGTCAAGAGGATAAGTTCAACCGGCAAAACGCACACCATCTATGGGTAAATACTCAGCCTACAAGCTCGCCTGAACTGACAGGCGAAAGAGAAACCGGCGGCCCAGCCCCTCCAGGTCCACAGGCGACCCTAATCAGACACAGAAGGCAAGTGGACGGAGGAAAGGAGAGGGTAACTTTGGGCTGAAACATTCGGGGTAGGGTCCCCTTGGCATTCCTTTCCCCCATCACAAAGGCCTAAGTCTAAGGCCCCAAGGTCTGCGGGCAGGCCCCGGGTGCGGGTGCAGTCCGGGAGCCCCCGCTCCAAGTACTCGCTGACTCCGGTTTTCTTGGGCTGCCTTGTTCCCATGCCACTGCCCCTAAACGGAAGCACAGAAGCCAAAACATCGTCGCCCAAACCGCGAGTGGAAGGGCGGAGGCCGTAGGGCTTCAGACCGTCCACTCCTGGGATCGCCAGATCTGGGAGGGGTGTCCAGGGAGGAGTTTCCCTGTCCTCTCCCGGGGTGAACTCGGCCCCAGGCCTCGAGGAGCCAGTAAGGGTTCCCTCTCCTCTCGGGGACCACCTGGCTGAGCGGGTGTCGCCAGCCCCAACCCGGAGCTTACCTTCCAGTCCCGGACAGGTTGCCGGCAATCAGTCGGTCCCGAATTCCGTCCACACAGAGTATCTTCCGGCTCCCGCCGGAAGCAGCTCGAGCGCGGGACAGGAAGTTTGGCCGTTCCCCGCCCCTCGCGCGCACACGCCCACCTGTTTGGCTAGAAGCCAAGCTGCTGCTGTTGCCAGCGGTGGGCAGCAGAAGGGGCTGATCCAACTCGCCGCACAGGGCTCGGCCTGGGGTGGCGAAAACACGGCCCCCAGTGTCCCACTCATTCTCTCTGGCTTTCGGGGTTCCTTGATCCACGAAGCCTGGAAACCAGGTCAGTGCATTCTAGCAGTGATGTCACTGCCACCCCGCAGCTACGGAGTAGTTTTCCTCCCCCCCCGTCTGCTAAGGAGCTACAATGGAGGCAAACGAGAACATTGCTACTTAAACATTTGTTAAAGCTCTCAGTGAAGAGGACCTTGAAAATCTTCACCACCCGAGAAGGGAACTTGTAGATTGAAGTTCTGCATTGCATTTGGGACGGGGTATGAATCGAGTCTCCTTTAGAATTTTGGGGCGGGGGGTGTGAATTTCCCTAGAGGCTGGGTTCTAAATATTAGCATGTAAAGAGCTCTTGGATGGCCTGATTAGGAGCTAGAACAATTGCGTTCCAGGCTGGAACTGACTTCTTAAAATAATTTTTTGAATATTCACTGCCATGAGAAAGAATAAGAAACAACTAAAATAGTGGCAGTGGGAATTAAAGTTCTCTTTAAAAAGGCATTTCAAGGTAAAAGGTAAGCCAGGCATATAAAGTGGTGAATGAGTTCTTTAGGCACACAACATTTCAGAGAAAGATGATTCCTCTATTTGGATAAGCAGAGTTTGAGGTACCAAAGGGCTGTTTACTTGGAGATAAAGGTTCAGAGCTCAAGTAAGAAGTCAGAAAAAGAGATGTAGATTTGGGACCTATCAACATACAGGGAAGAGATAAAGCCCCATCAGGAAACAAAATGGTAGAGGAAAAGTATATAAAACAAGACGCCACTGAAGTAAACTGGAGTGAATGATTACTAACACAGTTTGAATCTACTTTTACAAATTTCCCAGTCAAAAGTACATTGGCAGCAGCCCAGCTACCCCAGCAAAGCAGAGGCAGGAGAAACCCAAGTTGGAGGGCTGCCTCTGCAATTTAGACTTTATCTCAAACAAAATAAAAAGGGATGGGGATGTAGCTCAGTGGTGAAGCACCCTGGATTCAATTCCCAGTTGAGTGTGTGTGTGTACATTGACAGTATGTAAACAGGTTACCATAAAACACACTCAGAAAAACATCTTCAATTTTATTGTTTCAAAGGGTTGGTTCCAATTAATAAAACAAAATTCAGGGGTACATCAACAGGTTTTGAACATTCAGGATTACAACCATTGGTTAATTTTCCCAGTCAGTCTTGACGTTTCTGAAGCTGTCTTTGTTTTGATTTTGGTTTGTTTTAGGTGTTCTGGTGCTGGGGACTGATCTCATATGCTAAGCAGACTTGTGCCACTGAGTTATACCCACAGACCTTGTTTAGTTATCTGAAATTCCCAGTAAGTTTATATCTACTTGCTCTCTAACCTTTACAACTATTTGACAGTGTGTGCCCACTAAACTAAGATTAACATATGCTTTCATCTATCTATCTATATATATTATATATATTTTTAGGCTGTACAGTAAATTATTTGGCAAAACATTAATAGATCATCCTTTGGATTCGATCTGATCTTTTGGTCTCTCAAGCCAACTGACCAGCTATTTATTACTCCCAACTCAAAACCTCTTGTTCTTCTTTCCCAAAAACTGTTCCACATGCTCTGAATCCCACCCCACCAACCCTACCCTCCAGTCCTTATATACATATCATACCGTTAAGTACTATTTCCATCTACAATATGGAAAGGCCATTCCAATTCTGTTCTTATTCCAATTTCAGTTTAAGAATCATGTAACTTTTTTCCAGTTCAACAAATGTTTACTACATGCCTCTCACTTCAAATACTTATTCTATTTGAAATTAGTTATTAATTTTAAAAATTTATAATATGATTCATTAATAGTTGCATCAAATTTTCCGTGGTTTCAGAATATCTGATACAATTATGTCATGTTTTAACAAAAAAGAAAAATAGATCATTTTTATTTCAGTATTATTGTTAGTAATGTTAGATGCAGAGTGCACATATGATATTTAAGGTATAGAAAAGAATTAAGTTATGTAAGAAAATATCAACTCTGATCACATTTAAATTAAGATCTCTGCTGTTTTTTTAAAATTTATCTTAAAAATCTTTGTGCAAGATGGAAAGAAATATGTGTGATTCTTCTTGATGATGACAGTTAGAGAGAAATATCTTTTGAAATACAAACTATCTGTTTTCCAATGTTGCCTCCTGTCATCATGGACTGGAATGCAGCTGGAAAGAAAAAAAATTTGATTATCTGAAAAGATAAATGTCACTATGATACTTGTTTATCAGGAGGTCAGACACATAAAATTAGCTTGAATAACTTCTTAAAGGATTGTAATATTAAGCATAGAAGGAAACTGTCATGAAAAGAAAGGTCAAGTAAAAGTTATAGAAAAACTAACCCCATTAACTGTTGTTATCTAAATTGGAAATGTCTGAGTTTACATCAGTGTTCAATGTTTACAGAGTCTAAAGATTGGTGGCAAATAAATATGGGAATAAATTATCAGCAAAAGCAACAAGTTTTATTAAATAAATAAATACAGTACACATTTGTTATGCCAAGTGAGTGAAATTTATGTTTAGTAAACATTAACAAAATGTATTAGTTTTTTTCTGAAAAAAGGAAAAAATCAGTTTGATTTAACCCTTTTCAGTGAAATGAACAAATGAGAATATCTTAAATCTGTGTATATTGGGCAAAAAAGTTAAATACTGAAAATTTACTTAATACAAACTTATGATGCTCCAGAAGCAGCTAATCTGAAAAAGTAACCTAAAGCCTAAGTGACTTACATTTTTTTATAAACTGTTTGAGAAGCCAAGGAAACATTTTACAGTTTGAGATGTGAAATCAATATCTCTTAAATACCACTAAGTTGAACTCACATAGATTTTGATTACAATACTTATGGAAACCTGAAGTATGGTTTTACAGGGAAGAAATAAATGATTAAAAAACAGTGCTGGAGTTGTAGCTCAGTAGAGTGCTTGTCTAGCATGTGTGAGGCTGTGAGGCACTGGGTTCAATTCTCAGCGCGGCATATAAATAAAAAATAAAATAAAGGTTCACAGACAACTAAAACAATTTTTTTAAAAAAGGAGAAAACAGTAGGCATTGTGGTGCACACCTGTGATCCCAGGGACTCAGGAGGCTGAGGCCAAAGGATCACAAGTTAGAGGACAGCCCCAGCATCTTAGTGAGACCCTATCTCAAAATAAAAAATAAAGCGTTGGGGACATAGCTCTGTAGTAAGGTGCCTCTGAGTTCAATCTCTAGTGTTAAAAGAAAAAAGAAAACAAAAACAAACAAAAAACATACCAGGTCAGGTGGCATATCCCTGTAATCCCAGCTACTTCAGTGATGAAGCTAGAGGATCTCAAGTTTGAGGCTAGCCTGGGTAACTTATTGAGACCTTTCTCAAGAGAAAAAATGAAAATGACTGGGGATGTGCCTCAGTGATAGAGTGCCTCTGGGTTCAATTCTCAGTACTGTAAAAAAGAAAGAAAGAAAAAAAAAAAAAAAAACCTGGGCTGGGGATGTAGCTCAGTGGTACAGGACTTGCCTAGCATGCACAAGACCCTGATCCCTGGCTTTGCCCCCCACAAAAAAAAAAAAAAAAAAAAAAAAAAAAAGAGGGAGAGAAGGAAAACAAAAAAATAACAACAGAAAAAGACAGTACATTGATTCACCCTAGCAAAACTAAAAAAAAATAATAAAATAAAAAAAAAGAAAAAAGAAAGAAAAGGTGGGGACCTCAGAGTTAGCATTAAAAGAAAAAAATATTTGTGCTGAGCACACGTATATAATAAATAAACATGTTCATCTTACCTCCCATGTTTTCCAATCCATTTATCACCGTCTCTTTGATCTGTAAATCAAAATAGCTTGTTTTAGTTTTTGTTTTGTTTTGTTTTGTTTGTAGTACTGGGGACTGAACCCAGGATTACTCTACCACTCAAGCCCTTTTAATTTTGAGACAGGGTCTTGCTAAGTTGCTGAGGCTGACCTTGAACTTGCAGTCCTCCTGCCTCAGTCGCCAGAGTCACTGGGATTACAGGCGTGTGCACCACACCTGGCAGATCTAGTATTCTTTAAATTTTAGTGCTTATATTTAATGACTTCTTTTTTTTTTTTTTTTTTTTTTTCAAAACGCAGCAATACTGTTTAGAACTTTCCATCCATTTAAAAATAAATGTTTTCTGCTGCCAGCGCCTCAGGTGAGAGTGAGGGGTTTCACGGGGTCCCGCCCAGGAGTGAGCCCCGTCCATCCCGGTCCCAGAAACTGCCCTGAACTCTCCGGATCCGGCTTCTTACTCCCAGTCCTTCCGCTAGCAGCGTCACCTGGACTGCGCCTAGTGGGTTTCTGCGGCGGCCGCTGGGAGCCAGCCACCATGAGCGTGGGTTTTATCGGCGCTGGCCAGCTGGCCTGCGCTCTGGCGCGGGGCTTTACCGCCGCAGGCATCCTGTCGGCTCACAAGATAATAGCCAGCTCCCCGGAAATGGACCTGCCTACCGTGTCCGTGCTCAGGAAAATGGGTGTGAACATGACCCGTAGCAACAAGGAGACAGTTAGGCACAGTGATGTCCTGTTCCTGGCTGTGAAACCACACATCATCCCCTTTGTTCTGGATGAGATTGGGGCCAATGTACAGGCCAGGCATATTGTGGTCTCCTGTGCGGCCGGTGTCACCATCAGCTCTGTGGAGAAGAAACTGATGGCATTCCAGCCGACCCCCAAAGTGATTCGCTGCATGACCAACACACCTGTGGTGGTGCGGGAGGGTGCCACAGTGTATGTCACTGGCACCCACGCCCTGGTGGAAGATGGGCAGCTACTGGAGCAGCTTATGAGCAGTGTGGGCTTCTGCACAGAGGTGGAAGAGGACCTGATCGATGCCATCACAGGGCTTAGCGGCAGCGGGCCTGCCTATGCGTTCATGGCCCTGGATGCGTTGGCGGATGGTGGGGTGAAGATGGGTGTGCCGAGGTGCCTCGCAGTTCGATTAGGGGCCCAGGCCCTACTGGGAGCTGCCAAGATGCTACTGGATTCCAAGGACCATCCAGGCCAGCTCAAGGATAATGTCTGCTCCCCTGGCGGGGCCACCATCCATGCCCTGCACGTCCTAGAGAGTGGGGGCTTCCGTTCTCTGCTCATCAATGCAGTTGAGGCTTCCTGTATCCGAACACGAGAGCTACAGTCCATGGCTGACCAAGAAAAGACTTCTCCAGCTGCTGTTAAGAAGACCCTCCTAGACAGAGTGAAGCTGGAATCCACAGTGCCCGCACAGACCCCCTCCAGGCCAGGAAAACTCCTCACAAGAAGCCCAGCCCTGGGAGGCAAGAAGGACTAAGGCATCACTGCCCTCCTCTCTGTGATTCAGAGCCCTCACCTGAAGGGCCTTAACTCCTCTGCCCTTCCCCAGCTGTGCAGGGAGGGGCCCACTCAGGTGGTTTCAGGTCCCTCTGATAAACTCCTTAGGTCTGTTTAGACTAAGATGTGCTAGTTGCCTCTCTGTGCCATGTAGGAAAATGCTCTGAGGGGTGGGTAGCGGATGCTGGAAGCCAGACACATCCCTGCACACCTTCCTCTGCTCATGGAGAGCATGGCTGATATCTGAGTCAGTGCTCAGCTCAGTGGGAAGGTCTGGGAGAACTTCAGTTGGGGTTCTAGAGTTTGAAATCAAGACAAGGAAGTGAGAAAAAACATGAAAGGCCCATCTGAATTGATACATGGAAAGGAAGTGAGCAACTTAGAATTGTTACAGTGAATCAAGTGTGTGGCATTAGGGACTGGGATGCAACTCAGTGGTAGAGACTTGACCAGCAGTGTTGAGGCCCTGGGTTCCATCCCCAGCACCACAAAAAGAATTTCAAAAAAGAAGTGTGAGGCATTAGACAATGCTTATATTTAACTGTAGCTTTGTAGATGTGCCCTTTAGAATGTGTTATTCAGTGTTAAATTTAGCTGCTTTAATAAAGTTTTTTTTATTCTGTTTAAAAAATAAATAAATAAATAAATAAATAAAAATGAATGTTTTTATTTCATATGGGAAACCCAGAAAGTATCCAGTCAATTGATTTTTTTCCTAATAAAATTGTTTTTGAAAATTATTACTTTTTTAATTATAAAATTCTGTTTTCCCATTGTCTAATTTTCATTAAATTACAGATCACAAGTTATAACCAACTTCCCCCCTCCCCTTATACTGGGGATTGAACCGCTAAGCAGGATGCCCAGCCCTTTTTATTTTTATTTCAACTTGAGACCGGGTCTGACTAGGTTGCCCAGGTTGTCCTTGAACTTGCAACTTCTCCTGCCTCAGCCTCCTAAGGCTGGGATTATAAGAATTCGCCACTGTGCCCAGCTATATACCCTCTTTTCAAAAACAAAAAAAAGTACCTAAGTACACACATACATATATAATTGCCTATCATTTGTGGGTTTCAAGAACATCAAGAGAACAAGGTCAGAATCTCTGAATCCCAGGTTAAAAGTTCCTGATTTTCAACCAACAACTAAGAAAGACGACAGAATATCCAGGGAGAGTAGGTGAGGGTACTGGGATGTGCTTCTATGACTTTTTTTTAGAAAGAAGTCTCTAATACATGGTAGAATTCCATAAATATTTATCAAATTAATGAATATTGCTAATTTATATTTGGGAGAAAACTACTGATTTTGTAACATAATCTACAGAAAGTAAAACAGTAAATTTTATATAAAGTTAATAATAAGAGGGTTTCTTCAGTTAGGAGTTTATATTCACATGAGGTAAAGATATTTAGTACACATTTCTTTTGTAGGAATTTTTTATAATGAAACAAACATGTTTGAGGTTAAGTACAGTGGTGCATGCCCTAGTCCCATCTATTTGGGATGCAATATAAAAAGAGAAATGTTTGCTATAATATAATTCAAATAATGTTTGCTATAATATAATTCAAATAATACAAAAGTATACCAAGTAGCAGGAAGAATTATAATGATAAAGAATAGAAGTAAGTTCTACCTTTAGCTTTCCTTCTTTAAACCACTGACTCAGTTGTAGAATGCCAGGCTCAAATTTATCCTTATAATTTAACACCAGAAATCTTTCCCTGTAGTGGAGAAGAAAAGGCTAATGATCAGAGAACAGGCAGGAGTGAGAGTTCAAGATGAAACCATTGTCAAAATGCATTCTAGTGTCATGTATAACTAATCAGAACAACAACAACAAAAAGATGAAACCATTCCAGAACTCTAGTAAATCTGTTAATCCTTAATCACATCAGTTTGGTCAGATATAATTTTAGGTATAGTTATAAATATAAGAATACGAGACTTCTACTGTTTATATCTGCCCAGCATCTACAACTCCATTTAGCCACAGTACTGTGATTTTTCCTTTGTAGATATCATCCTTTCCCCATCCTCTTCTCACCTAACCCAGCCCAGTCAAAGCCAGTAAGTATGAAATTTTAGGGAGCTAAGTAACCAAAACCTGAATATTGAACTAGCTTAAAAATATAGAGCATTAATTTCCAGGATATATAAAGAACTCAAAAAAACTTAACACCAAAAATACCAAATCAATAAATGAGCTAGGGAACTGAACACACACTTCATAGCAGAAGAAATACAATCAATCAACAAATATATGAAAAAATGTTCAACATCTCTAGCAATTAGGGAAATGCAAATTAAAACTACTCTTTCCTCTCACTCCAGTCAGAATGGCAATTATCAAGAATACAAGCAACAACAAATATTGGCAAAAATGCGGGGAAAAATGTACACTCATACATTGCTGGTAGGACTGCAAATTGGTGCAACCATTATGGAAAGTGGATGGAGATTCCTCAGAAAACTTGAAATGGAACCACCATTTGACTCAGTTATCCCACTCCTCGGAGTTTACCCAAAGGACTTAAAATCAGCTTACTACAGTGATGCAGCCACAACAATGTTTATAGCAGCTCAACTCACAAGAGCTAAACTATGGAACCAACCTAGGTGCCCTTCAACAGATGAATGGATAAAGAAACACAATGGAATTAGTCAACCTTAAAGGAGAATGGCATTTATGGCATTTGCCAGTAAATGGATGGCGCTAGAGAATATCATCTTAAGTGAGGAAAGCCAATCCCAAAAAATGAAAGGCTGAATGTTTCTCTGATATGCAGATGCTAATTCATAATAATGGGGTGGGTAGGGAAGAACAGAGTTACTTTGGATTAGATACAGGGAAGTGAAGGGAGTGGACGGGTATGGGGGTAGAAAGGATAGTACAATGAATCTGATATCATTCATTACTCTAGGTACATATATGACTACACGACTGGTGTGATTCCAGTGTGATTCTACATCATGTACAACCAGAAGAATGAAATTATACTCCATTTATGTAAAAAAAATGTATACACATACATATATATCTTTGAATTTTATTAAGGAAAAACTATATTGAATAACAGTACATTCCATATATATCCCTCCTTGAAGCTGAATCTGGTAATAAGGTAAAAGAGAGAGGACATACCTTGTAATGTTTCTTTCCTTCCGAATTGCCTCTATAGGAGGGGGCAGTGGAGGAGGATAGGGCACATCCTTATTGTACTGAGAAATCTGACCACACAGGACGATGTGGCTGTTCTGATTCATCTGTACAGAAAAATCTTTGATGATAACATCCTAATATAGACACCTTTCCTGTTTATGGATTTCATGGCTGCCTAAAGGAAAACTTCCTTGACCACTTTATTTAATCTTTCATTGCCTATTAAGTTTGCTTTGAAGATTTACATATTATATGTATTTAAAAGTTTTAATTATCTAGCAACAAATTCACCCCAAAGGAATATAAAGGCAAATAAAATTTCTTAATCAGCAAAAGAATTATATTAGTTGTCACTGTCATTGCTTTTATTAGTTAAAGTATCGTATTTCTTTGGATTTAATTTAACCTTACCTGCAAATAATTTTATATACAGTACAGGACTATGCATTGTTAATAGCTCATGCTGATATTTTACAACATTTTTAATAAAGAAAATTATAAATACAATCTATGACAACCTATTCCCTTATAGTTAGGGGCCGTGGCTGTGACTTGGTCAGTGGCAAGTTAGGGGTCAGAACTTTACCATTTCATTTAAAAAATGCAACTGTAATTTTTCACAAAAAATAAATTTAAGGTGAAAATATTGCTAGACAAGAACTGAAACATGAATCACAGTACAAATCTATAGGTATATGAAAGTAGATATTAGCAAGCTCTTATATCACTTAAATAAGGACCATCACATTATTTGTTACAGTTAACCCTACAATTTTATGAAGTTTCCCCTCTCAGTATGAGATAAAAATATATCACAACAAATAAAATGCAGTATTCAACTTTGTAACACAAATCAGCAAACAACCTGACTTATCACTGTATCGCTGATGTCACCGCCAACATTGTCAAAGTAAACATCCACTCCATCTGGGCATGATTCTCGGAGTTGTTCTGCCACATTCCCTTTTTTATAATTAATTGCAGCATCAAAGCCCAGTTCTGAGGTCAAAAGGAGGCATTTCTCTTGTGTTCCACAAATTCCCACCACTCTGGAACAGCCCAGCAAATGGCCAATCTAGGAGGGATATTTCTGAAAATTAAATGGCTTTATATTGTCATGTTTATGGTAAAAACGTGAACGTATACAAGATATTTTAAGTATATGAGAGTGTTCAACAATTTAGGTTAGATTACACAGCTTTTAACAAAAAGCAACCAATAGAACTGAGGAGAGATAATGTCATCCCTTAAAAAAATAAAGTCAGTCTCAGTTTAAAACTCACAATTTAAATCTGATTTTATAAAAAGAATACTTAGTTAAAACATCACTCTCTTACAATTCAGTACTTTTCGGGCCTGTGAGAAACTAAAATCACACCTAAAATAAAATATTTTGTCTTAATGGTTTCCTATAAAACAATGGACTTATTTGATAATTCTATCAAAATATTTACTTTATTTCTAAAGCTCAATAAATGTTTTCTTACTTGAGGGTTTTTAAAAAAATATCAGTAGTTCATTTTTGTTGTTGTTTTTTCTTTGGTACTGGTGACTGAACCTAGAGTCTATTGTATGCTTAGCACAGGCTCTACCACTGAGCCATACCCTGGGCCCCTCATTTACCTTTAGTTTGTGAAATTCCAGGCAGGTTTCTGATTCTTACCCTTATATGGATGAGAGCTGCTCCAACATTACCATATCTATGCTTGGTTAATAGAGATTGAGACAAAAACCTACCACATATTTCATATTATTATTAACAGTTTTATGGGTAATAACATCATTTCTATAGAAATGTGTGAAATAATCACATTTAAATTTGTTCAGTTATATTTTAAATTATATACATATATCCAGAGGGTCAATTATGACTTTAAAAAAAATAATTTTCAGAAAGTTTACCTGCCCAGCCAAGGATCCACAAGCACCTGCTGCTCCACTGACAACCATTGTCTGATTAGATCTAGCAGTTATATGACCTTTTTCCTGTACTCCAATTAAGGAAGTCAAACCAGGCATACCTATAGCTCCAAGAAAATATGAAAGGTGTCCATCCACAAGCTGTGGGTCTACCTAAAATAAAATATATACCTTTTTAACATTACATTAGAAATTCCTTTTTAAGACAAAATAGAGCTTGTTATGTAATAAATTGTGTGCCCCCTTCCTATGTAATTGTATCAGAGATATAATGCTATTTAAGCTTAAACGAGGTCACAAGAGTGGGACTCTAATCCAATAGGCTCTGTGCCCTTAGAATAAACACAAGAAATACAACCACTACCTTCACCAGACAAAGACCACTTGAGGACACAGTAAGAAAGTATCTACCTGCAAGCCAGGAAGAGAGACATCACCAGAAATGAAATTTTCCATAACTCTGATCTTGGATTTCTAGCCTCCAGAAAAGAACATTAATCTTTGTTGTTTAAAGCCACCAACTTATGGTATTTTGTTGTGGCAGTACAAGCAGACTAATAATTTCACTAAACCATTCTTCAGTTTTGTTAAAATTCTATAATATATTTTTAAAGAGTGTAAAAAACAAAATTCTTTCTATTAAAAAAAATAAGCTTTTTTGAATCAATCAAGGCCAACCTGGGCAACAAAGCATGACCCCCACTCAACGGCAAGAAAAAAAAATAAACCTCAAACTCTGATTATTTTATTTTTTCTTTCTTTTTTATTCTTGTGTGTGTGTGTGTGTGTGTGTGTGTGTGTGTGTGTGTGTTGTACTGGCAATTGAACCTAGGGGTACTCTGCCAGCCAGCTACACCCTCAGTGCTTTTTCCTTTTTGAGACAGGATCTTCCTAGGTGCTAGAATTACAGGCATGTGCTATGTTGCCTGACTCCAGTTATTTTCATTACTGATGGTTAAAATGTACAATAAAAATGTAAGGAAGGGGACTGGGGCACGGGCTTAGTGATACAGCACAAGTACAAGTCCCTGAGTTCAATTCCCAGCACCAAAAACCCAAAAAAGGAAGATGCAACACAATTTCTTCTAGTTTAATTACAGAATAAATTGAGTATCTTTCAACTTAGCATTTTATGTTTATATGGTGATGAGGTGCTACCAATAATTACATTGCTCTTTTTCTGTCTATTCTTATCTGTAAAATTAGAGGGAATTGAAAAAAATTATATAGGACTCCCTATAATGCAGGTTTTATGATAATTTTTAAAATATATATATGTATTTTAGTTGTAGATGGACAGGATACCTTTATTTTTATTTATTTTTTTTTTAATGTGGTGCTGAGGACCAAACTCACTGCCTCACATGTGCTAGGCAAGTCCTCTACCACTGTGCTATAACTCTGGCCCTTATGATAATTTTTAAGGAATAGATAATTTTGGTAAAAATTTAACATACCACCAATAGTATCTTATTTTATTTGTAGTTCAATTACAATAAATAAATAAAATGGGCTGGGCAATACCATGCCTGTAATGCTGGCTCTTTGGGAGGCTGACACAGGAGGATCACAAACTCAAGGCCAGCCTGGTCAATTTAGCCAGACCCTGCCTCTAAAGAAAAAAAATAAAAAGAGCTGAGGATGTACTTCAGTGGTACAGCACCTACTTAGCATGTGCAATGCCTTGGGTTCAACCCCCAGGATTAAGAGAGATGAGGCATGCAATACGTAAGAATGCCTATAGTACACAAAAATAGTTTGTATTTGCAGTATCTGTTTACTAATAAAGCCAGTTTCAAAACACTGTGAGATAAGTTTGTGTTCAGCAAAAACTATTTCTCTTTCTCTTCTGAATTACTCTTCTTCATTTCCAATATATATTCCCAAAGTATTTGCAAACTGCCCTTAACTGCACAATTTCCCACTCTAGCACTAAGAAAAAGGGTTTCTCTACACCTGACATGGAAACCTACTGAGAGCATAGATATGTTTTTTCCCCAACACTATAGTTCTCACCAACTATGTAACCTATCACTTAATTCAATTCAATTCTGACACCATCTACCTGGAGTTATGTTGGATTCCAGAAGTTCTAGTCTTAGTACCATAAAACTACTCCCACTCCAGAAGGAATTTCCAGTCCATCTGCTATACTTTTTTTTTTTTTAATGGTATGGGGGATTGAATCCAGGGGTGCTGTACCACTGAGCTATATATCCTCAGCCCTTTTTATTTTTAATTTTGAGACAGGGTCTCACTAAATTGCTAAGGTTGGCCTCGAACTCATAATTATCCTGCCTCAGTTTCCAGAGCAGCTAGAGTACCACTGTGCTCTGCAAATTCCAAGATTTTTCAGATTGTTGAGTCAGGGAGCTGGGAACAAAGGCCAAATATACTTATTATAGCATAAGCATACTGATAGGCTGAATATTCCTTTTCACTTTCTACTATGAAATTACTAGTTAAATCTATTTTATTAGAACTATTAAGATGAAAAATAATCATGTAACATTTCCCATGTAGCACTCATATCTTAGCCACCTTTAATTTAACCTAAAATTGAGATAGAAATTTATGGACACAGTACACTGAGACTCTAAAGGAAAAATATCCCTGTTAAAATACAGAACAAATAACTCGTAAACAACTAATAAACTGGATAAAGGAGAATAAGGGACAGAAAAGGACCAGGATGTGTAAGTATACACTGAACAACTCATAAATTATTTTGTAGCTTTCCAATTCCCTGTAGTTTTCTGGAATGTAGTAAAATGAGAACAGGACCTCAATAGACAGAGACCATTAATCTAGGGAGACAAGGGGCTAACATTTGATTGAACCATGACACTCTGGAACAATCACCTAATCACCTGAGATGCTGTTATAAGCAGAAACCTACATATCAAACTGACTTCTTAATGGAAAAACACAATCTTGCTCAGTATTTCCCAATCCTGAGGCAAGTCCAGTCCCTTTGGATCATACACATTGCACCTAATTAAGTACTCTAATAAAAGCCTGATCTCAAGTCCCGGTAGTACATCTCGCTTTTGAGACTGCCCACACTCTGCTCTAATATATATGCTCCCTTTATACTAAATCTCTTTGCTAGTCATACCTGATGCACCCTTAAATTATTTTGTGTGATATGGTCAAGAACCTAGAAGGTTCAAGTAGAGGTCTCTACCTCTGGAAAGACCTCCTTGGACCTCCCCATGGTGACAAAATGGGTGATAGAATCACACTCCAAAAATAGTTTATTTAAGAATAAAAGGGAGGGCCGGGGAGGCACCAGTTGCAGCACGGGGAGGAGGCTGAGGCCACAGCTTGAGGGAGGCCCCTGGCCCCTCTGTACACGTGAATGTGGACAGCTAGGGGAAGGGCAGGGAGGCCGGGCCCCTGATTGGCCGGGGGCCTGTGTCTGGCACAGCTGGTGTGAGACTAAGAGACAATCCTTCCCCGCCACCCAGATAATCAAGAGTTTTGGCCGGACCTTTGAGCACACACCCGATAGTGAGGAGCCAGACGAAAAGCACGGACTATGACCCTGAAACGGATTAATAAGGAACTTAGTGATTTGGCCCGTAACCCTCCAGCACATTGTTCTGCAGGTCCAGTTGGGGATGATATGTTTCATTAGCAAGCCACAATTATGGGACCTAATGACAGCCCATATAAAGGTGGTATATTCTTTTTGACAATTCATTTTCCTACAGACTACCCCTTCAAACCATCTAAGGTTGCATTTACAACAAGAATTTATCATCCAAATATTAACAGCAATGGTAGCATTTGTCTCGCTATTCTAAGATCACAATGGTCTCCTGCTTTAACTATTTCTAAAGTTCTTTTATCCATTTGTTCACTGCTATGTGATCCAAACCCAGATGACCCTTTAGTGCCAGAGATTACACAGATCTATAAAACAGAGATAAGTACAATAGAATGTGTTAGGAATGGACTCAGAAGTATGCCATGTGATGCTACCTTAAAGTCAGAATAACCTGCATTATAGCTGGAATAAACTTTAAATTACTGTTCCTTTTTTGATTTTCTTATCCGGCTGCTCCCTTATCAGACCTCATCTTTTTTAATTTTATTTTTTGTTTACCTCCCTCCATTCAGTCACATGCTCATCTGAGAAGACTTTCTCTAAGTTCTTCCAGCTTTGGACAATAACTGCTTTTAGAAACTATAAAGTAGTTACAAGAGAACGATTGCCCAAGATTCAGAATTTTTTTTTTGGGGTGCTGGGGATCGAACCTAGGACCTTGTGCTTACAAGGCAAGCACTCTACCGACTGAGCTATCTCCCCAGCCCCCAGAATTTTTTTGAAAAATGGAGCATGTGTATTATGTGGCCAATGTCTTCACTCTCACTTGGTTATGAAACTAAATCATTCCTCACTGCTCTAAAATGCTGAAGAAATCATCTGAGGGGGAGGAAGATGGATGCTCAGTTGTCACATCAAAGGAAGCAGTATTATTCTAGAAGCATCCATTTTGTTTAAACATTCCACTGTTAGAGATTTGAGGTTACATGATATACTTTATGCTCATAACTGATGTGGTTGCAGAATTGGTATTGAATTTATAGCGTCAGAAGAACAGAAAATGTGATGTATTTTATGCATGACAATAAAGGAATGACCTGTTCTTGTTCTACAGAGAATGGAAACTGGAAGTCAAACACCCTTTGTATTCCAAAATACGGTCTCAAAACATTTTGTAATTTTCATTTAAATTGTTAGGCGGCTTGGAGCTATTAGTTAATCTATCTTCCAATACACTGTTTAATATAGCACTGAATAAATGATGCGAGTTGTCAATGGTGATCAACTAATAGCTCTGCTAGTAACTGATTTATTTTTCTTTAATAAAGTTGCATAAACAAACAAACAAAAAAAGAATAACAAGGGACTATAATTCAGAATATGCGTAAATCCAGGGAGGCAAAGGAAGGCAAGGATTTTTAAAGGTAAAATGAAGAAATGACATTCGTTGTTTCAAAACAATTATTCTTCATTACAAAGATTAATAAGGGTGGTATCAGTCCATTAATAGAACAGGAAGTTGATGGGTAGGCAATGTGGTGGTTCTGAAGGCCCCTCCTTCATGGCCTTCCAGTTCCATTTGGTCACATAAGTGATTCCATTTTGGTATTAGAAACTTTCATACCCGGTTAAGAATTTGTATAACAAGCCAGGTGCAGTGACACACTCCTGAAATGTCACCTATTCAGGAGGCTGAGGCAGAAGGATCTAGGTTACCCTCGGCAACTCTGTGAGATGCTGTCTCAAATTTATTTTTAATTTTTAAAAATTAAAAAAGTGGGGGCTGAGGATGTAGCTCAATGGTAGAGCACTTGCCTAATATCCACAAATATCCCTAAGTTCAATCCCCAATTACTGAAAAAAAAGAAACAATATTTGTAATAATAAAAAATATTAAAATATTATAAGACTTCTTATAAAACTTTAATCCTATTTATCATGGCATTTAATTTTCACATTCACTTATGAGATAGCTATTATTTTCATTTTGCCCATAAGGAAACTCAGATATAAAGATATAAAGTCCCTTGATGACAGATTAATTAGGTTGAATTACATGAAGCTACCATATTTTGTAGGTCAAAACAAACATCGATAATTTCACGTTTTGGCCCAAAAGTGAACCGAATCAAGATTTCTGATGTGAGATGGAATTTCAATCATAAAGCAAGTGTGTTTCATAGGTGGCTATTTCTCAGGAAACTTCAAAGTATATAATTATAGGGGGACTTTTAATTTTTAATATAAAATATTTTTATGCTTATAGCTCAGGTTTTACATATATAATTTGAGAAATAAATATGGAAAATGACAACATTCTCTGGTAATCTAAACTGTCATATACAGTTACAGCCAACAGTGAAAAAGGAACAAAGGCTTTCCACAATTGGCAGTTAGCTAAAAGAAAAATATATGCTTTCATTTTTTACCTGATAACAAATAAAACTGAATAACAACATTGAACATTATGGGGGGATCAGATATTTTTATATAATACATTACCTTTTCAAGGCTATTTCCATCCAGAATAGCCTTGGTTTGCCAGGGCCAATAGAAAGAAGTCACAAAATCGCCTTTATTCAAATTTGTGTGCTTGCTTGCTTCTATAATTCCAATACCTCCACCATCAACCACCTGAGACAGCTGCCAAGGTGCTATATAATCACTTCCAGTGTCTTCATTCATCTTACAACGCTGAAAAAAAGAAGGCACTGATTAAGGTGATTTTGTTAGATAATACTGAGCCAAGAGTTTACTAATTTACCCAATGACTAAAGGTATAGTGTTAGTCAAATAAATAAAAAATAACATATCTTAATTTCTCCATTTTTTTTAAAACATATTTTTAGTTATCAATGGATATTTATTTATTTACTTATTTATTTATATGCAGTGCTGGGAAACGAACCCAGGCCAGGCAAGTACTCTACCACTGAGCCACAACACCAGCCCCTCCATTTATTTTTTTATTTTGAAAAAAATGCACCTCTTCAACACACATAGAAGTTGTAATTAAAAAGGAATTTAAGTATGTTCTAGTATTAGATCATAGTAATCAAAACAGCATAGCACTAATATATTAAAAACAGATACACTGACAAATGGAACAAGAATATGGAGTCCAGAAAGAAATCCATGCATTATGAATACACAACCAGTATAACTCCACATCAGGTACAACCACAAGAATGGGAAGTTACACTCCACATATGTATAATCTATCAAACACATTCTACTGTCATGTTTAACTAAAAAGAACAAGTTAAAAAATTAAAGGGAAAAAAAAGAAATCCATACATTTACAATTGATTTTTTGCAGGGAGAGGGGATTACTGGGGATTGAACCCAAGGGCATTTTACCACTGGGCTATATCACCAGTATTTTTCTTTAAATATTTTTTAGTTGTCAATGGACCTTTATTATTTTTTTTAATTTATTTATATGTGGTGCTGAGACTCAAACCCAGTGCCTCACACATGCTAGGCAAGCACTGTTCCACTGAGCCACAACCCCAGCCTCTTAACAGTACTTTATATTTTTTAATTTGAGACAGGATCTCACTAAGTAGCTGAAGCTGGCCTCACAATTGTGATCCTCCTTTCTCAGCCTCCTGAGTCACTGGGATTACAGGCATGTGCTACCATGTCCAGCTACAACTGATTTTTTTTTTGTAAACATTCATTTTTATTATAAACAAATGGGATACATCTTGTTTCTCTGTTTGTACATGAAGTAGAGGCATACCGTTTTTGTAATCATACATTTACCTAGGGTAATAGTTTTTTATTCATTCTGTTATTTCCCCCGCCCCCATCCCTACAACTGATTTTTGACAAAGATGCCACGAACACACAATGGGAAAAATAGTTTCTTCAATAAATGATATTGGGAAAAATGAAAATCCACATGCAGAAGAATGAAATTAGACTTACCCTATATACAAAAATCAACTCACAATGGATTTAAAAATTAAGTAAGATGTAAACAAGTCAAGCATTGTGGCACATGCCTCAGCAACTGAGACTGCCTCAAAATAAAAAAGCTGGGGGATATTGCTCAGTGGTAGAGTGCCTCTGGGAAAGAGGAAAAGATGGGAAAACACGGAAACAACATGGTTACTATAGTTAATAAAAATGTATTATATTCTTGAAAATTTCTAAGAAAGTAGATTTGAAGAAGATGAGGTATGTTAATTATCATGACTGAGCTATTTAAAACATCAAGTTGATAGCATAAATGTATATAATTTTTACTTCCAACAAAAACTATTTTTAATAAAAAATAAAATTATATTCTGATAATTGTGAAACTCTGAATGTACTAAAAACCATTGAGTTGTATGCTTTAAATGCTTTAAGCATGATATGTCAATTGTATTTCAATAAAGCTTAAAACATTTAAAGAATTAAGGAAATAGTATGTGCATTATGGTAGCATGGATAATACAAAATACTGTTTTTATTGTTTCAATGAACTGTGGCATATTAGGTTCACTTACATGTTACCAATGATTTTTTTTTAAACTGTTCACTTTTTATGGAAGCAAACTAGCAACATATGTAATAGGGTTCACTCCTTCCAGAGCTGTCCTTGGCAGTTACTTTTGCTTCCCTTCCTTTACCTGCACTAAATTCTAAAGAAAACCCACAACTAAGTGATTAAGATGTTAACTGCTAAATTATTTTTCTTTGGATTTACAAAACCCAGAACATCTGGTGACCTCAGATTACACAGAAATGTGGAACTCCCCTCCTTATTCTTTAGTATGGTATATCAACTAACAAAGCAGGTACATTTGTGGTGAGACTTAACCTGCTGTTTATCTAAAGAAACTAGACACAGTAGGTCAAGATTTTTTTATTTGTTTGTTTGGTTGGTTGGCTTTTGGGTTTTGTTTTTGTTTTTTTGCTTTTGTCAAGGGTGATTTTGATGTTCTGGCCAAAGTAGGGGGGGAAACAAACATCCACTCTTGATAAAGACCCCACCTAACTGCAGCCTTCATGCACATTATCCCACTGCAGCCCCTTTCCCTTGCTATAAGTCCTTTAGTGTACTTGAGTTCCCTAAGATATTTTTGGGAGGCAAAGGATAGATCCCCCCCACTTTCATGGTGCTAGCTTTTGATTTCTTTCCCACCAACTCTCAGCTCCCAAGTATTGGCTTTTGAGTGGCAGGCAGACAGACTTGGGCATGACTTGGGCACAGTAACACATACAGACCACAATACTCTTCATTTCTTTTGGCCGAGCAATTCTGCCTCCTCAATAGAAATAACCCAAAAGAAAGAATTTTTATACAATTGTTTATAACAACTTCCGACCAGGCACTTTTCCAACATTATGTTCACCATCCTCACGTGGATGGTCTTTTCATCCATAAGGACGAAATGTTACAGTGGGACCACATTCTACCATGTGGATAAAGACTTGTCTGGGAAACAGTTAAGACTCTTCCTCTTTGTGGCTCACTCTTATCTCTCAACTGAAGTCCATAATGTTGAGGCCCACAGTGTGGACCAGAAGATGGAAAACATGGAAGTCTGCTTGAATAAGGGGCCCCCTATGGCTTAGTTCAGTTCATCAGGGGAAAAGACCAAATAAGGAATTGATGCAGAAGTTTCTATGCAATCTAATATGCTTCTGCTTGTGTGCCACCTCCTATGTATTTTGGGGAAGCAGGTACAATAATCATAGGACACTGGTTGAACAAAGGGCCTGACACGGCTAATAGAAAAATTGGGGGGAAAATTCTGTGAGACATAAGGGGAAAAAGTATTTATCCTACTCTCACTTGCTAAATAGATAGGACAGATAGCGAGTAAGACATTTAGCAATGGGCCCCATAAAGGCTTCTCTAATCATAAAGTCACTCCATGAAATTAACCTGTAGAAACATTCCGAACATTCCAGTCAACTCCATTATCCTCAAGTAGTGAGAAAAGGGGAGTAGACAGACCTGAGTGAAAGCTATAGATTCAAGGGCTAAAAGGACACAATCAGAGAAGGTCATGGGCACTTTTCCAATACCTGATTAACACAGATAGTGATCAACATCCCTAGACTAGTACACTTAAATGGCAACCTATTATGGGTTCTCCTTCTCCCTGGCAAGAGCTGTTTCTTTTCTTCTCATGTGACTAAATTCTATTCTTTCACTCTCACTCTCTGTTGTCCATAGATTTCATTCTTCAAACTCATGAGATAAGAACCTAGAAAGAAGTTGCTGGCAGGTCTGCAATACTACGCCAGCACAGCCTGCTCTGGAGAGCTGCAACCCAGCTAAGTCTCACTCATGATGCTGAAAAATCCAGTCCTGTCCTGTGACACCAGCCACTGATACTGGCAGGCACCCACTATGTGAATAACTGTCTCTGCTGCAGAGGACTGTGACGCCACCCACAATTATGGCAGCAGAGACAAAGAATCTGGTGCCATCTCTAACTTCATTTTCACTACTACTAGATGCAACACTTCTAACACCACACAATTTCCCCACATAATAACCAAGCAGTTCTGCAGGGGCATCAGCTAGGTGTCCTCTAATTCAATTCAATTCTACCTGGAGTTAGTGTCAGGTTCCATAATTTAAGGGCTCAGTCCCACAAAATTGCCCCCCACTTCAGATGCCAATCTCAGGTCTCAGGTTGTCGTCTAGGTTTCTGATGTACCAGCTGTCAGTCAGGGTTCTGATAACCCTCTCCTTGGGTTTGATTAATTTTCTAAAGTGGTTCACAGAACTCAGAGAAATACTTTATTTATACTTATCCATCTATTATAAAGAATATTATACAGAACAGATAAATGAAAGAGGTGCATGGGGCAAGGCATATGGGAAGTGGCATAGAGTTTCCATGCCCTCTCTGAATGTGCCACGACCGAGGAATTCCACATATTCACCTATCTGGAAGCTCCCCAAACCCAGTCCTTTTGGGTTTTTATGCATATTTCACTGTATAAGCATGACTGACTAAATCACTGGCCATTGATGATCAACTTAAACTTCAGCTCTGGGCAGTCCTCTCCAGGGAGGCTGAGAGTTCCAAACCTCTAATCATAAGTAATTACCTATAGTTAAAAAAGAAAGTCAACCCAACAGAACATCATATAGCTAACAAAATAGCCATATTTGGCTTTTTTTGTGGTGCTGGGGATTGAACCCAGGGCCTTGTGCATGAGGCAAGCACTCTACAAACTGAGCTACATTCTCAGCCCACAAATAACCATAACTGAACTAGTTTTTATATGCAGATATACATATACAGTCACTTAAACATACGAAAGTAAAGCCAAGTGTGCTACTATGTGCTACTATGTGCCTATAGTTCCAGCTACTTGGGAGGCTGAGGTGGGAGGAGGTCTGGAGCCCAGAATTTCTATGCCAGCTTGCTCAACATAGAGAAAGTCTGCTTCAAAAAGAGGGGGTAGAGAAAGAGAGATTAGGGCTGATGATATGGCTCAGTGATAAGACACCTGCCTAATATGCACTAGGCCCTGGGTGTGATCTTCACTTTTGAGGAGAGAATAAAAAAAGAAAGAATATGAAAACAAAAATGTGTGTGTGTGTGTGTGTGTGTGTGTGTGTCCCCATGTAAAATATTGTATACACGAGGTGATTAAAATTAACTGTAAATTTTAGCCAGGTGCTAAGGCACAAATTTGTAGTCCTAGGATGAAGCAGAATTCCTTGCATCTAGGAGTTCAGGGCCAGCTTTGGCAACATGTCAAGATTTTGTCTCTTTAAAAAATAAATACCAGTATGAACCTGTAATCAATCAACTCCTTGAGAAGCTGAGGCAGGAGGACTGCAAGTTCAAGGCCAGCTTGGGCAACTTAGCAAGACCCTGTCTCAAAATAAAAAGTGCTAGGGATGTAGCGGTGAGCTAGGTTTAATCTCCAGTACTGCAAAAATAAACAAAATAGAATAAAACAAAGCTAATAAATTAACTGTAAACTAGGAAATCACATAAAATCTCAATGACTTAGTGTTCATTAGGTTCCCTTTTTTCCTTTTAAAGTTCTTTTAAGGACCAATGCTCTGACTATTGTATAGTGAAAGCTCTCAAAGTGATTTTCTTCCTTCTTTTCTGTAATTAATAAGCACCATGCCAGTAACTGAGAAACAGTGATAAACAAGATCTTTGTTTTCATAAGCTTACTTTTATTTTAGAGAAGACTAATATCTAATAACCATACAATATGAAATAGAGGTCTAAACTAAACTGGGGTTTAAGGTGATTTACAACAAATAAAAATAAAGTCCCCTTAAAACAGGCATCTAGGGAATAACAGGGTTTATCCAGCCAGGGAAAGGGAAAAGGGTAGGAGGACTCTGGATGCACTGCTAGCATGTATAAAGGCATATTTTGTTTTGTTTTGTTTTTTAATTTTTATTTTTTGGTGGAGATGGACACAATACCTTTATTTTAGTAATTTATTTTTATGTGGTACTGAGGATCAAACATGCCTCACACATGCCAGGCAAGCACTCTACCACTGAGCTACAGTCCCAGACCTGAAGGCATGTTTTAATATGTACTCAGGACTTTGTTTTAATCATTATGGTAAGATAATGGACATGGAGACAGATGACTTGAAAAAAGGATTTATTATTTATGGTTTCCAAAAAGACAGGATATGCCATGCCATGCAGGTCCATATGGAGAAGGACCAGTCAGGAGGCAGAAGGAGCAGGGAGAGATTATATCCCAGAGTTTTTACTGTGATTTCTACAGGAAGGAATGGGTGACAAGGCAGGTAAACTTGGATTAATTTAGGATTGGATAGCCTTAATTACCTCAGCTGGTTCTGGGCTGCAGGGCTGGTCCCTAATTGTGCCCAACTGATTTAAATGTTGGCTTGGTAGGTGAGAATTAGGGAAAGTAATTAAGGATATGGGTTTTGAATAACCTGGTTGGCATATGAAAGGTGTACTCAAAGGCAAATTGTTTCTTCCCTCTAAAAATCAGCTAACACTGGGGAAGGAAAATCTCTCCAGGATTAGCAAATCCCCTAAGAAGCCAAAGCATCAAAAAATACAGAAAATAAAAAACTTAATTAATATAAGGTTTGAGATAGAGTTGCACTGATGTTTTACCAAAGAAGGAGGTCCAGTGAGACAAGGGTAAGAAGTAAGGCAGAGCACAGTGAGGGAATGTAGGAAAATAGGGACCAGAGTCCGTGGCACATTTGAACATGTCAAAGATGTGCGTCTCAATCTCAAGACTAAAGGGAAGCCATTAAATGATTTTAAGCAAGGTGACACAATCAGTTTCTGTTATAAAAAGAGCATTCTGGGGATTCCGCCTTTGGGTCCCCTTCTTCCACCCGGGAGAAGTCTGCGTTTACTTTTCTTTAATAAGGCTTACTTTCTACTCTACACTTGCCTTGGCGTGCTTCTCTGGTGTTATACTTCAACACCTGAGGAAGCAGGACTCCTCACCGGTAAACGACTGTATCAGATTTGGAGGTCCCACCGGATCTATGCCGAGATGGGAGCTTCACTCTCAACAGTATTGCCAGGTTCACTACTAGCCTGCATACTGAAAAACTGGGACAAATTTGACCCACAGACACTCAAGAAAAAGTGACTAACTAATTTTCTTCTGCCGCCAGGCCTGGCCTCAATACCAACTCTCTGATGGAGAATCCTGGCCGCCAGACGGAAGTATAAATTTTTTTTTTTTTTTTTTGTGGTGCTAGGGATTGAACCCAGGGCCTTGTGCTTTCAAGGCAAGCACTCTACCAACTGAGCTATATCCCCAGCCAGGGAAGTATAAATTTTAATACCATTCTACAACATGATAGATTTTGCAAAAGGGAAGGAAAATGGTGTGAGGTACCTTATGTTCAAATCTTCTTTACTCTAAGGGAAGACCCCAAATTATGCCAACAATGCAAAATAGACTCAGCCATAACCAATGCCATAAGGGAAGAAAACCTTAAAGAACCACCTACTGAGCGAAAGGAATCATGGGGACCCCCAAAAGCTCCATTTTCTGCTAATGTCCATCTGCTTCTGTCCTCCATACCCTGGCCTTTCTCCATGTGCCCCAATGGACAGATCAAATATACTACCTCTCCAGGAGATGCCAAGAAGAGAATTTGGACCAATTAAAGTATGCAACCCTTTCTCCCTCCAAGACTTAAGACAGATAAAAACAGACCTAGGGCAATTTTCAGAAGGTCCAGATAATATATTGAGGAATTTCAAAACCTATGCCAGGTGTTTGACCTCACCTGGTAAGATATTATACTGTTACTTAACCAGACTTTAACCTCCAATGAGAAGGAAGCCACCCTAAAAGCAGCTGAACCGTTGGGGGATGACCTACACCTTGCTCATGCCCCAGGAGCCCAAACTAGATCTGAACCCAACTATCCATCGGGAGCACAGGCAGTTCCCAGAAATGATCCTGACTGGGATCCAAATGATGAACAGGATGCCTGGAAGATCAGACACTTCCAAATGTTAGTCCTTGAGGCCCTTAAGAGAATCAAACAGAAGACTATTAACTATTCCAAGGTTTCTGAAATTATACAAGGTCCCCAGGAAAGCTCAGCTATTTTCATGGAGAAACTCAGGGAGGCAATAAGAAAACACACCACCGTGGATCCTGAATCCACAGAGAGCCACTTACTTTTAAAGGACAAATTTATCATTCAATTGGCTCCAGACATTCGGAGGAAATTACAGAAATTGGCATATGGCCCTGATCAATCTTTAGATGATATCCTCCAACTTGCAACTTCCATTTTTTAATAATTGAGATAAAGAGGAAAAGAAGGAAAGAGAGCGTAGAGACAAGAAAAAGGCTGAAGCGCTGGTCTTAGCCCTAAGAGGAGTTAGCTTCCCGGGTGAAAAAGGAGGAAAACGGAATGTACCTCAGGCCACAAAAGGGGTTTGTTTCCGTTGTGAAGGGGAGGGACATTTCTGTCCCTGAGCCAAACGGCCACCTCCACCTCTGGAGCCCTGCCCTAAATGTCAAGGCAATCATTGGAAAAGTGACTGTCCTCAGGGTTGTAGGTCCTCGAGGCCAGACTCTTCCACATAAGCCTGATGGGGCCCGGGATGGATTCTAATGGCTCCCATAACTCCTATCACCACGCATGAGCCCCGGGTATGCTTCTACGTAGGGAGCCAAGAGGTCAACTTGCTCTTAGATACTGGTGCCAGTTTTTCAGTTCTCACCTCTTATCCTGGACCTCTTTCCTCTAATACTATAACGATGCAAGGGGTGTTTGGACGGCCTATTACCAGAAAGTTTACTCCCCCACTGAGTTGTGAATGAGATGGGATGATGTTTTCTCATGCATTCCTGATAGTACCAGAATGCCTTACCCCTTTATTGGGAATGGACTTACTTTCAAAACTTCCAACTTCCATTACAATGAATTTGGGACCACAAGGATCATTATGTTTACCTCGATTAGAATGTGATATAAACCCTGAAGTATGGGCCACTGAAGGCAAGATTGGACGGGCAAAAAGTGCAATCCCAATTAAAACAATCTTAAAGGATCCCTCCATCTTTCCACATCAGAGACAATACTCACTATGCCCAGAAGCAAAAAAGAGTTTATTAAAGATCATCTAGAACCTCAAATAGCAGAAACTTTTAGTACCTTGTAACAGCCCAGGCAATACACTGATTCTGGGAGTTCAAAAATCGAATGGGGAATGGCATTTAGTCCAAGACCTCAGAATAATTAATGAAGTAGTTGTTCCCCTCCACCCAGGGGTTCCTAATCCATATACTCTGTTATCTGAGATTTCAGCAACTGCTGCTTGGTTTACTGTGTTAGATTTAAAAAATGCCTTCTTTTGCATACCTCTGGACTCTCAGTCTCAGTATCTATTTGCCTTTGAGGAACCAGATAGTGGATCTCCATTAACCTGGACAGTGCTTCCCCAAGGATTTAGAGATAGCCCCCACCTATTTGGACAAACTCTGGCTAAGGACTCAACAAAAGTCAGAAATAAGACATCTGCAATTGTTCTCCAATATGTGGATGACATCCTATTATGCGCCTCTACCCAGGAGGAATGTCAAAAGGCTACTACAGAACTCTTAAACATCTTAGCCAATCAGGGTTATAAAGTCTCAAAAAAAAAAAAGTTCAATTATGTCAACAACAGGTCCAATATTTTGGATTACAACTATCTCAAGGAATCTGCAAACTAGGACAGGAAAGAATAACTCCCATGGACAATATCCTCTGCCTCAGACCATAAGGCAACTCAGAGGCTTCCTAGGAATAACTGGATACTGCAGACTTTGGATTCCTGGGTATGGGGAATTAGCTAAGCCTCTTTACAGCCTTCTGAAAGAAACTTTACAACAAGGAGCAACCACCCTAATATGGGAACCAGAACACTTTAAGATATTAAAAGGGGCCCTACTCCAAGCCCCTGTCCTTAGTTTACCTACTGAAGAGAAATTTAACCTGTTTGTCACTGAAAGAGGAGTGGTAACACAAAAGAATGGACCTGTTCAACAGCCAGTAGCCTATCTCAGCTAGGAACCTGACATGGTGTCTCAGGGGATGGTCCCACTGTTTGCAAGTAATTGCAACTATAGCCCTACTAGTCCCTGAGGCAATCAAAATCACCCTGGGAAGATACCTTATTGTCTATACTTCCCATGATCTTTCAGGAATTTTAAACACGAAAGGAGGACTATGGCTTTCAGACAATCGCCTTCTAAAATATCAGGTTTTACTTTTGGAAGGACCCATAACTCAGATAGAGGCCATGTCCCCCCCAGACTTATCATGGGAACAAATTCTTAGCTCCTGGTTCTCTGGTACCTCCTGGTGGAAAACATTATTAGTCTCTGTCATCACCATCATATTCATTGGCGTGTTCCTATGCTGTGGCATTTACTGTTACATTAATCTTATCCCAGTACTCATAACTTCTCTTATAGACCGCCCATCTCTCTTATAACTTTCTCTTATAGACCGCCCATCTCTCAAATGACCCTCCAGCCTATTACTTCTCAACCAGAATTTTACCGCAGACCCCTCGATGGACCCGATTTCTAAAAGGGAACTCCAAACTGCTTGCCCCACACTGACCCTTCCAGTTCGAAGCAGCCAGAGAGGTCGTTGCCCCCTTTCCTTACAACAGTAAGGAGTTCCTAAAACTAGAGCGGGGAATGAAGCCAGAACTGGGGACAGGCAGTTAGTGTAGAAATAGGGGGTCGGTCAGATCTAGGAAATGGGGGCCGTGAAAGCCATCTGCCTCTGGAAGTTGGAGACTGCCCTGGGAGAATGGAATGTCAAGGACCTGCAGAGCCCACTGATAACCAAATTTGCCTGCCCTTGTCAGGGACTACAGACAAGGAGATGCTAATTAATGCCCCTGGGCCCTTACCTACCTGAATCACCTTGGCCCTCCCCCTGCCCATCACTTCTCACTTTATGCAAAACCGGGCCTAATCACATAGGCAGGAAGGAAAGAGATAAAGGGGAAAGAACAGGAGAATAAAACCTATAAAAAGGACAAGATTTGCTCAATCCAATGGATTCTGCCTTTGGGTCCCCTTCTTCCACCAGGGAGAAGTCTGCTTTTATTTTTCTTTAATAAAGCTTACTTTCTACTCTTTAAAAAAAAGAAAAAAAAAAAAAAAAGCATTCTGGGGACTGGGGTTGTGGCTCAGTGGTAGACAGCTTGCTTTGCATATGTGAGACACTGGGTTCGATTCTCATCACCACATTAAATAAATAAATAAATAAATAAAATAAAGATATTGTGTCCATCTATAACTAAAGATATTAAAAAAAAAAAAAAAAAAAAAGCACTCTGGCCACCATATGGAAAACAGCTTAAAAGAGCATTTCCATGAGGAAAGAAACAGCGATTTAGACTAGGTAGATATCCTTGGAGTCACTAAAAAATGTACTGAATTAAGAAATGTACTTAATTCACCTGTGGAGGTGGCATCCACAGGACCTGATGACTGACAGAATTTGAAAAACAAGAAATGAAATTCTTAAGAAAGACTGCTCTTTACCATGAAATGAGTAGATAAATAAGGTATTTATTTCTTTTGAAGAAAAAGTGTTTTTGAGGGGGCAGAGTTTGTTTTTGCTTTGAGGTGAAGGTTTGACATGAATATCATTAGTTCATGTAACAATCCTACTTATTCCATCATTTTTCCACCCCTATAATCTTGAGTCATAAATATCTCTCATTCTAATACTCTCAGAGGAATGGGACAGAGATGTAGCTTAGTGGTAGAGTGCTTACCTAGAACCCATGAGGCCCTGGGTTCAATCATCAGTACTGTAAAACAAACAAACAAAACCCTCAGAGGGAATCCTGCTGAATGGGAAGTTTGTCCCAACTCAAAATATTCTGTGGCAAATACATCCTTTTTATCTGCCTTATTGGATTTAAAAAATACTTTTAGTCTGAATCCCTGGCTTTATTTTGGTAAATTTTGTTCCCTTACTATTATCCTTGGCTTCAGTGAAATTCTTTGTTTCTTTTTTCATTTGGTTTGGGGTTTTGTTTGTTGTTTAGGACTAGGGATTGAACCTAGAGGCACTTAACCACTAAACCACATCCCCAGCACTTTTTAAATTTTTATTTTGAGACAGGGTCACTACGTTTCTGAGGCTGGTTTTAAACTTGCAATCCTCCTGCCTCAGCCTCCTAAGTCATCTGGCTTATTTTGTTTTGTTTTTGTTGTTGTTGGAGATCAAACCCAGGGACTAGTGAATGTTAGGCAAGGGCTACATCACTGAGTTATAAATCCAGTCCCAAGTGAAAGAATTTATATGTGTTCATTATTGTACATGTAATCATTAGATGACCTGAACTATATCTATATATACTGAGGTGTAAAAGTCATAAGAAGACCAAACCAGTTATCCTCAAGAAGTGACTCTGAATACTGAACACTGATTTCTCCTCTCAATTTGTAATAATTATTTTCCTTATGTGATTTGCTTTGCATATGTAATATGATAAAGTTCATAATGCAGACGAGCTTTGTTTTAGCTGCCACTGAAAGTGGGCACATCTTTAAGTCTATTGGAAACAGTGACCCTGTTTCAACTTGACAATTTATGTATTAATGTTTTACACCAACTATCATTTCATTTCACTAGCCCACAAAGAAAAAAATTTCACCACTCCTGGAAGAAGCTGTTTTTGCTATGGTCTGAGGGTTTGTTCCTTAGCCCAAACTCATGTTGAAACTCAATTCCCAAAGACATATGTTAATGGTATTTTTTTTTTCTTTTTAAACAGTGAAAGAACATACAAAAATTATTACATGCTTAAAACATGGAAGAATTAGACTCTCTTAATGGTATTCAGAAGTGGAACCTTTGGAAGATAATTAGGATTAGATGAGGTCTTGAAGGTGGGGTTCCCATGATTGTATTAGTGACTTTATAAGACGAGAGACATAGAGACCCAAATTAGCACACTTGCTCTGTCCTGCCCTTGGTACCCTCTGCCACGTTATGATGCAACAAGAGGGCATTCACCAGATGCTAGTGCCAAGCTCCTGAACTTCCCAGTCTTGAGAATTTTTTTTTCCAGTACTTAGAACCAAACCCAGGACCTTGTGCATGCTAGGCAAGCACTGTACAACTCAGCTACACACTGAAACCCTGTTTAAATTTTGAGACAGGGTCTTACTAAACTGCCCAGGGTGGCCTCAAACTAGTAATCCTCCTGCCTTCAGCCTCCCAATTAGCTGGGGTTACAAGAGTACACCTCCAGGTCCAGCTTAAACACTATTTTTTATAAATCACCCAATCCATGGGCTGGGGAGATAGCTCAGTCGGTAGAGTGCTTGCCTCTCAAGCACAAGGCCCTGAGTTCGATCCCCAGCACCGCAAAAAAAAAAAAAAAAATACAGTATTCTAAAAGTCACATTGAGACAGGCATGATGGCCCAGGCTGTAATCCCAGCTATTTGGGAGGGAGGGGCAGGAGGACTGTCAAGTTTGAGGCCGGTCTGGGCAAAATAGTGAGACCCTGTCTCGAAATAAAATAAAATCAAGAAAAGGTCAGGGAGAGCACATGTCCTGCATGTGTGAGTCTCCAGCATTGAGAAAAATGAAGTCACAATTATCAATTAATTGCTGCCATTCTTAGAAAGTTATTAATTCTCTAACTTCATTCAACTGGCCATATTTTCTTGTAAAAAGAAAAAAAATTCAGTCACTGCCAGGGATTGAACTCAGGGCCTTGTGCATGATAGGCAAATGTTCTACCATTGAGCTACACCTGATCCCCTGCCCCAACCCCTACTTTTTTGAGATGGGAGTCTCACTCTGTTGCTTATGCTAATCTTGAACTCATGGGCTCAAATGATCCTCCTCAACCTCTCAAATAGCCTCTCAAATCTTGCTTATGCTGATCTTGAACTCATGGGCTCCAATGATCCTCCTCAGCCTCTCAAATAGCCTCTCAAATCTTGCTTATGCTGATCTTGAACTCATGGGCTCAAATGATCCTCCTCAGCTTCTCAAATAGCTCAAACTATAGGTATATGTCACCATTCCTGGCTTATAAGCTTTTTTAGTTTCTTTTTTATGACTTTTCAGTTTATTGCATGAAGGAGTTACAGTAGTCCAAGTTAAAAGTAGAGCCCACATGGTTGGTTATATTATACAAGCTGTGAGGTTCTTAAACTTGTTAGGAGGGACAGAAGGGAAACTACTCATTGCACAGAAATCCTCACTTAAGCTTCAGTGAGTCACAAGCAACTTAAAACCATGAACCTTCGCTGATTGTCCTTAGTTAGTCCAATCTACACCAGAAACTGGCATATGTTCTTGTGCTGGTCACCCCATAGCTGAATTACTTCTCCATATTCTGGATGCTCAATTACTGTACCATTATAGGCAAATTTCTTCTTAAAAGCCTTAACTAATTTCCTTTCATCATAATCATTAGCAATCCCTTAGACAGTAGTAAAGGTCTTTCTGCAGTTTTTCTACTGAATTCTTATATGGATATAATCTTCCAGCAGGAAGCAGGTCATCAACCTTACTTGCATCAGCAAAGGGATTCAAAGAGTGGAGGTTCTGGATTACAGATATACAATACTATTCATTTTTCCCAGTGAAAATGGCTTGAGGCAGAAGGTAGGCAGAGGGAACAGGGCTTTGGGAAACAAGAGGACTCAGAGGGAAAAGCTGCTGGGATCTTGATGGCAGCTCAGTTACTGGGAACTTTAGTTTTTATTATCTATTGAAATGTATTCTGTTGTAGGAGTTAAGGAGGTGAGACTGTAAAAAAGAGCCTGATTGTCCTCCAAAGAAACTATTTTCCAGACTGGGGTTGTAGCTCAGTGGTAGGGCGCTTGCCTAGCACGTGTGTGGCACTGGGTTCGATTCTCCACACCACATAAAAATAAATAGATAAAATAAAGGTATTGTGTCCATCTACAAGTGACAAATATTTTAAAAAGAGAAAGAAACCATTTTCCTTTGACAGCAAAGAAGCCTGGGGCCAGCAGGAGTGGTGTACTCACACTGAGCCTCTCAGCTGACAGTTGGTAGCTCTACCCACATGTCAGGCTGTTGAGGTGCAGCCAAGCTGCTGGGCAATGCTGACAAAGATGGGGTAGAGCTAGGGCAGAGATGGGAGCAGGAACTGCAGGGCCTGCAGTATACAGCTCTACCTGCCCCAGAGGGATTAGGGAAGGAAGCATCTGTGGCTGCAGTTGTAGCTGCAACCACTGCTCTCCAACCATTTTGTTGACAGCTACAGCTGTAAAGCAGGTAGAGTGACAGTTCACATCCTGCACTAGGCCAGGAAGACGTAGGGGACCGCTGAACTACAACTGATGTTACTGCAGCTTCCAGGATCCCACTGGAGACACCAGCAGTCCAAACTTCAGCCCTACCACTCCCAGGGAAGCTACGAGAGCTGTCAATCAAGTGGTCTCTTCTCTGGGTTGGGTGAGCTGAGAAAACCAGGGCTGCATCAAATACCTTGTGATTGCTCAAGGAGGCTCCAATTCTGCCACCACCTCTCCAGAAGCCAGGCAATGGCTCTGAGAGACTTCATTTCCGTTGGGGTAGGTTCAGGATGACCTGTGGCCACCCAGATGACTCCTTCTTGCAGCTGTTCTACATGTCTCTGCCCATCTTCAACTGTCCTCAATCGATTTGGCACTTTCCCCACCCATTACAGCCAGGGCATGCAGGTTCTGTATGCCAATGCACACTGACGTGACTAAGCAGAAAGTCTGCGGTTAGCAGACATTAAACTGCACTTGCTTAGAACAGCACATGCTTGCAAGCACACATACACATGCAAACCCTCTCCTGTACCCCTCCTCTCTTTTTAAAGTGGTACTGGTAATTGAGACCAGGAGCACTATGCCTTGGAGTTTCATCCCCAGACCTTTTTAAAATTTCATTTTGAGACAAGGTCTCACTAATTGTTCAGCTTGAACTCAAATTTGCCATACTACCTCCACCTCCACAATAAGTGGGATTATAGGCATGCAATACCGTGCCTGGCTCCACAAGTTTTCTCTATATAAGCAAGTACCCTTCTCAGTCTCATCTGGTCAGCATGGGACCTTCATCCTGTGCACTTCCCCCCTGTGCTATAGCACAGGTTCCATATAAAGCCTAGTTCAGATGGTTCTATTGTCTTCTGGTGATTTTTATCTCTGGTAAAGTGGTTTGACCAAGAGATGGTAACATCAAGGGCTGCCAGCCCTGAGAACATCTAGCAGCCAGACAGCAGTGAAGAGCAGTAGACAACTGAGAGCTGAGAACTGCAGAAGAGGTTCAGCTGACAGAAAAAACTGCTGCTAGCCACAGCTGCTGAGGAGTTACCTAAAAGCAGATGGGAAAGCTGTTGTCACCAGCTGTTCAGAACCACTGGTACCCAGGCCATTAAGAATACACCAAGAGCTGAGGAGAGTTACTGACACTCCTGCTCAGATTCATGATTTCTATTGGAATTGAGCAAAAGAACCCTCAGCCAATTGGCAACATGTAATCCACTCATTTCCTGAGAGTCTATGGTTAAAATGATTCAACACAAATTATCAAATAAGTCACCACTTTAACTTTCTTTTTGGTATTGGGGATCGAACCCAGAGCCTTGCATAGGCTAGGTAAAGTGCTCTACCATAAACCACACACTCAGCCCTCTTCTAACTTTTTGTTTTTTAAAAACATATATTCACAGGAAGTTTTCAATCTAATATAAGGAATAGTAGAAATGAAGGAAATAGACAAGAGAAAATCAATACAGAAAGTCAACACAACCAAAAGTTAGTCCTTTGAGGAGCTGGGTGCAATGGCATATGCCTGCAGTCCCAGCTACTTAGGAGTTTAAGATCAGCCTTAAAAAAATTTTTTTTTGTTGTTAAAGTTGGTCTCCTGAAAAGATTAACAAATATTTGACAAAGTTTTATCTAAACTGACCAAGGAAAAAAAGATGCAAATTACTAAAATCATAAATTAAAGATGGATATAACTACTGACTTTGCAAAACAAAAAGGAAAGTAAGGGAAATTTATACAATTTGGATGAAGTGGGCAAAATCCTACAAAGATACAAACTACTAAAGTTAAGAAATAGAAAATCTTAAATTGGTACTGGGGATTGAACCCAGGGGTGCTCTACTACTGAGCTACATTCCCAGCCCTTTCTATTTTTTATTTTGAGTCAGGGTCTCACTAAGTTGTCCAGGCTGACCTTGGATCTTCCTGCCTCAGACTCCATAGTTACTAAGATCATAGGCGTATGCCACCACACCCAGCTAAGATAATGAACTTTAAAACTTTACAAAAAGAAAAACCCAGGCCTAGATGGCTTCATTGGTGAATTCTATCTTTCTGTTTTGCTTTGTTTTTTGTAGTTCTGGGGATTGAACCCAGGGCCTTGCACATGCTAGGCAAGTACCCTACTAATGAGATACATTCCCATAGTATACTATTCTATAGATTTAATTTTATTTGTTTGTTTATCTATCTATTTATTTATTTTACCATGAATTGAATCCAAGGGTACTTAACCACTGAGATACATCCCTACCCCCTTTATTTATTTATTTATATTTTCAGACAGGGTCTCACTAAGCTGTTCAGGTTGGCCTCACCTGTGATCCTCCTGCCTCAGTCTTCCAAGTAGCTGAAATTACAGGCATGTGCCACTACACCTGCTTCTCTACAAATCTTTCAAAAGTGAATACCAATTCTTCACAAACTGTTTCAAAAATATAAAAGGAGAAATAACTTTCCAACTTTGGAGAGCAGGCTATGTCCTACTGAGTTACTCTAAGTTGCACAGAATAGTTTTCAGCTGTGCACAGTGGCACTTGGCTGTAATCCCAGTGACTAAGGAGACCGAGGCAAGAGGATCACAAATTCAAAGCCGGTCTCAGCAACTTAATAAGGCCCTAAGCAACTCAGAGAGACCCTATCTGAAAATAAAAAATAAAAAGGGCTAGGGATGTGGAGCAGTGGTAAAGCAACACCAGGTTCAATCCCCACTACCAGAGAGAGAGAGACAGAGAGAGAGAGAGAGAGGCAGTTTTCAGACTATATGTAGCCCTGATTAAATTACTCTATTTAATAAAGCAGTAGTTGTCCTGACCTACTCCATTTTGAGTACAAGTGCTAAGGCAGAATGACTTGGTAACTTGTCTAGGTAAACATAATCAATCACCAGAAGGTGAACATACAGAACTTATAAAAAGAGTAATCTGCCACCCCCAGTTGCACAGCACAATCATAAGGCACAGAGTGATAAGTTAATTGTGCTGATAAAATGTGACCACCTGTAAATATCAAATTAAATCAGAGAAGCACATGGATGCATGGGTGTATTAAACCCATATTAGGGAAACCAGCCCTGTGAATTTATCAAACACACCAAAACACTGAATGATGCAATTCAACACCTGAAATATAAAAGGAAGGGCACCTAAGACTCTACTATGGTGGCACATACTGACCCATTAGTCATTATAACAGACCATCCAGTGAAGATGTCCCAGGGCTTCAGTTCAGCTCCATCTCCCTGCTTGGCATGGCCTACTTTGAAACCGCCTGCCATCTGGACCCTTGGTTTGAACAAGTTTTGCACCCTGAACTAATTGTCCCCTTGCCTTGAGTAGCCTGAACAGCTCTGTACCTTGAGCAGATTCCATGCCTCCCAACAAATTCTTTGTTGGGTTTAGAAATCTTTTTTTTTCCCCATGCCACACTAAGGATTGAACCTATGGTGCTCCTCTACTGAGCTACATCCCAAGTCCTCTGTTGTTTTAATATATTTAATATATTTTGAGACAGGGTCAATGTTGTGGAGGCTGGCCTTGAACTTGGGATTCTCCTGGTCCCAGCTTCCTAAGAGTGGCATGGGCCACTGCTTTGGCTGGGTAGGTAATCTTTATCCTACCACCTGTGGTAACTCTTTTCCATTCTGTATCAGCTTTCTGCCTTTGCCTTCAGTTCTGTCTCTTTAAAACCTGTGGTCATTGTTAACCCTTTCTTAGCTGTTCTGTAACCTACATATCATTGTGTAAAGTGTGATGTGTGACTTGAGTGTTACAGATATTAGTAATTAAGATTAGAATGGAATAAAAAAACTTATTTTCATGCTTCTGATATCAAATGAACCATTGGCTTGGTGAATAAAAGTCAATGAAATAAAAGTGATGTAGCTTGTGAATTTATTTTTATCCAATAAATACTGACACTAGAAAAACACAAATGTGTCCAGTCTGTGTTGGCACAGCTTGCTCATAACACAAGTTCTACAATGCCACTATTACTCTGATACCAAAACTGTTGGCTACCAGGCAGGCACTTGAAAGAGCAAGCTCTTACGTTTATGGAGGAAAGCTGCTGGACCTTTAAATGACTCAATGTGCCTTCAAAGTTGTTTTGTTTGACCAGTTAAAATTCTTTGCAGAAATTTACAAGGAACCAGTCAAAACTGCCAAGTCACTCTTACTCACTGTTTTAAGGTGACCTAGAATAAATTTTACTTACTAAATTACAAAATTCTCTGCCCAGAGGCATTTGTGTCTGATATTTTTTTAAAAAACATATATGACCTCAAACTGAGCATGTTTAGAAATGTGCCCACCTCTGCATGTGATGAGCCTTTATAATATGAATATGTATGATTTTCCCCAATAAGAGTCCCTTGCTTTCTTTGTTTAGAGAGAACACTACTTTGAGAATCATTTTCAGTGTTCTGACTTACTGCAAGTAACAACCCTTTTGCAGCTTTCATCTCCTGGTTGTGGATATTGGTTTTGTGAACATCAAGAGGTAAACCCATTGTGTTTAGTTACAAAATCAGATAAAGACATCACAATAAAGATGCATCTCTACAAGGGGGCATTCCAGCCAGTGTTACGGTTCGAATGCCTGAGAGCAAGGTTGTTGATGGTGTAAATTCCAGTCTGGACCAGAAGACCTGAGAACCAAGAACTCCAAGGGCAGGAAAAGATGGATGATGGTCCAATTTGAGCAATAAGGCAAAGATAATTCAACTCTCCTCTAACTTTTTTCTATTTAGAATCCCAAAGGATTAGATAATGCCCACTCATATTTAAGAGGGACATCTGCTTTGTTCAGTTCAATTCAAATGTTAATGTCTTCCAGAAACACTCTTACAGCAAACTGTTAGTAGGTTTTTTGTTGCTGGGACCAAAACAAAAACAAAAACAAAAAAACCTTAAAGGACAAAAGATTTATTTTGGCTCACAGTTTCAGAGGTGTCCCTTCATGGTCACTTGGCAGAACTGCTATAGGCTTGTGATCAGGCAGAATATCATGGCAGGGAGTGTACTGTAGGGCAAAACTGGTCACCCACTGGCAGTCAGGAAGCCAAGGGCCAGGAACAAAATATACCTTCAAAGAAAGGCACACCCCCAGTCTCCAGTGACCCATCTCTTCCAACTGGGCCCTACCTCCCAAAATTTTCACCACCTTCCAATAGCACTGCCAGCTGGGGGCAAATCAAGCCTCCAACACATGAATCTTTGGAGACATTCCAGATCCACAGGAACACCCAGAAATAATGTTTCTATTATTTAGAAATAATGTTTATCTAGGCATCCATTGGTCAAGTCAAATTGACATATAAAATTAACCATCACAGACTGCAATACTCCTCAAATTGATCTACAGATTCCAAGTAATCCTTACAAAAACCCCAGCTTGGGCTGGGCACAGTGACCTTTGCCTATAATCCCAGCAACTCAGGAGGATGAGGCAGGAGGATCACAAGTTTGAGGTCAGCCTCAGGAATTTAGTGAGACCTTCAGCAACTTGGCAAGACCTTATCTCAAAATAAAAAAATAAATAAAGAGGATTGGGGATGTAGCTCAGTGGTAAAGTACCCCTGGGTTCAATCCCCAGTACACACACACACACACACACACACACACACACACACAGGTATATCTGTGCAAAAATTGACAGACTGGTCCTAAAATTAATAAGGAAATTCAAATTCTAAAATAGCCAAAACAATCTTGAAAAAGAACAGAATTGGAAGACTCACACTTCCTAATCTCAAAATTTACTACAAAACTAAAGTATTTGAGGCAGTGAGGAACCAGCATATGGATAAACAGACAGATTTATTGAACAGTTTTGAGACCAAAAATAAATCCACATGCTTCTGGTCCATTAATTTTCAAAAGAGTGGGCTGCAGCTGTAGCTCAATGGCAGACTCCTTGCCTAGCATGGGTTCGATCCTTAACACTGCAAAAAAATAAACAAAACAAAGGCATTCTGTCCATCTACAACTACAAATAAACAAACAAAAACAAAACAAATTTAAAATTGTTTTTTCAGGTTGGGGTTGTGGTTCAGTGGTACAGCACTTGTCTAGCACATGTGAGGTACTGGGTTCAATCCTCAGCACCACATAAAAATAAATAAATAAATAAATAGATAGATAGATAAAGACTTTTTTTAAAAGAATGCTTTAAAAATTATTCAAAAAAGTGCCAAGACAACTCAATAAGGAAAGAATAATCTTTTCAACACATCGTACTCATTCAACTGTGTATCCACATGTAAAAGGAAGACTATGATGGTCAATTTTAGGTTTCAACTGCATCAAAAGATGCTAACATGGGTAAGGATGTGGGGAAAAAGGTACACTCATGCATTGTTGCGGGGACAGCAGATTGGTGCAACCACTTTGGAAAGCAACCAACAGGCCAAGCACAGACGCCATCACTGAGGGACCCCGCCTGACCCCTGCACCGGGGGCGGTGCCATCACCAGTCGGTCACAGTTGCAGAGCGAGCTGGCGGGTGAGTAAGGTAACCTGCACCGTGGAGGTAGCAGGTGGGCATCCAAACCACCTGCCTTGCAGAGCTAGGCGGCCAGCAGGCAGCCCGCCCAACCACCAGGCCAAGCACAGACGCCATCACTGAGGGACCCCGCCTGACCACCACACCAAGGTCTGTTGCCATCGCGGAGCAAGCAAATGCAGCCATTGAATGATGAGATGAAAGAGCAAATGCAGGCATTGAATGATGAGATGAAAGAGCAAATACAGCCATTGAATGATGAGATGAAAGAGCAAATGCAGCCATTGAATGATCACACCAATCGACAGTTAAAAGAGCAAATACAGGAAGCAAAAGATCATTTCAATAAAGAGTTAGAGATGTTGAAAAAAAACCAAACAGAAATCCTTGAAATGAAGGAAACAATAAACCAAATTAAAAACTCCATAGAAAGCATAACCAATAGGATAGAACAACTGGAAGACAGAAACTCAGATATTGAAGAAAAAATATTTAATCTTGAAAACAAAGTTAACCAAATAGAGAAGATGGTAAGAAATCATGAACAGAATCTACAAGAATTATGGGATATCATGAAAAGGCCAAATTTAAGAATTATTGGGATTAAGGAAGGCTTAGAGAAACAAACCAAAGGAATGAACAATCTATTCAATGAAATAATATCAGAAAATTTCCCAAATCTGAAGAATGAAATGGAAAATCAAGTACAAGAGGCTTATAGGACTCCAAATACACAAAATTAAAACAGACCCACACCAAGTCACATTATAATGAAAATACTGAACATACAAAATAAAGACAGAATTTTAAAGACTGCGAGAGAAAAGAATCAAATTACATTCAGGGGGAAACCAATACGGATATCAGCAGATTTTTCAATCCAGACCCTAAAAGCTAGAAGGGCCTGGAACAACATTTTTCAAGCCCTGAAAGAAAACGGATGCCAACCAAGAGTCTTATACCCAGCAAAACTTACCTTCAGATTTGACAATGAAATAAAATCCTTCCATGATAAACAAAAGCTAAAAGAATTTACAAAAAGAAAGCCAGCATTACAGAACATTCTCAGCAAAATATTCCATGAGAAGAGATGAAAAACAATGATGCAAATCAGCAAAGGGAGGAACTACCCTAAAGGAACAACCAAATAAAGGAGAAATCAAGTTGTGTCAAAAAAAAAAAAAAAAAAAATGAGCCAAATGATCAGGAATACAAATCATATCTCAATAATAACCCTGAATGTTGATGGCCTGAACTCATCAATCAAAAGACACAGACTGACAGATTGGATTAAAAAGAAAGATCCAACAATTTGCTGCCTGCAAAAGACTCATCATCTCATAGAAAAAGATTCCCACAGACTAAAGGTGGAAAGATGGGAAAAAATATACCATGCACATGGATACAGCAAAAAAGCCGGAGTATCCATTCTCATATCAGATACTGTGGACTTCAAGCCAAAGTTAGTCAGAAGGGATAAAGAAGGACATTTCATACTGCATAAGGGAAGCATAAATCAGCAAGACATAATAATCATAAATATCTATGCCCCAAACAGTGGCTCATCCATGTATGTCAAACAAATCCTTCTCAATTCCAGAAATCAAATAGACTGCAACACAAAAATACTAGGTGATTTTAACATACCTCTCTCACCACTGGACAGATCTTCCAAACAAAAATTGAAGAAGGAAACCATAGATCTCAATAATACAATCAATAATTTAGACTTAATGGACATCTATAGAATATACCATCCAACAAAGAGCAGATACACTTTCTTCTCAGCAGCACATGTATCCTTCTCTAAAATAGACCATATTCTATGTCACAAAGCTAATGTTAGCAAGTACAAGAAGATAGAGATACTACCTTGTATTCTATCAGATCATAATGGATTCAAATAAGAAATAAATGACAGAGTAAAAACCAGAAATTACTCCAACACCTGGAGATTAAATAATATGCTATTGTATGATGAATGGATAACAGAAGACATCAGGAAGGAAATTAAAAAATTCTTAGAGGTAAATGAGAACAAAGAAACATCATATCAAAATCTCTGGGACACTATGAAAGCAGTACTTAGAGGAAAATTTATTTCATTGACTGCATTCAATAAAAGAAGAAAAAAATCAACAAATTAATGACCTAATACTGCAGCTCAAGTCTTAGAAAAGAAGAACAGAGCAACACCAAAAGTAGTAGAAGACAAAAAATAGTTAAAATCAGAGCTGAAATTAACGAAACTGAAACAAAAGAAACAATAGAAAAAATTGACAAAATAAATAGTTGGTTCTTTGAAAAAATAAACAAAATTGATAAACCCTTAGTCACACTAACAAAGAGAGGGAGAGAGAAAACCCAAATTACTAAAATTCGGAATGAACAAGGAAATATCACAACAGACACGAGTGAAATACAAAACATAATGAGAAGCTATTTTGAAAATCTATACTCCAACAAAATAGAAAATCTCGAAGACATCAACAGGTTTCTAGAGACATATGAATTACCTAAACTGAACGAGAGGAACATACACAATTTAAATATATCAATTTCAAGTAATGAAATAGAAGAAGTCATCAAAAGCCTACCAACAAAGAAAAGTCTGGGACCAGATGGGTTCTCAGTTGAGTTCTACAAAACCTTTAAAGAAGAGCTCATTCCAATACTCCTCAAAGTATTCCATGAAATAGAAGAAGGAGGGAACCCTCCCAAACTCATTCTATAAAGCCAATATTACCCTGATACCTAAACCAGACAGAGACACATCGAGGAAAGAAAATTTAGACCAATATCCTTAATGAACATCGACGCAAAAATTCTCAACAAAATTTTAGCAAATCGCATACAAAAATATATTAAAAAGATAGTGCACCACAATCAAGTGGGTTTTATCCCAGGGATGCAAGGTTGGTTCAACATCCGGAAATCAATAAATGTCATTCAACATATCAACAGACTTAAAGTTAAGAATCACATGATTATTTCAATAGATGCAGAAAAAACATTTGATAAAATACAGCATCCCTTCATGCTGAAAACACTAGAAAAAATAGGGATAGTGGGAACATTCCTTAACATTGTAAAGGCCATCTACGCTAAGCCCATGGGCAATATCATTCTAAATGGTGAAAAACTGAAAGCATTCCCCCTAAAAACTGGAACAAGGCAGGGATGCCCTCTTTCACCACTTCTATTCAACATCGTCCTTGAAACTCTAGCCAGAGCAATTAGACAGACCAAGGAAATTAAAGGGATATGAATAGGAAAAGAAGAACTCAAACTATATCTATTTGCTGATGACATGATTATGTATTTAGAGGAACCTGGAAATTCCAGCAGAAAACTTTTAGAACTCATAAGTGAATTCATTAACGTAGCAGGATATAAGATCAATGCTCACAAATCCAATGCATTTTTATACATAAGTGATGAATCTTCAGAAAGAGAAGTTAGGAAAACTACCCCATTCCCAATTGCCTCGAAAAAAATAAAATACTTGGGAATCAATCTCACAAAAGAGGTGAAAGACCTCTACAATGAAAACTACAGAACACTAAAGAAAGAAATTAAAGAAAATCTTAGAAGTTGGAAAGATCTCCCATGTTCTTGGATAGGCAGAATTAATATTGTCAAAATGGCCATACTACCAAAAGTGCTATACAGATTCAATGCGATTTCAATTAAAATCCCAATGACGTATCTCACAGAAATAGAGCAAGCAATCATGAAATTCATTTGGAAGAATAAGAAAACTAGAATAGCTAAAGCAATCCTTAGCAGGAAGAGCGAAGCAGCGGGTATTGCAATACCAGACCTTCAACTATATTACAAAGCAATAGTAACAAAAATGTCATGGTATTGGTACCAAAATAGACAGGTAGATCAATGGTACAAAATAGAGGACACGGACACAAACCCAAATAAATACAATTTTCTCATACTAGACAAAGGTGCCAAAAACATGCAATGGAGAAAAGATAGCCTCTTCAACAAATGGTACTGGGAAAACTGGAAATCCATATGCAACAGAATGAAACTAAACCCCTATCTCTCACCCTGCACAAAAACCAATTCAAAATGGATCAAGGACCTTGGAATCAGACCAGAGACCCTGCATCTTATAGAAGAAAAAGTAGGTCCAAATCTTCAACATGTCGGCATAGGATCAGACTTCCTGAACAGGACTCCCATTGCACAAGACATAAAAGCAAGAATCAATAACTGGGATAGATTCAAACTAAATAGCTTTCTCTCAGCAAAGGAAACTATCAGTAATGTGAAGAGAGAGCCTACAGAGTGGGAGAATATCTTTGCCACTCATACTTCAGATAGAGCACTAATTTCCAGAATCTATAAAGAACTCAAAAAACTCTACACCAAGAATACAAATAACCCAATCAACAAATGGGCTAAGGAAATGAACAGACACTTCACAGAAGAAGATCTACAAACAATCAACAGATACATGAAAAAATGTTCACCATCTTTAGTAATAAGAGAAATGCAAATCAAAACTACCCTAAGATTCCATCTCACCCCAACTAGAATGGCAATTATCAAGAATACAAGCAACAATAGGTGTTGGTGAGGATGTGGAGAAAAAGGTACACTCATACATTGCTGGTGGGGTTGCAAATTAGTGCAGCCACTCTGGAAAGCAGTGTGGAGATTCCTCAGAAAGCTTGGAATGGAACCACCATTTGACCCAGCTATCCCACTCCTTGGTCTATACCCAAAGGACTTAAAGTCAGCATACTACAGAGATACAGCCACATCAATGTTCATTGCTGCTCAATTCACAATAGCCAGATTGTGGAACCTAGAGGCCCTTTAATTGATGAATGGATAAAGAAACTGTGGCATATATACACAATGGAATATTACTCTGCCATAAAGAATGATAAAATTATGGCATCTGCAGGCAAATGGATGAAATTGGAGAATATGATGCTAAGTGAGATAAGCCAATCTCAAAAAACCAAAGGACGAATGATCTCGCTGATAAGTGGATGATGACATATAATGGGGGGTGGGAGGGGTTAGTGTTAGGGTTAGGTTTAGGGTTAGGGTTAAGGACGGTGGCAAGAATGGAGGAAGGAAGGACTGTATAGAGGGAAAAGAGGGGGGGGAGGGGTGGGGGGGAGGGAAAAAATAACAGAATGAATCAAACAACATTACCCTATGTAAATTTATGATTACACAAATGGTATGCCTTTACTCCATGTACAAACAGAGAAACAACATGTATCCCGTTTGTTTACAATAAAAAATAAATAAATAATTAAATTATAAAAGAGAAAAAAAAGTATTAAATTTTCTTTGGTAGCAATGTAAAAAAAAAAAATGTTCCTAGGGACTACTGAGATGGTAGAGATTACACAGATCATAGTGTGTATTCAGGATTTAGAGCCTAATCAGTTACTACTTGGGTAATAGCAATTATGCTAAACTTAGAGGCTTTCAGTAGTCATAGAGGCTACAAAAAAAAGTACTCTTATAATTCAATAATAAAGACAGATAATCTGATTTTTAAAATATGTAAGAGATTTTAATAGACAGTTCTTAAAAAATAAACGAATGGTCAATAAGCACATGACAACATGCTCAAAATTAACCATCAGGGAAATGCAAAATGAAACCACAATGAGATACCACTTCACACCAACTAGAATGGCTATAATAAAGATATGTGTTAGTGAAGGTGTGGAGAAACTAGACCCCTTATTTACTTCTTGTGGGACTGTAAAGTGTTGTAATCATTTTGGAAAAGAATTTGATAGTTCCTGAAAAGGTTAAACATAGTCAGGTACAATGGTGCACACCTCTAATTCCAGAGACTCAGGAGACTGAGGCAGGAGGATGGTAAGCTCGAGGCTAACCTCAAAAGTTCAAGGTCGGCCTAGGTAACTTAGCAAAATCCCACTTCAATATAAAAACTAAAAGTTGGGCATGGTAGTGCACACCTGTAATTCCAGCAACTCAGGAAGGTGAGGGAGGAAGAGTGCAAGTTGTAGGTCAGCCTCTGCAACTTAGCGAGACCCTGTCTCAAACAATAAAAAGGGTTAGGAATGTACCTCACTGACAGAGAACCCCTGGGTCCAATTCCCAGTGCTGAGGGGGAAAAAAAGGTTGAACCTAGTTAATACATGACTTAGCAACTCTACTCCAAGGTATATATGAAAGAGAAATAAAACATGATCCACAAAAAAAAGTGTACACAAATGTTCACAGCAAAATTATTCATAATAGCCAAATTGTGGAAATTACCCACATGTTCCTCAACTGATAAATGAATAAACAAAATAAAAGGTGAGGAACAGGAACAGTCTAAAATGAAGGGCAGCTGAAGCCCAGGGAATGAAAGCTTTGGCAAATCACATTATTTGAACAGACAGAACGATTCTAAATGTTTGAGTTTCCAACGGGCTAGATCCTACTGATTTAAGACCAATTTAAGGGATTTTTCTAAGAGTATTTTGACTGACTACAGGGGACAGTGCTTGCCCAAACTCTCCCTCCAACCAAAGCTAATGGATCTAGTGGGGGCATAAGACCCCTGGATATTCCAACCCAGAGGCTGGTGTGGTAGGAAGAATAATGACCCCCAAAGATGTCCATGTCCTAATCTCTGGAACCTGTCAATAAGGCAAAAGAGACTGTGTAGATGTGATTAATTTAAAGATCTAGAGATGGGAAGAAGTATCCTGGATTATCCCTGTGGGCCAACTGAAATCACAAGGGTCCTGATAAGAGAAGAAGAAGAGTCAGAGATGTGATGACTGATGCAAAGGGTTGGAGTAATAAAGGGCCAATTCGAGGAACATGGGCAGCCTCTAGAGGCCACAAGGGGAGAACAAAACACATAGTCCTAGAGCCTTTAGAACAAATGCAGCCGTGCCAAAACCTTGATTTTAACCCCATGAGGCTCATTTTTAACCTCAAATCTCCATAACCATAAGATAATGTATTTCTGTCGTTTAGAGTCACAAAGTTTATAGTAATGTGCTATAGTAGCAACAGGAAACTAGTATAGTGGGTCAGTAACCTATAAAGTAGATAAATTGGCCTATTTTCCAATCTCGGCAATCTGATTCTAAGCATTGAGACTCTTGACAGCAGGAGGTAAACTGATGGAGATGTGCTTGCCACGGGCATGAGGTGAAGTTAAGAATAACGAAGACTATGAGACAAACAAAGCAAGAAGCCAGTACTTAAATTTAAGCTTAAGGCCTTGTGCCTGATGGTTTCTTAATTGCCTTCCTCAGCAATATACACCTTTTCAAGAACTCTCCCTAATCTAAATGTAGCAATGAATGAGTCCACTCCTTTCAAAAAGAGATCAATTAGAATCAAGGTCTCACACACAGCCTGCCTTTTAAACTAGATCTTCTGAGGGAACTTCCAACCACCCTACTTTATTATTCAAGCTTTACTTATTACTGGGAATGATCTGGACATTTGGAAGAACCTCGTTAACCACATATACTACTATTATAAAAACATTCCTTCTATAACATTCCTTAATAACTGCAGTGAATAAAATAAGGTAATCTGTAATTCACAGGTGCCAAGATACAACTGCCCAAATATTTATTATCCATAAGGATAGAGAGCACAATAAAATTCTGATGCAACCATATGAAAATAAAATTATTTTTCACCAAATCACATCTTGATTCTTACCATGTAAGGATCCACAGAAAGATAAAGAGTTCTAACTTGTACTTGTCCTTCATTAATATCATCTGGTATACTGACTTCTTCCACTCTGAAATTCTCTGCCACTGGATTACCATTTTTTCCTAAAATATCAGGCAAAAATATAAAGTCAAGGGGCTGGGGTTGTAGCTTAGTGGTAGAGTGCTTGCCTAGCATGTGTGAGATACTGGGTTCAATCCTCAGAACCACATAAAAATAAATAAAATAAAATAAAGGTATTGTGTCCATCTACAACTAAAAATTTATTTTAAAAATACACACATATATATACATACATACATATATATATGCTATATATATAAATATATACATATAAAGTCAAAAAGTCACTTCCCTATACAGTTACTATTTTTAAAATCACTTGGGATTCAGAGCACTCCCTTTTAAAACAGGCAAGAATAAATCTATATCGTCTTGTAATTTCTCTGACATTATAGCAATGACTCAGAATAGTCTCAAGCAGTGTTCATCACTCTTGATACTCTCCAAGAAGTTCTTTTGAAAGAGTGCTGTAAACTTCAAATTTTATTTTTTTAAATGATTATAGGTAAATCACCTCACCTGTTTTAAAAATTCAGAAGGATTTCAAAGAGCATAAAATCACACTCAGCGTTCTTTTATGTGGTGCTGAAGATTGAACCCAGTGCCTCACATGTGCTAAGTAAGGGCTCTACCACTGAGCTACAACCCCAGTCCACAAAAGGAAACTTAAATGAACATTAAAAACATTTTTAAAATCAACAAATTAGAAATATTGTGGCAGGAGAAAAGTCTGTAAGCAGAAAATGTCATTACTAAAAGTTTACTCAGTTTTGATGACATTTAACATAAGCAAACTACTTATTTAAGAATCATCAAATTTCTAGGGTGGAAATAAAATGTAAAGATCTCCTCCCTCCCCCAGCGCTGGGGATTGAACCCATATGTGATCTACCACCGAGCTATATCCTCTGCCCTATTTATTTTGAGATAGGGTCTTACCAAGTTGCCTAGGCTGGCCTCAAACTTGGGATTCTCCTAGTCAGCCTCCCAAGTAGCTGGGATTTAGAATGTAAGGATCTTATTCTAACTGCCCACTTTTCTAAAACCAAGGTCAAAAAAGTTACATGACTTCCTCAGATCATACAGTAGATGAGTAGTAAAACCAAGGCAACAGCGGGCACAAATTTTTCAGGTTACTTTCATACTTAAGATTCTATGATTTGGTTAGAAGTAACTCTAATATAAGTGAGTATATTTCACATAAAACAGAAAAACAAATTTTAAGAATCAATAATACCACAGGGCGCAGTGGTGCATTCTTGTAATCCCAGGGACTCGGGAGGTTAAGGCAGGAGGATCTTGAGTTCAAAGTCAGCCTCAGCAAAAGTGAGGCACTAAGAAACTCAGTGAGACCCTGTCTCTAAATAAAATACAAAAAAAAGGGGGGGGGGGACTGGGATGTGGCTCAGTGGTCAAGTGCCCCTGAGTTCAATCCCCAGCACCACTCCCACACACACACAAAAAAAAATCAACGCTACCTCCAGGTCTGGTGGCATACGCCCGTAATCCCAGTAATTTGGGAGGCTAAGGCAGGAGGATACAAATTTAAGACAAGCCGCAGCGATTTAGCAAGGCCCTAAGCAACTTAGTAAGATCCTGTCTCAAAATAAAAAATAAAAAAAGGTTGAGGATGTTGCTCAGTGGTTAAGTCCCTCTGGGTTTAATCCCTGGTACCCCTCCCCTGAAAAAAATTCAATAATACCTACTATAAGAAAAAATACAGCTGGGTGCAGTGGCGCACACCTGTAATCCCAGTGGTTTAGAGGGCTGAGGCAGGAGGAACTTAAGTTCATAACCAGCCTCAGTTACTTAGCAAGGCCCTAAGCAACATAGTGAGACACTGTCTCAAAATAAAATGTAAAAAGGACTGGGGATGTGGCTCAGTGGTTAATCACCCTTGGTTTCAATATCCAATAAAACCTCTCCCAAAATAAAAAACCACTCTTATTTGTAATATGTGGTTTTCAAATGTTATGATTCTAAAATACCCTGTCTCATCGACAATGGTCTTGATAAGTTGTCGTTTGAAAAAGTATTACATTGTTTAGAGTTTCTTCTATTATATCGTCTTTTTAAAAAAAATTTTTGTTGTGGTTGATGGGCCTTTATTTTATTCATTTATTTACATGTGGTGCTGAGAATCAAACCCAGTGCCTCACATGTGCTAGCAAGTGCTCTACCACTGAGCCACAACCCCAGTCCTATTATATTGTCTTAATATTTTACTACCTTAGTTTACCATTATTAATAGCATATTACTTTTTATTCCTCCATATTCATTAGCAATTATCAAAAACTACAATTATTCATTCATTACAAATACCTACCAGGTCGGGAATTTAATACCACTCGTTGTACAATCATCACTGTGCAGTTGACTCACCAGATTTCTTTATGAAATAATTCCTACAAATAGAAAAATGTTTAAATCACAAGAAAGATCTAAAGTATTTGTTATGCTTGGATCCGGAATGTCCCCCAAAGGCTTGGTCCCCAGTGCAACAATGTTCAGAGGTGGGGCTGTTAGGAAACGACTGGGTCTCAAGAGCTCCGACTTCATCAGCACACGCTCTCTCTCTGCTTCCCAGACGCCCTGAGCCGAGCAGCCTTCCTCCTTCACGACCTTCTGCCATGATGCTGTCTTGCCTGGAGGGCTAAAGCAATGGGGCCAGCTCACATGGACCGAAACCTCTGAAACCATGAGCCACAACAAATCTTTCCTCCTTTGAGTTGTTTATATCGGGTATATTGTTCACAGTGACAAAAAGCTAACAGCAGTCAACAACTTAAAAAAGAAATCCACTTGTGCTTCTGAATAGAGAGGAAAAATAAATATTTGGGATCTAAAAGAGATATACTTTCCTGTCAGAGTTTGCCTCCTAAAGCAAATATATGAAGAAAAACTAAATTCAGTTAGAATTCTTAGCTAATAGGAACAATTTTACTTAAGACTGAAGGAGGCAAAGTGATTTGGCCTTACACAATTCAAGCACATTTCATCTTCATACCACCATGATTAAGCATCCTAGAATGGCTTGATCTAAGGAAAAATATGGGGGCTGGAATTGGGGCTTAGTGGTAGTGCTTGCCTAGCATGTGTGAGGCACTGGGTTTAATTCTCAGCACTGCATATAAATAAGTAAATAAATAAATAAAATAAAGGTCCATCAAGAACTAAAAAAATTTTTTAAAAAGAAAAATGATATATTCCTCCAGAGATACCTAGTTAATCTAGAGGCAAAATAAAAAACACTAACTGGTTAACTGAGATATAATCAATATTTTTATTTTTATTTATTTATTTTTTTGGTACTGGTGTTGAACTCAGGGACACTTGATTACTGAGCCACATCCCCAGTCCTATATTTTGTATTTTATTTAGAGACAGGTCCTCTCTAAACTGCTGAGACTGGCTTTGAACTTGCAATTCTCCTGCCTCCGCCTCCCAAGCCGCTGAGATTACAGGTGTGTGCCACCATGCCCAGTTATAATCAAATTTTTTATTGTAAACAAATGGGGTAGAAGTTGTTTCTGTCTGTACATGAAATAGAGGCATACCATTTGTATAATCATACATTTACATAGGGTAATGGTATTTGATTCATTCTGTTATTTTTTCCCTTCCCCCCACCCCTCCCTTCCCTTTTTTCCCTCTATACAGTTCCTCCTTCCTCCATTCTTGTCTCCCTCCCACCCCCATTATGTATCATCAACTGCTTATCAGCGAGATCATTCGTCCTTTGGTTTTTTGAGATTGGCTTATTTCACTTAGCATGATATGCTCCAATTTCATCCATTTGCCTGCAAATGCCATAATTTTATTATTCTTTATGGCTGAGTAGTATTCCATTGTGTATATATATATATATATATATATATATATATATATATATATATACCACAGTTTATCCATTCAATTGAGGGGTATCTAGGTTGGATCCACAATCTGGTTATTGTGAACTGAGCAGCTATGAACATTGATGTGGCTGTATCTCTGTAGTATGCTGACTTTAAGTCCTTTGGGTATAGGCCAAGGAGTGGGATAGCTGGGTCAAATGGTGGGTCCATTCCAAGTTTTCTAAGGAATCTCCACACTGCTTTCCAGAGTGGCTGCACTCATTTGCAACCCCACCAGCAATGTATGAGTGTACCTTTTTCTCCACATCCTCACCAACACCTATTGTTGCTTGTATTCTTGATAATCGCCATTCTAGTTGGGGTGAGATGGAATCTTAGGGTAGTTTTGATTTGCATTTCTCTTATTACTAAAGATGGTGAACATTTTTTCATGTATCTGTTGATTGTTTGTAGATCTTCTTCTGTGAAGTGTCTGTTCATTTCCTTAGCCCATTTGTTGATTGGGTTATTTGTATTCTTGGTGTAGAGTTTTTTGAGTTCTTCATATATTCTGGAAATTAGTGCTCTATCTGAAGTATGAGTGGCAAAGATTTTCTCCCACTCTGTAGGCTCTCTCTTCACATTGCTGATAGTTTCCTTTGCTGAAAGCTAGTTAGTTTGAATCTATCCCAGTTATTGATTCTTGCTTTTATGTCTTGTGCTATGGGAGTCCTGTTAAGGAAGTCTGATCCTAAGCCAACAAGTTGAAGATTTGGACCTACTTTTTCTTCTATAAGATGCAGGGTATCTGGTCTGATTCCAAGGTCTTTGATTCATTTTGAGTTGATTTTTGTGCAGGCTGAGAGATAGGGGTTTAGCTTCATTCTGTTGCATATGGATTTCCAGTTTTCCCAGTACCATTTGTTGAAGAGGCTATCTTTTCTCCATGCATGTTTTTGGCACCTTTGTCTAATATGAGAAAATTGTATTTATTTGGGTTTGTATCTGTGTCCTCTCTTCTGTACCATTGATCTACATGTCTATTTTGGTGCCAATACTGTGCCATTTTTGTTACTATTGCTTTGTAGTATAGTTGAAGTTCTGGTATTGTGATATAATCAAATTTTTAAAGATTCTTTTATTCATTTAGCAACATGGAAATTCTTTAGTAGTTTTTTGTTTTTTGTGGTTTTTTTTTTCACATAAGGGAGTTTATTAAGCAAACAGAGTGTTTCCCTGCAGGGTAAGAGAGAAAATGAGAGGAAAAGTGAAAGGAAAGAGAAAGAGCACGCACTAGAGAAAGTGGAAAAGCAAGGAGGAGAAAGAAAGTGAGTCAGGGGAGAGAAAGCAAGAGAGAAGATGGTGGTGAAGCTATCTTTAAGAATCCCACCAGGCTAACGGGGGGACCAATAATGGAGAAGGATACTTGCAAGCTGCTGATAAACCAATAGCTAGCTAGGATATTCACAGACTGACAGCAGTTGTAGGCAGGGAAATGGCTGCAACAGAAAGGGTGGGGAGAGCAGCTTTGTACATTACATTCCCCCGTTTCTGTTTTTATAAGAAAATCTTTTGTTCTCCAGTTCTTTCCCGCCTTATCTCTCCTTCCTGCCTAAGTGACTGGGGCTGGTTTTGCAGGTGAGATGTAAAAAGTCCATTCTCCCAAGGGCTCTTTAATAGTTTTGCTGACAAAAAGCAAACACATCAAAGCTGGGTTTTTGTTATTGTTTTGGGTTTTTGAGACAAGGTTTTGCTATGTTGCCTGGCTGACCTGAAGTGATTCTCCTACCTCAACCTCTTCAGTAGTTGGGACTACAGGTGCCCTAAAGCATATTTTTTTTTAATGGTTCCAGAGATTGAACCCATGGGATCTTAACCACCGAGCCACATTCCGGCCCTTATTATTTTTTCATTTTGAGACAGTCTCTCCCTAAGTTGTTTAGGGTCTCACTAAGTTGCTGAGGCTGGTTTTGAACTTTGACCCTCCTGCCTCAGCCTCCTGAGCCACTATACCCAGTTAGCCCAAAATCATTTTCACATCTTCTTCGCACAGGAAATTCTGTATAGAATGGCCCCAAAAGTAAAGGTTTCATTTATTCAGGGTTTATCATTTGAGCTAAACAAAGAAGCAAAATGAAGTTCCAGTGCTGGCACTATCCTCTGCTTCACCAGTAAAAGTGAGAAAATCAAGTCCTTAAAGTTTACTATGTGCCAAGCATTGCTGTGAATGATCTCTATATATGGTCTCTCACTTAATCTCCTCACAACCCTATTATTATACTCGTTTTAAAGATGAGTAAACTGTACCTTAAAAGGCTTAAAACACTTACCTGAAGTGGTTGAGATTCAATCCCGAGTTTTCTGACATTCCAGAGTCAATCTCTTAACTACTATTTAAAATTTTCCATCCTATATGTTTAAGTTGTTTGATTTTTTTAAATGTTAAGCAATATTCTTTAAGTTAATATATTTCTTTACCACGTTTTTCTTCATTAGATATTTTTAAATCTTTAGTACCTAATAACACTGAAAAGCTCAAAGAAAAATCATTTTATCAATTGCTTATTTTTTACAACACTGCAATATTATAGCCTTGAACATCAACTCTAAATGTAAAGATTTTATACAGTAGCACATTTGTACATTTAACCATCATCTGTAAATCCATCTGATACTTAATAATTCCTTAACTTGTATCACTTGATAATTTCATTTACACATCTCTACTCCTTTCTAACTTCACAGGATCCTTGAATTAATTCATATTTCTCTAAGTCCTATATAGTACTAAGGTGTTTTTTACGGACCTGTAATTTATATATACCACACCCAGTTATTGAATAATCATAGGATCAACACTTCCTTCCTTTCTGTTGAAACAGGATCTCACAAAGTTTCCCAGGCTGGTCTTGAACTTATGGGCTCAAGTGATCCTCCTGCCTCAGCCTCCTAAGTAGCTAGGACTATACAGGCGTGCACACCATGCCTTGGTGGGTATTTTTTCAAATCCTGCTTAACACAGAATTTCCATGGAGATGATTAATTTATAAAGAACTTTTACAAAGATTCCATTACTTATTCCTTATAACAAAGTTATACACATAAATAATCAGTGTCCCATATCCTTGAGCTCTGCCTTAGTAAATTCAACCAATTGTGAATTGAAAATATTTATAAATGGTTGGGGTTTGTAGCTCAGTGATAGAGCACTTGCCTACCACATGTGAGGCACTGGGCTTGATCCTCAGCACCACATAAAAATAAATAAAATAAAGGTATTGTGTCCACCTACAACTAAAAAATATATTAATTTTTTTTTATTTGTAAAAAAGGTATTGTGCCTATGTACAGACTTGTACATAACATTCATATTGTATCATATTATAAGTAATATGAGATGATTTAAAGTACACAAGATGATGTGTGTAGATTATGAGCAAATACTCCACTAATTTATATGAGGGACCTGAACATATAGATTTTGGTATCAACATGGTTGGGTTCTAGGCCCAATCTCCAGTGGATACAGAAAGATGACAGTATATTACTATCTTCATTTTACAGAGGAAGTTGAGGTATAGTTTGTGACCATGATCAGAAGGAAGTAAGTAGAGGAGATGGGCCTGAAACAACTTCCTCATCCCAAATCCCACATTTTCTCCCATTTCCTCAAATCTCCCCCAAACAGGGCTTTTACATATACGGCCTCTGAGCAGTCTACAACTCTCCTGCAGGTACTCTATCCCACGGAATTCTACTCCTTATTAAGACTAGATGTCTAGGGTTGGGGATATAGCTCAGTGTTAAGAGTACTTGCCTAACATACACAAGGCCCTGGGCTCCCCAGGACCACAAAAAATAAAACTAAATATCTGTCAGTCAGTCTTTCATCACTATGAATAAAATACCTAACAAGAACAAATTAAGAGAAGGAAAAGTTAATTTTGGGCTCAGTTTCAGTGGTTCAGTCCATGGTTGGCTGACTCCACTGCTCTGGGCCTGAGGTGAGGCAAAATATCATGGCAGGAGGGTGCAGCAGAGGAAAGCTGTCCACTCACGGCAGCCAGGAAGTAGAGAGAAAAGATGCCCTCAGTGACCTACTTATTCCAGCCACACCCCACCTGCCTACAATTACTATCCAGTAATCCATTCAGTTATTAACCCATCAAATGGATTAATCCACTGATTAAGTCACAGTTCTCATAATCTAATCTTTTTTTTTTTTGGGGGGGGGGTGTGCTGGGGATCAAACCCAGGGCCTTGTGCTTACAAGGCAAGCACTCTACCAACTGAGCTATCTCCCCAGCCCCCAGAATCTAATCTTAATCTCTCTCACCTCTGAACATTCCTATACTGCCTCATGGACTTTTCAGAGGATACCTCAAATCCAAACCATAACAATGTCAGTGAGACAGAATGAAGAACATGGAAATACATCTTATTTACTTCCTTGTTTTATATATATTCTCACATACATTTTTATATATTCTTATTGGTTTTAACAGAAATGTCTAGTTGCCATCAATATTCATTCTTTCCTTTTGGGTACAAAGTTGCCCCGCTAAGACTGTATTTTTCAGATTCACCTTAAGAGCAAATCCCAGAATTATCCCATTTCACACAAAAATCCTTTAGTTAAACCATCGTTGATAATGGATTGTTTTCAACCTAAACACTATACTATTATTACACCTAACAAAATTAATTGAACAGGTAATTCCTTAACATCATCTAACACCTAGCACATACTGAAATTTTCTGATTGCCTCAAAGATGTCTCTTATAGTTGATTCATTAGAATCAGGATTCAAAGTTCACATACATTTGGAACTTTGTATTTCATGCTACTGCTTTGTTTCTTCATTCCTTTGTGAACTGTCCTATGATGGCTTCCTCATAGTGTCATCTGCACTGTTCTTCTATTTTTGCCACTTACTTATCACTAGTAAATAAATCTAGAGGCTTGATTAGATTCAGTTTCATTTTTTTTTAGGCAGGAATCTTTGAATGTGTTCTACCTACATCCTATTTCATTACATCACGAAGTTCACAGGGAAATGTAAGTCACCAGGGGTGTTAATTATGCAAGTATTAAAAAAGTTTTTCCAAACAAAGTAGGTTCAACTACCTTTAAGTGGTTATTAATTGCATTATGATGGCTAAATTGTCAATCAGAGGAGTCCTTCCAAATGAAGTTTTATATGTGTGTCTTCTACTTTCAACAGTATGCTTTCTTTCTTTTAAATATTTCTTTAAAATGGGTAGTAGCACATGCCTATAATCCCAGCTGTTTGGGAGGTTGAGGCAGGAGGATTGCAAGATCAAGACCAACCTGGGAACTTAGTGAGACCCTGTCTCAAAATAAAAAGTGCTGGGGAGGTAGCTCAGTGGTAGAGCACCCCTGGGTTCAATATCCAGTACCACAAAAATAAAATTACATAACTGTATATCTGTCCAAATACTGATTATCAGAACAAAAAGTACACTAGTTCTCTCCCTCTATACTAAATTAGAAACTTTTCAAGTGCCAAATACAAGAAATGTAGGATAACTGTACTATACCCAATAGCACAACAAACAACACATTAAGAATATAAAGTACTTGGTTTAGTCACAAAATTAACATCTAAAATAAGATGCACCAAGTATAAGACCTGAGAAGAGGGGTGGAGATAGTGTTAGATTCATTCCAAGTGGAGAGAAAAAAAAATAAACTCAGCAAATCCTATTTGGTATGATACTAAGTGGTTTCCTAATTGGTGCTAAGTAATATCCAAAAATAATACAGATGAATGATCAACTGAAAAATTCACTCTGACACCAGTCATGAAGAGTGTGCTATTTGCAGCCTTGTACAAGGGAAAGATCACTGAAATAAGAACAGTGTACATGTCCTACTTCTAGTCATGTGGGACCCTGAATAAGAAGGGTTTCTCAGTCTGTTTCCCGAATTTTTCTAAGTGCCAAAGAACTGAGCTAAAGACTTTATATTCATTATCTTGTTTAAACATAACCCCAGCCCCAAACTGCCCTATGAGGTTGGTAATATTACTTCCATTTTATAAAGGAGGAAAGGCAGGTACAAAGAGGTTGAAGGTTGTCCAGGGTCCCATTACTTGCAATAACAACACTAGAACCCATACTCACATACCAGTTTCCTAACATGAGCTTCCAAACATTTGGTACTGGGAAATCGCACCCAGGGCTTCACATATATGTCTGGCAAGCACTATTCTTTTTAAAATTTTTTTAGATGTTTATAGATCTTTATTTTATTCATTAACTTATATGTGGTGCTGAGAATCGAACCCAGTGCCTCACACATGCCAGGCAAGCGTTCTACCACTGAGTTACAACCCCAGCCCTTCTCTGTTCTGTTCTTGTTCAATTATTCCACCACAAATGACTTTGCTGACCTCTGCTTGTCCTGCCAGTTCTTTCCTCTTCTCTCCCCAAGTCTTACATTGAGAATTCCTGCATGGCTCTTTCCTTTCTCAGTGACCTCATCTTCCTCTACCAGCTACTTACATGGAAATAACTAATAATCTGCACCAATAGCCCAAAATTTCAAACTGATTTCTAAGGCTGTCAGTGCTAGCATTAAGATCTGTGTCAGCTTTGTTCTATGATTTAAGTCTGCCCCTATGCCTGGCACCACTCAATAGAGCAGTGAAACTTCCAGAGGCACCTCAATTATGTCCAATCCTGAAGTTACTTAACAATTCCCCCACCCACCCCCATTTAGTACTGGGGAGCAAATGGAGGGGCGCTTTCTCACTGTACTACATTTCCAGCCCTTTTTTTTGGGGGGAGGGAAGGTTCTTGAGATTACAGGTAAGAACCACCACACACAGCTACCTCTAAGCTAACCCCCAACAATTTTTTTTTTTTTTGAGGGGGGTACTGGGGATTTAACCCGGGGTGCTTTACCACTGAACTACATCCTCAGTCCTTTTTATTTTTTTGGACAAGGTTTCGCTAAATTGCCCAGGCTGGCCTCGAACTTGCAAGCCTCCTGCCTCAGACTCCCAAGTCACTGGAATTACAGGCGTGCGCCATCCCCTACCAATTCTTAAAAACAAAAAACACCTCCTTTTCGCGCATTTCCTACCCTAGTATCCTTGGCAAGAAAGCCAGCGTGGGCAGTACTTCCTGGAGGAAGGTCAGAGGTCAACCCTGGTTCGGAGTTTCCTCCCTTACCACGCAAACCTCATCCAGCGGTGAGTTAAGAAAACCCAGCGACCCCCAGCGCGCCACTCACCGCAGCGGAGCTTGGGAGGATCTCGCGTGATTTGACGAGAAGAGAGGGGCTGGCTCCTGCTCGACCTTGGCCCTCTAGCCACACCACGCAGGCGCAAGACTAAGCCGGGCTCCGCTCCCAGGGGCGGGATTTTGAAGTTTAGGAATGATTCTTCTGGCCCCCACGTTTTGGTTAGAGGCGGGGAAAACACCGAGCTTCAAAGGATACGTCTGAGCAACTGCATTAATAAATTAATCGGGATTGGTGCCCTGTGGCCACCCCTACCTCCTGGACCCGGAAAGCAAATCATTCAACTTGACCACGGTGTTCATATCGAGCCGTCCTTGAAGAAATTTTATTCGTGTTATGTTGTCTGTGAGCCTCAGACTGGAAAATTGCTGTCGAGAGGGACCATCAGCCTTATCCCTTCTTTTGTAGAGGGGGAATCTGAGGCTCCGAGGGATGATGTGGTTGGAGCACCTACCTTTCAACGAGTTAGGGGCTTGGCTGCAGTTGAAACTCTTCTCTCCAGGATGATGGCTCAGGGTCCTTTAGTGAGTCTTTCACACAGGATTCCAGATTCCTCAAAAATAAATTACCTAATGTGAACTGATTTCGCAATTTCATTAATTATTAAACACCTCCTTTATTGCTGGTCCGGGATGGGCAAGGCTTAATCCTGTAACTGCTGTGGATTCCCCCAAGGCCTTCAAACCCTATGAGAGATTATCCTGAAATTAGGGGTATAAGAAGTGCTGTTTACATTGAATTCGCGTAGGAGCTAATAGGCAAGCACTAGTCATGGTACAGAGTAGCTGAAAGATGATTTGGTGTGGTCAGCGAGCGAGTAGCAATCAAACAGATTGGAATTTTTGGTAGATTTACAACTGAAAGTTTTCACTTCTTTGGAAAAGCTTTAGAAAAGGACTAGGAAATATTTGAACTTCCGGCAGGAACTAATCTTTTTGTCTGTCATGTACAGATAGACTTTCAATAACCTTTTGTTGTAGTAACTTGAATCAACTGATGAAAAAGAAAATGCTCAAACTAAAAGTAATAGTGGAAAATAAAGGTAGTTTAGAAAGTCAAAGTAGAAAAGAAAACAGCAACATTAAATTAGCTTCAGCTGTCATGATTCTAGCCCCCCGCCCCCCGTAACAATTGTGATTTTTTTTTTCTCCTTGAATGAATTCCTGTTCCCCAAAATTCAAGGAATGAATTTACAGGTATTTTTTCATCTTGTTCCTCCTCTAATTCTCATGTTACTGTCATTTCTGAAACATTTTGAGTTAACTAATGACATGTGATTTTTTTCCTATGTGGTTTAATTTTTAAAACAACCCTATTTCTATTATTCCCACTTTACAGTTGAGGAAACTGAAGTTAAATCAGCTAAATACTAAATTAAATTAAGTAACTAATAAGTAAAGGAGCAAGTTTTCCTACCCGATTCCAAGAACCTAACCCTTTTGCTGTATTTGCCATAAATCTGGAAAATTCCCTTCTCCCTTCCCTCTACAGAAGCTTAGTCCCACTGCCTCTTTCATTACTCAAGCAATTTGTGAGATAATCATTTTCCAGACTTAATTAGATGGAGGTGTCAATTTTTCTTATGTCTACCTTCTCCAAAAATGCTACGGTATACATTGTTTCGCTTAATCATAATATGAACTTTTAATCTGATATGTTTACATATTCATTCACTAAATTATTTTTAAATTAAAATGACCTCATATGACTTCCTGTGTAGTCATCTCTGTCAGATTGCAAATTGCTCAGGAGAAAGAATTTAAGTATGTCTGACCTGCACAGTATAGAGCACTTAGTGCAACATCAAAGATAATCTGATGCTAAATAAGTACCTTTTCATGGAAGTGATAATTGTTCATAATGATACAAATATAAACCCAAACAGACATCCTAGAGAAACAACTCAAGGTAGGAGATAAAAACCACACCTGTTTCCCATTAGTCTGTAAGACATTCAAGATCCATGTATCATTGACTTTGCTTTTCCCCATCTCCCAGCACCTTTTATTATATCAGGTCTAGAAGAAGGTGCTTGACAAATGTCAATTGCATAGATGAATGGATGACTAGAACCTTCATATTTGATAGATCTGTCTAAAGTTCACAGGAACTAAGTCAAAAAAATGCTAGAGCTAATGCTTTTAACATTTTTATGGAGATACAATTCACATATTATAAAATTCATTATTTTAAAATATACAATTCAGTGACCTTTAGTATATTCACAAGGTTGTGTTGCCATCAACACTTAATGGAATGATATTTTTATCACCCTTTACCCATTATCAGTTACTCTTTGCTGTTCCCTCTCCTCCAGGCCCTAGCAACTACTAATCGACTTTCTGTCTATAGATTTGCCTTCTCTGGACATTTCATATAAATGGGATCATAAGTACATTAGAGCTATTTTTTATTATTATATGAATTTAGTTCCCCAGTTGAATGCTGTAATGAATCCTGAATTCAAGCTTAAATAAATGAATTTTCTTTGGGCAAAGGAAAGATATTTCTGCAAGATGGCTTCTCTGGAAAGCGAACTCTTGAGGAAGAGTTTAGTGTGCAGGATGTTTGTTTAGGAAAGGCCTTTGGCATTAACACTCATGAAAGGAAAGAGAAGAAAGCAGGGTTGGGCAAAAGAATCCATTGAACTCCACCAGACGCCAACTCCACAGGGAGCTTGGAACTGAAATGGCCAGAGTTGTCCTGTGTCCTGTGTTGGACCTGAAGTTTCTGCCTTTAGTTAAAGTCACAATAGGTAATCTGTCTCATAATTGCATAACATGATTTTCCCTCCTATACCTCCTATTGGCATGACTGATCTTTTTAGGGATTTTTTAGGGACTAAACTCCTTATTCCACTATTATTAAATAAAAACCTAATCATTTCTTCCTCCACTTCTGCCAGTAAAATTTACCTCCACTAAGCTACTTTTTGCTTATAATGCTGACAAATGAAATCTAGAATCAAACCTTAAAAATACGAAGTCTTCAAAATTAGCAAAAAGTTTCTCAGAAAGAGATGAATGAGATTTCTCCTCTCACCTGCAGCTAGTGATAGAGACCTTTCTGAGTCATAAAACTACTTCAAGGAATCCAATTTGAAGGCATATAGGGTGTTGAATTATAAGATTATCAACATGTATGGGTATTTATAAATGTGATCAACTTTTTCTGCTCTCTATTAACATAAATCGATCCTTGAAAGTACAGCTTCAAAAATGAGCATGAAAAACTCTTAGAAACTGAAATTTTTGCAAAGCCATGTGAAAATAACTTTCAGAGAAATCTTTGGGGGACTGAGCTTGGTGGTGAATGCCTATAATTCCAGCTACTCAGAAGACTGAGTCAGGAGGATCACAAGTTCAAGGCAAACCTGGGCAATTTAGGGAGACCCTGTCTCCAAATAGAAAATAAAAAGATCTGGGGATGCAGCTCAGTGGTAAATCATCCTTGAGTTCAATCCCTAGTATCAGAAAAAAGAAAAGAGAAGGGGAAAAATAGGAAAATCTTTGGGGACTCAGGATATAGTTCAGTGGTAGAGCACTTGCCTGGCATAATGAGGTTCTGTGTTCCATCCCCAGCACTACAAAAAGAGAAAAAATAAAATAAAAACCTTTGAAGTTTTATTATTCTCTATTGCATACAAATCACTCCAAATCTTGGAGATTTAAAACACAAACTATTCTCTATGAGTTTCTATGGGTCAGAAATTTAGGCTGGTGCCTCTGCTTCAGGTCTCTGCAGTCAAGCCACTGCGCTGAGCACTGGTGTCACAAGAAGACTCGGCAGTGGAAGGATCTACTTCCAGGGTTTCTTAAATGACCCTCTATTCCTCGTGAGCTGTTAAATTAATTAAGGGTCTCAGTTCCTTTTTGGTTGTTGGCTGGAGGCCTCTCTCAGTTCCTTTCCAAATGTACCTTTCCCACAGGACTGCGTCATGCCAATGAGGTGAACCAGCAAATAAATTACAACATGCATATCTTAAATGCCACTTACTTCCCCAAAGCAAGCAGTTCAAAAAGAGAGAAAGAGCACACCCAAGAGCAAAGATGTAGTCTTTCTTATTTGTTTGTTTGTTTAAGTATTTATTTAATAGTGCTGGGAATTGCATTCAAGACCTGCTAAGCATGTGCTCTACCTCTGATCTACACCCCAAACCCTCTTCCTAATTTTAAAAGAATTTTATGATTTTTACTATTTGACTTTTCCCTATTTATCTTCTTAAACTGAATCCTAACTAAAGTCTTAAAGTATCAATGTTAAGGCTTATGTTCCATCTGAGAATGTAAGTTTGGCTAAAGAGAATGTATAAAGAACATAGATAAGGGTGATTTAGTTAAGATTCTTTTGATTTGATTTTGAGTATCTGGCATAAGTTGTTGTTTTTAAAGGAAACTTCTTCAAATTTCAAAGGGTACTATGATATTTGAGAATCCAAGAAAGAGCTGAGAAGTGAGACTTCATGTAGGAATCAGAGAAGTTCTAAGGGTCACAGTAAACTGTAGATCTTTTCTCTGAATTTAGTTGCAGGGACTCCCAACTCTGAGATAAAAATCCCAAAGTTCTAGGAGAGAGATTGTTCTAGCTTGGATTAGGAGCACTGTGACCCTTGAAAAGCATCCCTCACATGGGGGATAAGGTCTAGAAAAAGAGTATGGTCATAAACCAAGAACAAAATCCCAAAAATTCAGCTCTTGTCTGGGAAACCTAGTATAAGGCCTATTTGTAGAATCCTCCCTGACCCATACACACCCTGTACTGATGACCAAACACAGGAGAACTTTTACCATGAAGCTATATCCTAGCCACTCAGGAGGCTTAGGCAAGAGAATCTCAAGTTCAAGGCCAGCCTCAGCAACTTACTGAGGCCCTAAGCAACTTAGCAAGACCCTGTCTCAAAATAAAACAATAGAAAGGACTGAGGACATGGCTCGTGGCTTGGTGGTTAAGCATCCCTGAGGATTTAGCTCAGTGGCAAAACACCTGAATTCAACTCCCAGTATTAAAAAAAAAAAATGATGAAAAGTCAAGGGCTGAGGATGTAGCTCAGGGTGAGAGCACTTGCCTAGCATGTGTGACACCCTGAGTTTTATCCTCAGCATACCCCACGCCAAAAGATAAGAAGTCAGAATACTCAGTTTGTGTCCTATGCTCTCAGTGTATACCCTAACATCTTTGTTGAATTTCTTGTCTGGATTCAACTAAGAGTACAAAAAGCTTATATTTAAAAAAAAAAAGAGCCATCTTTATGTCAGTACCTGCCACCATAGGGTAGAAAGACACTGTTGGCATGAAATTGTTTATAACATTCCCCTAGTGAGGTTCTTGGATATGTAGATTAATATATTTTATCAAATTTAGAAAGTTTTTAACCTTTTTTTTTTTTTTTTCAAATATTTTCTCTTCCCTTTCATTTTTCCTCTTCTGGGAATTCTTTTCATGTATTTAGTATGCTTAATGTTGTCCCACATGTCTCTGAAGTTTTGTTCATTTTTCTTTAATCTTTTTTCTCTGTGATTTCAGATTGCATTGTTTTGATTTGTTTCTCTTCCAGTTTAGAGTTTTCTACCTGCTCAAATCTGTCAAGCTCCTTTAATGAAATTTTCATTTGTTATTGTATTCTTTAGTTTCATAACTTACATTGGCTATGTTTGAATTTTTCTGTATCCTCTTAAGAATGTCTATGTGTTGATACATTGTTGTTTATACTTTCCTTCATTCTTTAAATGTGACTGTCTTTAGTCCTTTATAATAGCAGCTCCCCGCCCCCAACCTCTCCAGTACTGGGGTGAACCCAGGGCCTTACCTGTATTCTAGGCAAGCATTCTACCACTGAACTAAATCCCTAGCCCTGTTATCCTTTTTGGCTGCTTCAAAGTCTTTGTCTGCTAAATTGAACCTTCATTACAGAAACTGTTGTTGTTGTTGTTGTTTTTTGGGGGGACTGGGGGGATTGAACTCAGGGGCACTCAACCACTGAGCCACATCCCCAGCCCTTATTTTGTATTTTATTTAGAGACAGGATCTCAATGAGTTGCTTGGTGCCTTGCTTTTGCTGAGGCTGATTGTGAACTTGTGATCCTCCTGCTTCAGCCTACCAAGTTGCAGAAACTATTATTGATTGCCTTTCCCCCACTCCACAGAATATGGGTTACCCTTTTGTGTTTCTTTTCATGCCTCACATTTTTTTGTTGTTGTTGAATTTAAAATATTTTTTTAGTTGTTGATGGACCTTTATTTTATTTATTTATATGTGGCACTGAGAATCAAGCCCAATGCCTCACACATGCTTGGCAAGTGTTCTACCATTTAGTTACAACCCCAGTCATACATTTTTTCCTAATAAAATTTTTATTGAAATGCAATGTATAAAACATACACATCATAAATGTATAGTTTTTTAATTTTCAAAGAGCATAGAACCATGTAACCAGCACACAGATGCAGAATAAAACATTACCATAATCTAAGAACCACCCTAACCAGTGTCTGTCCATATAGAGATCACTACCAGGCTGCCCAGTGCTGCCTCATATGGAGCTAACTATAAGGCTGACTCCCAGTGACTGCCCCATAGACAGATAACTAACAGTTTTGCAGTTTTGACAGGTAGGATTTATATAGAATACATTTTTTGTTTGTTTTAATGAGTTATACATGACAGTAGAATGCACTTTGATACATCCTATATAATGGAGTATAATTTCTCATTCTTCTGGTTATACATGATGTACAACCCCACCAGTGGTATAGTTATATATGTGCATACAGTAATAACGTATGATTCATTCTACAGTCCTTCCTATCCCCATACCTCCTCCCCTCCCTTCAATCCCCTCTACCTAAAGTAACTCTATTCTTCCCTAGCTTCCCCCCAGTGTGAATTATTAGCATCCTCATATCAAAGAAAACATTCCCAGCCCTACATTTTTTAAAAATGTATTTTTATTGTAAACAAATGGGATACATGTTGTTTCTGTTTGTACATGGAGTAACAGCATACCATTTATGTAATCATACATTTACATAGGGTAATGATGTTTGATTCATTCTGTTATTTTTTCCTTCCACTCCACCCCTCCCACCCCTCTTTTCCCTCTATACAGTCCCTCCTTCCTCCATTTGTGCCCCCCTCCCATCCCCCATTATGTGTCATCATCCGCTTATCAGCGAAATCATTCATCCTTTGGTTTTTTTGAGATTGGCTTATCTCACTTAGCATGATATTCTCCAGTTTGATCCATTTGCCTGCAAATGCCATAATTTTATTATTCTTTATAGCTGAGTAATATTCCATTGTATGTATATATATACCACAGTTTCTTTATCCATTCATCAATTGAAGGGCATCTAGGTTGGTTCCACAATCTGGCTATTGTGAATTGAGCAGCTATGAACATTGATGTGGCTGTATCTCTGTAGTATGCTGATTTTAAGTCCTTTGGGTATAGGCCAAGGAGTGGGATAGCTGGGTCAAATGGTGGGTCCATTCCAAGTTTTCTAAGGAATCTCCACACTGCTTTCCAGAGTGGTTGCACTAATTTGCAGCCCCACCAGCAATGCATTAGTGTACTTTTTTCCCCACATCACATCATCTCCACCAGCCCTACATTTTTGATAATATGTAACAAACATGGATTATGAAATTTTGTTGTTGTTTCTAATATTTTGTTTCTCCCTTCCTTCCTTCCTTCCTTCCTTCCTTCCTTCTTTCCTGCCTTCCTTCCTTTCTTCTCTCCTTCCCTCCCTTTTGCTTACTTTCTTCTTGTCTGTCTAAATTGGTAAAAGCAGTCTTCCCTGCCTGTGCATGTATGTGCAGCGCCAGGGGCGGGCAGGCATGGGCCCTCTTTCCGTACACCATGCATGTATTCAGCCTCCCCCAAGAATATGTTTGGCCCACTGCAATCAGATCCAAGCTGTCTTCCTCCTCCTACTCACCAGTTTCTGAGAAGTCACTGGACAGTGTTTCTGAGTACCGACATTGCCCCTGGCTCTAAAGTGTCTCTCTCAACCACACCAGAAAAGCTGCCAGCCATATATCCTGCCCTACCCTAGAAGAACCACCACATTATTGAGTTGGGGTGGTGATACGTAATAGGAGTAGCCCCAGGCCAGAACACCTAAGATTCCTCAGATTCTTACCTGAAGTTTAGCAGTTCTTCAAACATAAATGCTTCTTAGATTATCGTATGCCTTTGATCAATTTCCAGAGCACAGAATAATTATGTTAATTTTGTCTAGCTTTATGGTTTTGATTTTTTGAGGAACTGGATTTGCCAGTTTCCTTACTTGGCCATAACTGGATGGACGTCTGGTTAGTTTATTTTTAAATTCCAAATAATTTTAGAAAAGAACTTGAGATTTCTAAAAAGTCTCTTTTTGAGGAAAAAAAAAGAGGCCTAAACTAAAAAAAAAAAAAAAAAAAATTTTTTTTGAGAGACTCATCTAATTCATCTGTTATTGTACAGAGGGAAAAATAAGAAAAGTTATATGATTTACCCACGTTTGAATAACTCTGTTTTTGTTTGTGGATCATTGTTGGGTTTGTTTGTTTGTTTGTTTTGGCATTGGGTATTGAACCCAGGGGTGCTCTACACTGAGCTACATCCCCAGTCCTTTTTATTTTTTATTTTGAGACAGGGTCTTGCTAAGCTACCCAGGCTGGCCTCAGACTTGCAATCCTCCCACTTCAGCCTCCCTAGAATGTGGGATTATGGGCATGCACCACCATGCCCAGGTTGGTCCTTATTTTTATTGTAAACCAAGAACCGAGTTTTTTTGTTTTTGTTTTTGTTTTTTTGTAACACCAGGATTATACCCAAGACCTTGTGCATGCAACCAAATGTTCTACCCACTAAACCACATCCCATCTCCTTGGTTATCATTTCTAAAAAATAACACCAACCTAAAATCTAAAAACATAATGTTGAGTAGAAAAAGCAAAGTACAGGGGCTGTGGAGTGTACCCCAGTGGTAGAATGTGTGCTTAGCTTGCATTGGCCCTAGGTTCAATCCATAGCAGCAAGGAGGGAAAGACAAATTACAGAAGGAATTAATATAATGTAAGTCCATTTGTATAAAGTTTAAAAACATGAAAAATAATATGACATGTTGTTTCTGGACTCAATTTGAGAAAAGCATACAACCATGCAAGAGAATGCTCACTCCCCATCCATATTAAGAATGGTTACCTCTGGGGTGAAAGAAATAAGATCAAAATGGGGGACTGGGGAGGTAGCTCAGTCGGTAGAGTGCTTGCCTTGCAAGCACAAGGCCCTGGGTTCGATCCCCAGCACCCAAAAAAGAAAAAGAAAAAAGATCAAGATGGGGTACACCCCATTTGTGTACAGTGAATCAAAGTGTTGTCCGTAAAAAAAAAGAGAGAGGGTACAAATATCATTCTATTTGTAATATTGTTCTTCTGGTTTTTTATTTTTCAGTACTGGGGATTGAACCCAGGCCCTCAAGCACTGAACTACATCCCCAACCCCATTTGTTTTTTATTTAGGTGCCTACTAAGTTGTTAAGGTTAAATTGGCCTTAACCTTTGGATCCTTCTCCCCAAGTTTCTCAAGTAGCTGGGATTACAGGTGTGTGCTACCAAGCCTGACTATGATATTGTATTTCTTAAATTTAAAGTTGAGTACCTGAATGTGTGTTATGTTATTCTATAAATATTTTGTATTCATAAAATAATTGATGATAAAATTTTAAAAAGGAGCTGGCAAGGTGGCACTTACCTGTAATCCCAGCTACTTGGAAGAAGCAGGAGGATTCCAAGTTCAAGGCCAGATACTTTCTAAAAATAAAAAAGGTTGGGGCTGTAGCACCCCTAGGTTCAATCCCAGGACTACCACCCCCACAAAAGAAAAAGAAAAAGAAAAAGAAAGAAAAGAAAAGGGCTGGAGTGTGGCTTCCTTAGAGCCCTTGCCTGGCATACGAAAGGTTCTGGGTTTGTTCCTCAACATTGGGAAAAAAATAATAAATGCCAGATACAATATTTTAAAGAAAACATAAGAGTTACATTACAGAGAGAAACATCAGTTGATGATTACACAGGCCTGTAATCCCAGCTACTCAGGAGGCTGAGGCAGGTTGATGTCACAAGTATCACAAGTTGAAGGCTAACCTCTTGCAATTTAGCAAGACTCTGTGTGAAAATAAAAAATAAAAAGGGCTGGAGGTTTTAGCTCAGTGATGGATCGCCTCTAGTTTCCATCGTTAGTACCACAAGCAGTTTTCAAAACTAAGAGAAACATCAGACTGACTTTTAGAGCACAGGAGTGTCTTTAAGAAAAAGACACCCTCCCCCCCCCCCCCGCCTGCCCCCCACAGTCATTTCTATTATCTGAGGAACCCGGAAGTCTTACCTTTGTGTGGTCA